>NC_133214.1:2557435-2697435 GCF_958299795.1 Porites lutea
TGGTAGCCGGATTGTGCTAGCATAATTTTAAGCATAATTCAGCAAAACGAGCATTATTTTAAGCTTTTATTTCAGTTTAGCACTGCTAGCATAATCAGAGCTTTTGTGCGTTGAAAACAAAAAAACCCATCATAGCTCTAGAATAATTCAGTTTGTATTTTATTTCTGTATTATTTTTGGAAAATATTGAGGTCTGTGCTAAGGCCCATGGTCAAATATGGTCCGGCAGGCGGCAGAGGTTACCCTGTGCGTAAGACCGAGACTCAGGCCACCACGCTTATGGCTCGGCGGCTCGGCCTCTCAGGCCTCAGATCAGAGATAGCATCGTCCTCGAGTACATCCACTTCCACCACTTCCAGTGCCCTACCGAGAGCTTTAGGCCCTGTTTACATGGAGAGAGGGTAACCCTCCTAGAAGGGTTACCCTTCTAGGAGGGTCAATAGATAGCCCCCGTTTACATGTGTAGGGTTATCCCCGGGGCTATCTCAGTGCAAACAAAACCGCTGAAACCTGAAGCCATCGCGCGGTCGCTTAGCATGTAAACACCAAAATGGCGGACAAACGAGGTGTTTTGGCATTCTGTATCATTCCGGCGTGGATTAGTCACTCTTGCCAGCATTGTTCGACGAGATAGTTCCCCAGGTTCATAACCACGCGAAGACATGTTTGTAGTTGGCGGGAATATGACAGTAATCTGATCACCCTAAACTTGACCCTCCTAGGAGGGTAACCCTACCTCGAGTGTTTACATGGCTTAAATAAACAAAAACATGACCCTCCTAGAAGGGTAACCCTAGCAAGCAGGTAGGGTTACCCTCCCCCTGGGGTAACCCTACCTCGCATGTAAACGAAACCGGGAAAAACAATAGAGGAGGGTAACCCTTCCAGCAGGGTTACCCTCCCTCCATGTAAACAGGGCCTTAATCTCTAGAGGACGTGTTCCTAAAAGTAATACCGGAAAGTACAAGGAAAGAGGTAACTCAGATCCAAAGAACATGAGTCTTCGTGATCGAATCGAAGAATTCCCAGGGGAAAATTTGTGTCGTCGAGGTGGAAAACTGCTTCGCAATGGGTGTAAGGAGATATTGAGCTCTAAAAAGAGCATTCTCACAAACCACTTGGCTTCCAAAAAACATGCCGCAGGCAAAGAGAAGTTAAAAGTGAGAAGTAAAAAAGTGAGATCATGTGTGCACATGCGTATTTGCGTTGCTAAAGACTGTAAGACTGGAAGGTGGACTATATGAATGTTCATTAAAGTCAAAATTGATAGAGTTAAGCTACTGATGATCTTTATTTTCCTTAAAATCAGTGTAAAATCTAAGTAGCATAATTTCGATGACAGAGAGCATAATTTTCAGAAAGTAGCATAATTTTGGCATAATTTCTAAAAAATATGAGCACTGCTAAAAGCATAATATGCTTTTTTTACGAGCACAATCTACCAAAGCCTATCTCACCCCGGCTCCGGCAGCCAAACCCCGCGGACGTGGTCTTCGATGGCCCACGTTCGATACCGTAAAATTCCGAAAATAAGCCCCTCCATGTATAAGCGCCTCCAAATATAAGCCCTCCAAACTCGTAATGCAAAAAACCCTCCGTTAAATCGCCCTCCAAATATAAGCCTCCTCAGGGGTTGGTACTTGGAAATTGCCCTCAAATACAAAGTAAAACAAAGCAAAAACGTTGAAATTTTCTTCTAACAGGATTGCCCAATCGATTTTGAAACGCAAACTTCCCTCCATAGATAAGCCCCTCCGAATACAAGCCCCTCCAAAAATAAGCCCCTGAAAAAGGGCCTTTGAAAAATAGAAGCCCCGGGCTTTATTTTCGGAATTTTATGGTATATTAAAATTTTAATATGTTTCAGAGTCCTAAGGGACGAAATTGCAAATTTTTCACGACTCTATTGTCTCGAAATTCCAAGAGAGACTTGAATACAAAGAAAACCAAACCAATTATGGAAAAAATGACGAGAAAACCTCGGAGTCATGTAAGAATTTTATCATATCGAACGTAGGCTATTAGCTTTGATCCACCGCATGGACTATAGTGTATATAAAACAACTAAGAAAAAAAGGCGGGCGCAGCTGATCCCAACTCTAGTTCCTAGGGCTTTTCCCTTCTTCTTTCAGCGCCGCTGACTCGCCCCAGAGCTCTCATAAGACGCTGCTGTATTGGAATTGAATAAGACTGGGGAGGAGAAAGTCTTTTAAATATAAGCGTGATGAAGCGTGACATCTTTGATCATAATCAATATGGCTTGTATGTTAATGTTGCTGTATACACTATCGCTGTTCGTCAGCCCCGTTTTAACTGCCCGAATCGCTGGTTTTCATGTTTTTGGAGGTTCACAGTACATGAACATGCGACGGATGCTGGAAGAACTGTCCTCACGCGGCCACGAGGTAGAAATAAAAATAATTCGTTTTCTACTTTTATCAATTTTATATAATTTTGTTTGGCTCTGGGTATCTGAATATTAGTGTGCTTGTTAGACTAGCACTGACTTGATATGACAGGCATGTTTAACCATTCAAAACAGTTTGTAGACACACGCAGAAGGCAACGAGCCGATGATGCAGTCTTACCAACATTTTCATGGAAGACATCACGCGATTTGTGAGGTGCTGCACGTGCAACCGGAAGTCGCTTCTATTCCCCTAACCTCCCTCGCCGGTCCTGGAGGAGCACCTGGTAATCGAGCATAAACCGGAAGTGGATCGAAAATTTCTTTGCCGTCCACTGCACAACTACCACGTGAAAAAGCCTTTTAGTTCCTGCTTCGGATCTCCTCTAACTTCAGCTCTAACTTAATTTCCCAACTTTTGAGACTGGGTGAACTTGAATAATCGTGAAAAAAGTTTAAAAGGAGAGCGAGAACGTCGATCATTTTTCTCAGTGACGTTTCCATTGGAGAGGACTTTGCTGAAACGCAAGGTCTCTACTATCCCCTATTTGCATTACTTCTCCGCGTTGTCTAATTGGCTCAAGTTTGGTTTCCGGGAAACTACCCACCCACCCCTCCCCTAAGCCATCACTTTGCCCTAAGTGAGAAATAAGTGTTAATGTTAGCTTAGGGGAGGGGTAGGTGGTCAGTTTCCCAGAGACTGAAACGCAAGGTCTCTTCTATCACTTATTTGCATTACTTCTCCGCGTTGTCTAATTGAATTTAGGTTTCTGGGAAACTACCCACCTACCCCTCCCCTAAGCCATCATTTTGCCCTAAGTGAGAAATAAGTGTTAATGTTAGCTTAGGGGAGGGGTAGGTGGGCAGTTTCCCAGAAACTGAAACGCAAGGTCTCTTCTATCCCCTATTTGCATTACTTCTCTGCGTTGTCTAATTGGATCAATTTAAGTTTCTGGGAAACTACCCACCTACCCCTCCCCTAAGCCATCATTTTGCCCTAAGTGAGAAATAAGTGTTAATGTTAGCTTAGGGGAGGGGTAGGTGGGCAGTTTCCCAGAAACTGAAACGCAAGGTCTCTTCTATCACTTATTTGCATTACTTCTCCGCGTTGTCTAATTGAATTTAGGTTTCTGGGAAACTACCCACCTACCCCTCCCCTAAGCCATCATTTTGCCCTAAGTGAGAAATAAGTGTTAATGTTAGCTTAGGGGAGGGGTAGGTGGGCAGTTTCCCAGAAACTGAAACGCAAGGTCTCTTCTATCACCTATTTGCATTACTTCTCCGCGTTGTCTAATTGAATTTAGGTTTCTGGGAAACTACCCACCTACCCCTCCCCTAAGCCATCATTTTGCCCTAAGTGAGAAATAAGTGTTAATGTTAGCTTAGGGGAGGGGTAGGTTCTCATGATACATTTCTGTCCTTTAGGTCGCATTGTTTACTCCATCTAGTCAGCAAATCAAACCCAGTGAAAAGATACAGCACCGGACGTACCAAGTGCCATTTAAACCTGACTTTCTTGACGATTTCATTCGACTTGAAATAGAAGGGCGCACATTCGAGTTGTTCATGAAAAAGTCTGGGATACTAAACGGCTTGTGTGGAGGCGCTTTAAACAGTACAGACATGCTTGATGAACTAAAGAATTACGACCTGATTATTTACTATGGTGGTATATATTGCGCTCCTTTGGTTGGAGAATTCCTTGACATTCCAAGGGTGGAAATCTTTCCTTATCCGCCAAATATTTTATTAAACGCTTATCATATGACCCCCATGCCTGTGTCCTACGTTCCACGGCTTATCAAACCAGATCTCACTGATAAGATGACTTTTGGGGAACGGGTGATAAATTTGGTAGCCTACCTTGGCAGTAGACTAGTCTTGAGTCTCGTACTTGACAGGTCAATGAATAATCTTAAGATCAAGTTCAATATCAAACCTGAAAGAAGTTTCCAAGAAGCTGTTGGTGATGCAGAAATGGTCATAATTACGGCAGACTTCGCACTGGAATATCCACTTCCTTTGTTGCCAGGTATTCAAGTAGTATTTTGGGAGCTTAAGCAATCACGACGACTATTCGCAAGGACGATTTTTAGCGCGTTGAAACATTGTTGCGGTATTGTATTGCAACGCTGTGTTGCGCTATTGCGTTGTGTATCGTCCCGTGTAAACATCACCTTTATGAGCAAAACAACAGCTCTGCATGTCCAGCTCCTTAAGAACTGATTTCCAGGAAAAGTTGCCTGTACATGACATATTGCGTGGGTCGAAATAGAGGCGATAAAGTTTAAAAGGAGCAAATGCAGTTTTTTAGCGACATTTTCACTGTCCTCGTAGTTTCTTAAGCTCCCTATAGTGATTACGAAGACGTCTAAAGATAATCGTCACCCTTTTTACTTTTTGTTTTGGCCATTCCGAGGCAACCTCTTTCCCAAGGTTCTCCTTCAAGAACCCAGGGGACCATTCTCGTTCCCAGAGCCACTCGGCTTAATTTGTAACGAAGACCACGTGACCAAGAAACGACGGGCTCTGGGGACGAGAATGCCAGGGGACGAGGTCGATTTTGCGCTTGAGTATGCGCAGAGACTGGGTCGGTCATGTGTAGAATTGCACTATGGGACTCTGTAGGGGACGCTGTCACTTCTTTCACTTGCGTAGAAAACTGGGTCAAAACTCATCCACTAAAACAGCCCCATAATGCAATTCGACACAAAACTGACCCAGTCAGATGGCTAAAAAACGTTTTCACATGACGTCGCATTCGTCATGTCCCAAAACAATTAATCCTGTGGGAATTGAGGCTTTTTTTTTATGTAAAAGCTTTCTTTTGTTTCAATACAATTGCATAGCAGCCGGTCACGAGAGTGAAAAGGCTTTATGATCACAAGAAGTCATTAAAACTTAAGTAATAAACAAAATTACTTAGAAAACCTTCCGCAGTTCTTGCAGACGCTTTTCTAAGCTGGCAAACTGTTATATAACTTAAAATAAGACCATTAAAGTAATGGAAACGAAGCAAATTAAAAGTTTTAAAGATTTTAGCTGGAATGTATACAAAACAGGTCGATTCATTTGGTGATCGCCAGAACCTTACCGTCACCGCATTTTTAGTGACCTTTGAAACACTGGCTCTTCGTCAAATTCGTTAACCTACTTTTTTCTTATTTTATGTTTATCTGCAGGTCAAGTTATGGTTGGGCCCTTGAGTGTCAAAGATCCTAATCTCATCCCCCCTGATTTTGAAGAATTTATTAGTAGTTCAGGGGGGAATGGTTTTATCATAGTTTCCTTTGGATCGAACGTAGCTTCTCTTCTCCCTCAAGCGGAAGTGGACATGTTAGCTTTAGCGTTTGGAAAACTTAAACAACGAGTTGTGTGGAGACTCAAAGGTACTGTCACTTAAGGACAAACGTCGTCGTTAAAACATCCAGTCCCATGAATGGTTGTTAAAAGATCCCAGATTTCATATGTAACCATGCGCAAGTACTGCTGATTACATACGATTTTTTCCTCAGACTCAAAGTTTAGAACCACCTTGTACAGCATAATAAACAGTACCACAGGAAAGTACTGCTCAGTAGCTTTCATTTGAATGGTCACATCATAGGATTTCATCCACAGACTCAAAAGTTAGCACCACCTTGTACAGCATAATAAACAGCACCACAGGAAAGTACTGCTCAGTAGCTTTCATTTGAATGGTCACATCATAGGATTTCATCCACAGACTCAAAAGTTAGAACCACCTTGTACAGCATAATAAACAGCACCACCGGAAAGTACTGTTCAGTAGCTTTCATTTGAATTGTTACACCATATTCACAGACTCAAAAGTTTCGAAACGTTCAACATATCTCTTGTTAATTAGCCATGGGAGTGAATTGGGGCTTCTGGGTCACTTAATTAGCCAATTTGACTTAAGACCTTATGGGGCTGGGTATAGTTCGTGTTTCATATTAATATCAGATAAAACATTTCTTTCAGGTTACATACCTTCATTTCTGGGTTCAAACATTAAAGTAGTGGACTGGTTACCTCAGAATGATCTTCTGGGTCACAAGGACATCAAAGCGTTTGTGACTCATGTAGGACACAACAGTCTTTATGAGTCTGCATATCATGGAGTTCCTGTGGTAGCTGTTCCATTATTCGCAGATCAGTTTGCGAATGCCAAAAAAGCGCAACACTTTGGTCTTGGTTTGACAGTTAATCACAGAAGTACTACTGTCCAACAACTTGTTGAAACAATCGAGCTGGTCGTGAGAGAACCAAGGTGATATCTGGTTTCAGTTTCTTCCACTGTTATCAGTGTGTATATGTATAAGTGTTTTTAAGTCGATTTTTTTTTTCGAAATCGCTGCTTGCTAGAGGCCAACATCCCCAACGGCAGTTTAAAGCGAGAGAGGTTAGAAACTAACCACGCGTTTCTCTCCTAGTCTCCATCTCCGCCTTCAAAGCCACGCCTGTAGAACTTTTGGTTTTGTGACCAACTCAAAATTAAGGCTACTTTACAGCCAGTGTCTATACGTAAATATCAAGGAATATTTCTTTCTTAGGCAATATGACTCTGCAATCACGGTCATAATTGGCTGAAACATTTTCGGAAACACAACATAAGTACATACATACTCTGACTTCTTGCCCGAGAACACTTATTGCACTTATTGCACTTCATAAGGCTTACATGGGCATTAACCTTTCGGAATGAAGTTTGAATGCTGGGGAAGAAATGCACAAGGTTTTCAACAATTATGATCGGGAAATTTGCTGAAAATGAGAGGTGTGAATGATTGCCTAAACTAATTTCGGCAAACGAGGCCAGTTTTGCCACCGTTCCATGACATTATAGCTGCCCCACAAAAGGGAATCTAAGACAGTCTTGGATTCTGGATTCCAGTCTTTGTCAGTGGAACTTGGATTCCGGATTACAATCCTTAGTGGGATTCCGGATTCCTTGAACTGTATTCCGGATTCCAAAGTCCAGGATCCGGATTCCATAGCCAAAATTTCCCGGAATCAATCGGGAATCCAGATTCCTTTTCATGGGGCGAATTATAGCGTGGCTGTATTTTCCAGATTCAAGCAGAGTGCCATGCGTATCTCCAGTCTGTTAAAAGACCGTCCACGCTCCCCTCTTCAAGAGACCTGTGATTGGATAGAGTATGTGATCAGACATGGTGGAGCTCGGCATCTCAGAGCTCAAGTGTTTAACATCCCTTGGTATCAGTACTTCCTACTTGATGTCATAGCTTTCCTTGTTGCTATGGTGACCTTGGTTGTCGTGGTGATCAGGTTGAGCTGTACATGCCTATGTCGTTTGTGCTGTAAAAGGAGCAGCGACAAAGCCAAGAAGGATTAAACAAGAGTAAAACCACCAACAACAAGAAACAAAAGCTCAGCCGAACCTTAAAATGCGGCTTTTGTTTTGTGTATAGTGCAGTTGAAAACTTAGAAAATGGACTTTGAATACTTTGCGCCTCAAAGTACAAAGACAACATTTATATGTGGAACTGACCTAGCTCTTTAAGTATTGAACGTATTTGCCTTGAGCAGAGTACCTACTGACTGTTCCCCAGTCGTCTTCCACAACCTCTCCATAGTGTTGCACGGCCTGGCGCGTTACGCGAAGAAGGCTGGGGACGAGTCAGAAGTACCTAGTCAGTCTCGTCCCCAGAGTCTTTGTTATCATTGTCCTGATCTTTGGTGCTGATCAAAAGGATTGCAGGGTCTGGGAACGAGCTGGGTGCCGAGTCGGATAAACGGCGCGCTTAGCCCCACATTGGGCTCAGAGTGGGCTCCTTTCCTTTTCTTATTGTCATATTTTAAAGACAAGTGACGAAAGGGGTACCTAAAATAGTCTATAAAAGGGTTCGGGTTTGGACCTCAGGACGGAGCCTCCCCTTATAAAACTTTGTCGAGCACCCCCCGGGGTCCTACCCGGTAGACACTCTCCCCCCAACCTCTCCGCTGCTGTTACAGTGATATGGCCGTGGGCATCCCCATTCCCAAAACACTAGGGATATAGGCATCCCCTCCTCATATTACCTTAGCGATTTGGGTTAGGGTTACAGGGGATGCCCGTATCACTAGGGTTTTGGGAATGAGGATGCTAATATCACTGTGACACCGCTAGCTTAAATGACTTGCCCTAGTGGTCTCACAACACGCTGCTGTTTTGAACAAGACTGGGTACGAAACCCAATAAATATGAGCATGGCGAATCGTGACATCGTCAACATAATCAATATGGCTTTCATGTTAATGTTGCTCTACATGCTAACCTTGTTCGTCAGCCCCGTTTTAACTTCCCGAATCGCTGGTTTTCATGTTGTTGGAGGCTCACAGTACATGAACATGCGTCAGATCCTGGAGGAACTGTACTCACGCGGCCACGAGGTAGGGTAAAAAAGAAAAATCGGCTATATACCTTTACCAATGTTATATAGTTTTGCATGGTTCCGGTATATCCCAGTAAGCTTGGCCCTGGATCTCGGCCTTGGATATCTGAATAAAAGCTTTTAGTTTTTAGTAATGATAGCAGTTGATATGCCAAATATGTTTAACTTGCTAAAAACATACAGAAAGCAACGAGCCAATGATATAGTCTTGTTTACATTTCACTTCACGCGATTTGTGATTTGGTGCACGCACTTTTGTGTCACTGGCTGAAGGCCAGTATGCATTGTCAAAGTCCGGTTCGTCTGTCTGGAAGGGCATTTCTATTGTCCTCATAGCCCACGGCGTTAATGCGTATCCTTCGGAGTAAAGGTACCGAGTTCGATACTTGCTATTGGCCTTTACCTCCGACTTTTTTTCCTTTCTTTTTTTTTTAACCTCAAAACTTTTATATAATAACCGAGACTATCGCTTTTGTTATGTAAACATTCAATTTAAAAGTCACAAATTTGCATAAATTAAAACAACTGCCATTTTAAAAATTTCATCTTAATATGGTAATTCTGTTATGACATGTGCGTGCTTAATCTTGGCTAGTTTCTTGCCAGTTGCAATACCGTAAAATTCCGGAAATAAGCACCGGGCTTATATTTTTCAAAGGCTCTTTTTGAGGGGCTTATTTTTATATTCGGAGGGGCTTATGTACGGGGGGAAAATTACGTTGCACAATCGATTGGGCTAGCTTATAGTTGGAAGGGAATTTACCGTTTTTGCTTTGTTTTAATTTGTATTTGAGGGCAATTTCCAAGTACAAGACCATCAGGGGGCTTATATTCGGAGGGGCGATGTAACAGAGGGATTTTTTGCGTTAAGAGTTTGGGGGGCTTATATTTGGAGGGGCTTATTTTCGGAATTTTACGGTATTATTATCTGAACCATATCTGAAAAAGAAGACTATCCCCGTGGCCACCGAACCAATCTTAAAAGTTGCTAGCCGGCGGAGCTGGCGGGATTCCTTTGCCCGGGGTCCCACTAATCCCGCCAGCTACGCAGATCTAACACTGTAGCCTACATACCAGACGTTTGGAAGTAATATCGTTGCTTTTCCATTGCGCGCACCCCGTTCCTCAGGCCACGTGTTTAAAAAAGTGCGCGTGCAGAACGCTACAAATCGTGACTGCCGTGATGAATGGTTTTGTTTTGCATGCAAACATGTCACGTCGTTTTTAATGGACAATGGTTACTGGGGTACAGACTATTCAATGCCAGTAAGGATCAGTGAGCGCATGTCCTGTCAGAGGACATTTTTTTCAGTTTCCGCCCCGCATTCCCTCGAGTCTCCCTCGCAGCCAACTTTTGTCTCGTCGAGGAGGGTTGTGTGACGCAGCAAAAACGGCTGTGACGGAGAAGATCCCCTCTGAATTCAACTCCAACTTTATCATTCCCCCACTTTTGAATAACCGAGTGAATTGATGTAATAGTTAAAAACTTGTAATTGGGTCGCTGTGCCTGTATCGTAAGCTCTCTCGCCTTTTTGCACTACTTCTCCGCGTTGTCTAATTTTGCATTTCTGTACTTTAGGTCGCATTGGTTTCTCCATCTACCCAACAAATCAAACCCAGTGAAAAGATACGACACATAATTTACCATGTACCATTCAATCCTGACTTCCTTGACGACTGGTTACGACTCGAAATAGAAGGGCGCAATTTCGAGTTGTTCACTAGAACGCCTAAGATAATAAACGGCTTGTGCGGAGGTGCTTTAAACAGTACAGACATGCTTGATGAACTAAAGAATTACGACCTGATCATTCACTTTGCTGTTATAAATTGCGCTTCTTTGGTCGGAGAATTCCTTGACATTCCAAGAGTGGAAATTTTCCCTTATCCGCCAAATATTATATTCAACGTTTACCACATGACCCCTATGCCTGTGTCCTACGTTCCACAGCTTAGCAAAGCGGATTTCACTGACAAGATGACTTTTATACAACGGGTGTTAAATTTGGCAGCCTACTTTGTTGGCAAACTAGCCTTGAGTATTGTAACTGACAGAACAATGAATAGTCTTAAGATCGAGTACGACATTAAACCTGAAAGAAGTTTCCAAGAAGCTGCTGGTGACGCAGAACTAGTGCTAATTACTGCAGACTTCGCATTGGAGTATCCACTGCCTCTCTTACCAGGTATTCAAAAAATGATTATGATTAATAAGCAATGAGGAAACTCTATTTGGCGCTACGCCCCCCCCCCCCCCCCCCCCGTCAAATTTAAGGCCACAAAAGTAATAGGAAAGACATAGCAAGTAATAAAAAATTTAACGTCTAAAAAGCGGTCATGATTTTAACCAGATTATACAGTAACACAGATTAATGCATTTGGTTATCATGAACTTGCACGTGCCGCCACTCAATACTGGTTTTGATTTTCCAACTAAGGTGACGGATACAATAATTTAGCTGCCTTTAAGGCAGGTGAATGAAAAAGCTGACGTTGAAGCGCCATCTTTTTGCCTTTTATCTAACAGGTCAAGTTATGGTTGGACCATTGAGTGTCCATGATGCTAAGGCTATCCCCCGTGATTTGGACGAATTTATTAGTAGTTCAGGGGGGCAAGGTTTTATCATCGCTTCCTTTGGAACGAACGTAGCTTCTCCTCTGTCTGAAGCGGAAGTGGACATGTTAGCTTTAGTGTTTGGGAAACTTAAACAACGAGTTGTGTGGAGACTCAAAGGTACTGTCACTAATAAAGGGAAATTAAATACTTCATTGTTAAGTCGTCCGCTCTCAAGAGGGATTGTAAAAGATCCCAGATTTTAAATGGAAGCGTATGAAAGTACTAGTCCTGACGAAGAGTTTTCAGTTTCATCGCTTCAGAATATGAACCTGAATATGAATATGTACCTCGGGAAAGTACTGCTCACTAGCTTTCAGTTAAATGGTCACACCATAAGGTTTCATCCATAGTTTCAATGAAAAGCTTCGATAAGTTAGAACGTCGTTACGTCTTCGCGATAATTGACCATTGGGGTGAATTAAGGTTTCTGGATCACCCAAATAGCCAGGTTTACCAAAAACCTTAGATTGTCGGGTTTCATACTGATATCAGATAAAACTTCATCAACTCTTTCAGGTTACGTACCTTCATTTCTCAGTCCAAACATTAAAGTAGTGGACTGGTTACCTCAGAATGATCTTCTTGGTCACAAGGACATCAAAGCTTTTGTGACTCATGTAGGACACAACAGCCTTTATGAGTCTGCATATCATGGGGTTCCTGTGGTAGCAGTTCCATTGTTCGCAGACCAGTTTGCGAATGCCAAAAAAGCGGAACACTTTGGTCTTGGTTTGACAGTGAATCATAAAAGTACTACCCTGCAACAACTTGTTGAAACAATCGAGCTGGTCGTAAGAGAACCAAGGTGATTTCTGGTTTCATTTTTTTCTACTGTATAAGCGTTTTTAAGTGCAAAACGGTTCAATTTTTTTTTCGAAATCGCGGCTCGCTAGGCCGGGGCTCACATGCCCAGCGGTAGTTTGAACCGGGTGAGACTAGAAACTAGCCGTCTCGCCCAGTCTCCACGTTTTGAGCGACGCACGTTCACCGGAAGCGGACTTTTTGCACTATTCCGCGGTGATTTTGACCAAATTCTTGGGCAAATCGTCTCTTTAAGAGTAAAGACACTAAGAAATACAAATTTGGTCGCGTCAAGGCGTATTAAATGAGAAAAAGTCTCACTTCCGGGTTTACGTGCCTCGCTCAGAAACTTCGCTGCTTACACTCCCTAATACCAACGCAAAATTAAGGGTGTTTTGCAGCTAACTGTTGGAGTGTCAAAGTACGTCAAAATCAAGTGTGGTAACCTCGTCCCTAGGGTCTTTCCCTTAAAAATCCCTGGAGACGTGGTTGATTAGCGTGGCTGTATTTTCCAGATTCAAGCAAAGTGCCATGCGCATCTCCAGTCTGTTAAAAGATCGTCGACGCTCCCCTCTTCAAGAGACTTGTGATTGGATGGAGTATGTACTCAGACATGGTGGAGCCCGGCATCTCAGAGCTCAAGTGTTTAACATCCCTTGGTATCAGTACTACCTACTTGACGTCATAGCTTTTCTTATTGCCATGGTGACCTTTGTTGTCATGGTAATAAGGTTGATATGTAGCTGCCTATGTCGTTTTTGCTGCAAGAAGGACAGCAACAAAGCGAAGGAGGAATGAACACATGAAACGAAAACCAGTTCGGTAGTTGTACTGTCACTCAAAGAAAACTGAGTTCTTCAGTTGTTTTGTTTACTGCATTCAAGTCTTAGAATCCTATTCTCTTTTTAACCGGTGGAAAGCAAAGAATACGTTGCTTCTCTCTCTTGTTTTTTCTATGAGTCCTAATATCTACATACAAATTCTCTAAACCGATCTCCCTACATTTCTTCTTTAAATAAGAAATTGTGAGAACTTGTAAAAAGATCAAAACATAATCATTCGATCTATTCTCAAAACGTTTTCTCTAGACTACATATTGATGTTGTGAGGAGAAAATAAACGTTGATCAATCCTAGCAAGTAAAGGGTTATTACCTGTGCTACGAAGCGGAAACAACATGTCGGGCTTGAATTCATTAAGATCGATGGAAGTAAAAAGGGTTAGGACTTTTATAGAGAGAGCTAAATTAATCTGAGGAGAAATACTATCATTTTCGGGAGCGGCCCCACTTTGTTTTTTAAAACACCCCCTTAATTCAGGGTCTTTATTCAGTGGTGGATCCAGGGGGAGGGTCCGGGAGGGCTTGAACCCCCCCCCCCCCCCCCCCGCACCTATCAGGCCTGACGCTTGATTGAGACCGAAATTTTTACATTAACAGGATCATATATCACTTTCTTACTAGCTGATTTTTATAATGAAACGTGCCTTGTATTTTCCCACTAAACTAAATTCCAGGGATATTCAAAAATGTAATATATTGTTTTTGAGTACCCTCCTATGATCTGTTCGCCTCTCCTCGCAAAGTAGTATTTCCCGCGCTGACGGCAACCGGCGTTCACAAATTGAGAAACATGTCGTCTTCTCTGTCAGAAGTAATTTGCCCCCGCAAAAGTTCAACAGTCCTTTCTAAACCAAAGTTTGGACCACCCCTCCCCCCCAATCAAAAATGTCTTCTTTCACTACTTTCACAATTAACCTAACACACCTTATTTACCACCCCCCCCCCCCACCCCCCCTCGCAAAAAAAAAAAATGCATAAGTATTGTTTTCAAGTTCTCTTGGGAGGATTGTAAATCCCAAGAGAAATTGGAAACAATGCTTGTGCAAAACTTTTGGGGGGTAACCAAGGTGTATTATGGGAATGTGAATGCAGCGAATTCGCCCCTAGGAGTGGTGATAACGCCCGGGGGGGTACTGCCATATATGGGCTATGTAGGTATGTGCCGCTGTGAAGGGTATGGTTTTCAAGCAGTTTACTCTAGGATAGGGTATATAAATCAGAGCGTTTGGCTCTAGAATAGGGTATCATTTTTCAGGAAACTGATCAGTTGGTTGAAGATTTTATCTAGACTAGGTACAAAGCTACTCTAGGATAGGGGGATTTGGGGAGTTTACTCTAGTATAGGGTAGCAAAATTCAGCTGAACTAGCTCTGGTAAAGGTTAAGGGTTCCAGGCTCCCAGCGGCACATCCCCACCCAGAAATTCCTAAAGTGCCCCCCCCCCCCCCGGGTGATAACGTGCGTGCTTTTTAATTTATTTTTCCCATGCAAGAAATGAATGGTGGGTAAGCATGGGCCCAGGCTCCCGTTAATCCTCTGGTTTTGTCGTTTCAAACAAAAGGTAGTATTACTCGTGAACAGCATGTTTCGCGCTGGAAGAGCAAAATTTTATGCTGACTACTATTTGAGTTGATGCTGCGTTTGAATAGACCGGCTCCTGGTTCATCATATGAGTTCCTGACCAGTAAGCATTTTATCGTAAGTAGATTGATTGCCCTACCGTCTGGCATTACGCCAGTTACAGCATGACAACGTGCACACAGGCACGCAAAAAAGCATTGTCGAAACCGAGTCACGCAATGGGGAGAGGAGCATTGCGTGACGCTGGCAGCTATAAAGAAAACCTACAACACATGTTCAGAGACACGGAAAGCTTTTATGGCATTATCGTGGTTGTTTTTGCTGATGCTGGCAGCCAGCTCTGTTTCATCGGCACGGATTGCTGGCTTTCATATGATTGGAGGCTCACAGTATATTAATACAAAGCTTGTACTTGAAGAATTGGCTTCTAGAGGCCACGAGGTATTTTAAACAAATAGCCTTTAATACTAACAGATACTTCTACTGCCCCAAAAGAACCGATCACGGCTACCCTTAAGACTCGTTGATCTTATTTAATAAATATTCCATCCTTGATAATTGTTATATCTTTATAGCATCATACAGTACTTGACATTTGCCGAGAACCCTGAAGCGCGATCATTCTTATCGAGGTTAAATAGATGACCAAGTTCGCTGAAAAAGCCGTTTGGCGCCTTCACAGGTCATATTCCACGGGTCAAAAAACTTGTCACCATGTAGCCTGCTAACAGGCTCTCCGGGGCCGCCACCAGAGCTCCCTGGAGACCTTGCTAGAAGGCTAGCCACCATGATACAAATGTAAAGACAGGGTAAAAAGTGTCTTCTCGCCTCAGGTGGTAGCCTGAATTTCATCCGATTACTTCGAGTCGAAAACGACTCGAGGCAATCGGATGAATTTCAGGCTACTTGGGTGGGGGAGGTACTCGAAAAAATTTTGAACAGGTGAGGTTCCGCCTCGAGGTCCTTTCCCTATCCCTATATACCATTTCATGCAGAAAAGGTACCCCTTTTGGGTGGAGTTCCTCATATAGGCCATAAAAGGGAGTACCAACCCCCCGGGGGCTTCTGGCCTACAGAACAAAAAGTGCCACATGACTACCTCATAGACATTATGAAATCTTTCAGATTGGTGCGAAAATGTTTAAAGTTAGCCTTCTTGCATCGCCCATCAAGAGATCAGATTTACTGTGAAATATTCAAAAAGGATATTGTTATGTACTACCTTCATTTGAGTTGAATCTTCTATAATTCCGATGTTAGGTCACATTGGTCGTTTCATCTTCCCAAAAAGTTAAACCAAGTGAAGAAGTGCCACATAAGATTTACATGGTTCCATACAAACCTAACTGGATTGAAGACTTGATGAATAAGTACCTACTACAAGGACACCAGTTTCAATACATGTTTAAATTTATGGAAACACTGGTTGGTCTGTGCGAGGCTGCCCTTAACAGCTCAGAGGTTCTTGACCAACTGAGAGGTTTTGACTTGATCATCTATGACAACTTGGCATTCTGTGGTCCATTAATTGGCGAACATCTTGGCCTCCAGAAAGTTGAGTTTTTGCCGTTACCACCAAGTGGAGACCTTCTGCACAGGACACCCAGGCCAATCTCATATACTTCGTATCTCTGGGTTGGGCTAACTGATAAAATGTCATTTTTTGAAAGATTGGTGAGCCTGGGAGCTTATATTGGTGGAGTCATGGTTTATCTCGCAATTACAAGACCATTCAATGCTCTTAAGGTGAAGTACAACATCAAACCTGATATAGACTTCAGAGATTCTGCTTGTGACACTCAACTCCTCATAATGACTGCAGATTTTGCAGTGGAGTATCCACAACCTTTATTGCCAGGTATATGTAGTCATAGAATGTGATTTGATATACATTTTTAGCAAGATGACATTTTATATAAGGGGGTTAGTCAGCATTTGTTATTTTCATTCACTAGGTATTTCTTTATGCGCAACACTAAGTGATACCTTTAATTTAAGGGTGAAAATATTGGCATTCTGTCCAGGACGCCTTAAGTTACATGAAAATCTGCAATTCTATCCCTACATGACACAAGGTGACAAGCATCCCCTTTTTTGTATGGAAGTGTCAAACCCCCCTACTCCTCCCCCCCCCCCCCCCTCCCTGCCTTGCCGGCTCACAACAAGTTATCCGCACATTAGAATAATTTTTACACATCATCCACATTTGCAGACCAAGTCATGGTTGGACCTCTGACTGTCAAAGAAGCTAAACCTCTCCCCCCTGATTTAGAGGAATTTGTGTCAAGTTCAGGGGGGAATGGTTTCATCATTGTTTCCTTTGGATCAAATGTTGGTAGCTGAAGCTTTTGGAAAGCTCAAACAGCAAGTTGTTTGGAAACTTCAAGGTAATTAATTATGCCAAACTCGTTACATCTAATTAAGGCATCAACTCCACAAAACGCCATGGAGTTTCAGATCTTGGCTTTTTCATTCACAGGTTACGTCCCTCCTTCTCTCAGTCCAAACATCAAAATAGTGAAGTGGTTACCTCAGATTGATCTTCTGGGTCACAAGGACATCAAAGCATTTGTCTCCCACGCGGGACACGACAGTGTGTACGAGTCTACGTATCATGGGGTTCCTTTTTTGGCCTTTCCTTTGTTTTCAGATCAACCGGCTAACGCAAAGAAAATTACACACCTTGGGTTGGGTCTGAGGGTGGATTATCAAAACTTTACTGCACAAGAAATGTTTGAGAAGATTGAGCTTGTCATTAAAGAGCCAAGGTATTTGTTCTTTCTCTTTTTCTGTGTACTGAAATTCAGTGTCCTCAGAACAGAGCTAGGATAGGATAGGATAGGATAGGATAGCTGCTTTATTATCAACAGAGCGCCTACAGACACATGTGTTTACAACGATAACAAAGATGTTAGTGCAATAATTACAGAGGGGTACATTTGTAGAATTTATACAACTAGACAAGGTTATATTTAACGCGTCTTTCTCTTTCGCGGAAGAGATCACATCCGTATTTAGCCACAATTTTTTGCGTTTTCTCTCCTTGCTTCATACTTATCAACGTTTCAAAAGCAGAGCTTGGACTCATAGAGTCAAGAAAAATATTAGTTTTCTTTTTTATTGTATTGAACAGCTCTCTCCTAGGATCCCTATAAGCTATGCAATTCATCCAAAAATGCTCCTCCTAGGTCGCTAAAGGGGCACACTGTCGCAGAAGGGTCCGTATTATCCAGGGCCCGGTTTCTGAAAGGCCGATTAGCGCTATTCCAGGATTAAAGTTTTGTTCCGTTTTTGTATTTATCCTTCCTATGTTTTGCTTAGAGTAACATTTCGTGTTATCATTACTGTATCTCTGAGCAAAGGCTCAACAGTCTTTTGTTAGCTCAAGTTGCATGTTCTTAGACAAGAAAACCTTGTTTAAGATTTGGCTTAATCCTGGGTTAAACTTAACCATCTTTCGAGGATCAGGGCCCCCAGATCGTTCCTTGGGAAGTGTTGTTCAGCTATTGGCCAATTTTTTCCTTGTCCCTATTAACAGTCCCAGAATCCTTTGCAAAAGTTTTACTAAGCCCAGTTTTCTTCTCTTTTCTAAAGTGACGAATGTTTTTTCGCCAAAAACTGATGCGGAATTATCAATTGTTGTTTTTGGTTTTTTTTTTAGATTCAAAGCCAAAGCGATACATATTTCTGGTCTGATAAAAGACCGCGAACGCACGCCTCTTCAAGAGACTGGCGATTGGATAGAGTATGTACTCAGACATGGTGGAGCCCGGCATCTCAGAGCTCAAGTGTTTAACATCCCTTGGTATCAGTACTACCTACTTGACGTCGTAGCTTTCCTTGTTGCTATGATAACCTTGGCTGTCATGGTGATAAGGTTGACATGCAGCTGCATATGTCGTTTGTGCTGTAAGAAGGACAAAGACAAAGCCAAGAAGGAATGATAGTCTTAAGAAATCCTGTTGTCTTTCCCGCCGGCGACAGTACTGAATAGTCTGTTCTCGTTTCTTCTTGTTTTTCTTTAACACACTCGCGCCACGAAGCGGGGACAACAGGTCGGGCTCGAATTCATTAAGATCCATAGGAGTGAAAAGGACGTTTCCCTAGAGGACTTCTTTTAATCTGAGGCGAATTACTGTAGATGCCATAAAGGGAACATTCTGCTTGGTTAACTAAACCGAGGCCAGCAGGAAAATAGAGGATTTATTTTCAGGAGAGGCTCCTCTTTTCAGAAATTTCTCTCACTTCAGGTCTATACCCTTCCCTTAGGGAGATACTGTAAGGTTTTTTTCTGCCACCTGCATCCTGGCCGAACCCTTGTGAAGCCAATTCAATACTCTGTTCAGGTTCATTAAGGAAACCCATTTATTCTAGAGTGACTCTAGGCTAGGCCAAAAAATATCCCTAGTAAGCTATTCCAGAGTCCAGACTAACTATATCCTTCTTTACCTATAGGAGGCGATTAGTCGGTTCGTGACGTCTTTCTCAGCTCTTGAAGAATGTCACATACACGGTTAGAGCCTACGTGTCGGAGAGATTGTTTTCTCAATGTTTTCCGGTGGAAAAAGAACGCCTGCCCTAATGTTTATGAAAGAATCCTCCGAGGGGTTTATTTTTTTCTAGCCATATATAGTGTATAAAAACTGAAGAGGACAACCCTTGATAATCCGTTCAATGAAGCACTGATGAAGTATGCTAAAAGCCAACATCGTCCTAAACTTTGAGTTAATGCATTTGTTGATTCCTAGTGAAAGGTTAATTTACAAAGAGAAACAATGAGAAATAATGATAAACAATTACGTGTTAATTATTCATGATTATTGTTTTCTGCGACAAAAAAAGGCCTTACGAGCAGCTCCTACATTACTGGTAGCAAATCAAATCCAGTCGTCAGGGACCGCGGAGGGGGAGGGGCTGGTAGGGCTATAGCCCTACCACTTTTTTGCTGGGATTTATTTTCTAGGGCTCCAGTTGACATGGAAAAAGTTATCGTGGAATTATTGGACTTTTCTCTAAAAGGTGGACGGTTAGAGCCAGTTGTTTTCGACGGATCCTTGAGAACTATGCAGTTCTTATGGAAGAGTGGGATGTTTGCTTGTCCGAACGATTACAACCCGATGTGCGTGCAAGGATTGATTGATTGATTGATTGATTGATTCACTTTTATTTGAATACGGTAATTTCATAAGTTACATAACTTCTTTACATGAAAGCCGTATAGAAACAGAAGTAAATACTGTACAACTAGACTAAAAATATGTACAAATAATAAAATATAGTAAAATGTAGTCAACAGTTTGCCTGCCTACTAGCCAGTTTTCTTTTAAAGATGGCTTTAGATTCAGACGCTTTTATGTCATTTGGTAATGAATTCCACAGCATTCCTCCTCTGTATGAGAAAGACCCCTTATAATATTCTGTTTTTGGAACGTGGTCCAGTACAACATTATATTCCGCATTTCTTAGCATAGACTTATAAGGGTTGTTCTCACAGACATTCGAGAAAAGATCGCTTAAGTAACTAGGTACATTTCCATTCACTGTATCATACATTAATAGACTTAAGTGCCTTTGACGCCTTGAGGCAAGCTCTTCCCAGTTTAGTTGTTTTCGTATTTGTGCTGAACGAACGTCATAACCTTGAAAGGTTATTATGCGTGCAGCACGATTTTGTACTATTTTTATAATAGGATGTAAGACCTAAATGGAACGATTTGACTTTTTCTTTGGTTTGGATCTTGGAGGGCGGCTTCATTCCCGCACCGATAATCTATCTAAGGATCTTAAGGGTACCAAGGTAGCTGCTGTCAGTAGACAAGGCCTGAGATTGGCATATCTAACAAAGGAGACGCTCAAAAAAATGCCCAGTGATCAAAGCTTCGACCATTTCTATGCTAATATTTCGCGCAAGAGCGAAGGCCTGCTTGGTAAACCAACGCTTCCACTGAGAGCGATGCACTTCGGCCAGACTGGAGGCTGGTGCTGGTGCACCAAGCTACCCTTAAACTGCCAAAGATCACTTTAGAAGGGTCTATTATGAGGCTGTTGATCTTATCGTCAGGGCTATCTATGAGGAAAGCTTCAGCTCCTACGCCCAGATGGAGACCCTCTTGATTACAGCTGCTAATGGTGACGACTGTGAGGCAGAGTTCAAGTCTTGAAGCGTCATACAGAGAAGATGTTGATACAGGGGCGCTACCTGGGCATGCAACTAAGTATCTTTGAAGTTATGTTGTAGGAGAAGATAGCATGTTTTGACGAAATCCTGTTGGCGGTGTCAAAGTTTCCAAAACCAAGACAAAGCCCAAACTATCTGTAAGCTGCCTGCTGTAAATCCTGCAACCAGCGCTGTTGACGAGCGTTCATTCTCATCTGCACGGCGTCTGAAGACGTGGCTTCTATCCAGGATGGGTGACCTAGCAGTTTTGAATGGTCACAAGCGGAGAATAGACAGTGTCTCTATAGCTACACAGGAGTTTGTTTCCTGCAATAAGAATCGCAAGGGAAGCTTCGGCACTTCGGGCAACTTCAAAAAGTAGCAGCCTCAGGAGGTTTATTTAACATATTGGTTATATTGGATAGTATAACACGTGTGGACGTTTATGTTATATTTGTTGAGGTGGTAAATAAGGTGGCGCGCAAATGCAAGATAAATGGCGAAACACCGACCTGAATGTTTCTTTATATTGGCCAGAGTTTTTAGCCCTACCACCTTAAAATGGTCTCCGCGGTCCCTGGTCGTAGCAGTATGGGTTGAGTGCGTGGGGATTTTTTTTCCTTGCAGGCTAGCATGGCTAATGTCTGTATATAAAACTGGAAAAGAAAAAACAAAAAAAACGACATCATACTGTAGTGGAATATGGTCTCCTTGTCAAAGAAAGCCTCAATCACGTCCAAAATGGGGTGAGTTTTGAAAATGCTGTTTTTTGGACGGGCTCTTACGTCCCCGTGTGGGAGGCCCCCGCCCCCACGGCCTCTCCTGGGATTGTGTCCCAGCCAAGGATTACGTGACGTAGGTAAAAAGAAAGGGACGCGATACGCAAAGCTTGACATGCTACTGAACATGGTGATGTTATCTTCGCTTTTGCTGTTATTGGCAGTTAAAACTGCTTCGTTGTCAAAGATAGCCGGTTTTGCAGCGGTTGGAGGGTCTGGATACATCAACATGAGAAATATCATGGAAGAACTGGCCTCTCGCGGCCATGAGGTACACTAAAATAAATACAGAATATATATGTTGTGGTTCAATTTTATCCTTGGTTTAAAGTTTATTTTTCATTGTTTCAATTATCATACATTACCATACCCAAAAACAAAGGGAAAGAAAATTTAAACCAAGGACAAAATTGAACCACACTTTGTGCTATATTTAAAGGACGCGAGCCTCAGAAAAAACCTTATTTTCTATATCAGACGGACACCTAACGGCTAACGTGGGTCTCGTGGGAGCTCGGTAGATTTCAACTAGCTGGCTCATATGTCGAAACCAAATCACAAATGCCTTCGAAGTTTTAACTTGATTAGGCAGGGTTGCACGCTTAGAGGTAGAAGTTGAATTTCGCGAACTTTGTTGTTAATTCATGAAAAATTTTCCAAAGATTTTACGATTTTTGAAAATCTTGTTGTCGTGACTGACCCATTGCGAGGGCAACTCATTAAATATTTGAAATTATTATTAAAAAGTGACGGATTTCACATTGTAATAAAACTCGATATTGCCCAGTTCTTTTTTTGCTAGTCAGCATTTTCAGCATAGATCTTTCACTGCACAAAAATAATCAAACAGCTCAAATAATGCTTTTGCTACCTATTGTGCCGGGGCGGCTGCGCGATTGTAAAGGAGACTGTGACTGTGGACTGTGGACTGTGGACTGTGGACTGTGGACTACGGATTGCTGACTAGGTATAATACGATATCAGATTTTGGCAGTATTTCGGGCTTAAGGGGAAATTTAAAACGGGATAAAAGGATTGCAAGTGAATTTTAGGGACTTAGGGAAAATTTTAGACGGACTGAGGAAAACGTTCGCCAAGCACCTTTTTATAGCGATGTTTTTCTAAAGATGCTGATGCCATTTTTCACCTGCTGTTAGTATTAGCATTGGACATTTTTGAGGTTGTACGGAAGACTGCAGAGGGGGGGGGGGGGGGGCACTTTAGCATGACTATCTAATTAAATATGCATATTTTGATGAAATGCTATTTAGAACGATTTGCTTCTATCAATGATAGCAAATGATCTTCAAAATTGGATGGCCTTAGCTTTTGTCACGTGACTTATAATTGAGAATTAACAGTTAACATATTTATTCTAAAATGGGAAAATAATAACAAGTTCTTTTTAGGTATATTTCAGAGGCTATTAAAAAGGTTCTGAAAAATTCACTTTGTGTGTATGTTTACGTTACATAGGAATAGGTAAATAAAGGGAAAGGGGTCACGTGACTTGTTAATTTTTTAAATATCTGATAGGATAAATAACATTTCCAATCATACAGGCCGAATTTACGATTTACACTGTTTATGTAACATTTTGGTGGTGAAAATTCCTAAGATTAAGGTTTTCAACCCTTCCCGTTTAGGAAACAGGCGTGTTTTGTGACGTCATTGACGAAGCAATGTCACGTTTTATTTGAAATCACGTTTTACGTGTTTTTTTTTTATATTGAGCCACATTTCAGGATCACTGCTGGAATCAAACCGGTTAAAATAGCTTTTTACAAAATATTCATATTTAATTAGGTAGTGCAAACAAGTTGTATTATGGGAGGTGCACAAATAATAAATACAGATATTGTGTCAGGTCAGGAGTGGTCGTGCGGATGCAATGCAAATGATAATCCTTCGGTATTCAGTGTTAGTCACTACCATGTGTATTATATAGGTACTATATTGACGAAGAGGTGCAAAAGCCGTTTAATGGGTTTAAAAACTGCGATCCAAAGTGTGTTTTTTTAGCCAGCAATTTGGCGTTATTCGCGCCTTCCCTTCAATATTATACCTAATCTCGTGCCCAAAGGACCTGCTTGGTCACGCGCTACGTATCGGAACGTTCTAGATGCTGTGGGAAGGAGATTGTATTTTACTTGTTTTGTTTGCTGAATTATCAATATCTTAGGTCGCGCTCGTTGTTCCATCCTCCCGTAAGTTGAAAACAACTGATAGATTGCCACTCAAGAGCCACAAGATTTACCAAGTGCCATACAAACCTGGCTTCGAGGAGGAGATGATTCGGCTTGATATAGAGGGACGCACTTTTCAGTTCTTCATGAAAATGAATGAAGTATTGTCTACGTTATGCGAAAGCATCTTGAACAGCACGGAAATCCTCAAGGAACTAGAGGGTTTCGACTTGATTATTTATGACGGCATCAGCAATGGTGCTTTATTGATCGGAGAGAAGTTCGATATTCCAAGGGTGGAGATACTGCCCGACCCACCAAATGTCCCATTTGGCGGGTTCGCCCATATGATTCCGATGCCGGTGTCGTACGTTCCCCAGCTTATCACCGAATTTTCTAACGAGATGACATTTGTGGAGAGAGTACTCAATTTAGGAGCATATTTGGTCTCTAAACTCGGAGTTAGTCTCCTCAGCTACAGAAAAATGGACGCCTTAAAGGTTAAATACAATATTAAACCTGAAAGAAGCTTCGAAGAAGCTCTTGCGGATGCCGAAATGGTTATTATCGGAGCAGATTTTGCCGTGGAATATCCACAACCTCTTCTGCCAGGTATGACAGCTTATACGAAAAGCCTAAAGGAAATTTATCATTAACCTAAGCCTAGGAGCCAGCGCTAAATGTTGTTCAAGTGCTCCTCAGGAATTTTTTTCTCCCCTAAATTGAAGAGTACTAGAATGTCGCTTTCTGGGCGTGGCTTAAACTCGCTTTAACCCCTCAAAAAAATTTTGGAGGAACATAAGTTCCTCCAGTTTTCGGCTTAATTCCCTAAACAGCCTGCTTAGCAGGCGCGGTTCTCGTTCTTCTGACCAAAGGGATCGCGGCCTCTGGGACAAGAACTGCCAGACCGGGCGAAAGAGAAATTTTGGAGGCTAACCCCATATTTCTTATGCAGCTACCACAAAATCTATACCCTAAAGGACCGCCCACCCCTTTCTTAAAGTCCCAACAACAGATCGAACGGCAGAAAACTGAGCTGGGAGAAATTATATAAATTACCTCGCTTGTGATATTACAGCGCATAACGAATGCAGGAATAAAGAAATGACTAAAGTCGATAACGGAAACGGCTTAGGAATGATATTGTCAAAGAATCAGTTCATCAATTAACAGGGGCACCCACCGACGGTTTCCTCCTAAATGCATTGAAAATACTTTTTAGGCTATCCAGAGTACTTCTAGATCTCTCAGTGAATTCTAAGCGGCGCTATAAAATTTACATCTGTTCGGTCATCCTAGGGGAACTTGAGTCTTAGTCTAATAGTAATAGTCTAACCTGGGGACTGAAATGCGAAAAATTGAACTTTAGAAAATCATAAGGAATTTATTTGATATGCTTCGAAAATTGTACATAAATGGAACGGTCATCTAGAAATATTTAGCCTTCCTCAAGCTATAGAAAATTGTAGGGAATTTTTACTTCTCCAAACATATTTTACAGAAAACAGTCGTTGGGTGCTTCTGAATAAAGTCTATGGATTGTAATACGCTTAACCTGGTTTGACTTTATTAATACTAAACTGATGATTACGAAGTGGTCTTTTTTGTTAGGTCAAGTCATGGTTGGGGCTCTGAATGTCAAAACAGCCAAGCCTCTTCCCCCAGAGTTGGAGAAATTTGTAAGTGCCTCAGGAGAGCGTGGCTTCATTATCGTTTCCTTTGGAACCAACGTGGCTTCTCTTCCCAAAGCAGAGGTGGATATGCTCGCTGAAGCATTTGGAAAGTTGAAACAAAGAGTTATTTGGAAAGTCAGAGGTAATCATGGAATGACGTCATATATATAGTTTGTAACTTTTTGTAAACTGGGGCTTAGTCAACGGGCAGGATTTAATAATAATAATAATAATAATAATAATAATAATAATAATAGTAATAATAATAATCATGATGATGATGATGATGATGATGATGATGATGATGATGATGATGATGATGATGATATGATGATGATGATGATGATTTGGAGGTAGAACATCCACAAAGTAGTTCTTCGCCTACCTGATTCCTGGTCGACTTGGAATTTGGAAATGTTGGTTTTTCAAGGGAGGTGAAAACCGGAATAGCCGGACCAAAACCTATCGGAGCAAAGGAGAGAACTAACAACAAACTCAACCAAATGGCGAATGGCGTCAACGCCGGGATTTGAACTCGGGCCACATTGGTGGGAGGCGCCAGTGCTCTCACTACTACGCCATCCCTTGCTCTCCTCACGTGAGACTTCACGTGATGAGGTGTAGAATATGGTAGAGAAAATAATGATTTAATAGGTGATTGCAAGGTCAGTGCGCTGAAAGTCATTACTGCAAGTCGGTACGTAGTACTAGACAAATTGAGGGGCTAGCGTTCGACACGTCACGCTTTCAAGAGTTTCTTTGCATCTCCTCTGCACCTTACAAACCTCAGCCCTAGTAGACAACGATAACGGTGTTTAGAAACTAACTCCTTCAACCTTGATTTCCGAATCAAATCAGGATGACTCTATTCTTTTCCAGGTTACATACCTTCTTCCCTGAGCCCAAACATCAAAGCACTGGAGTGGTTACCTCAGAATGATCTTCTGGGTCACAAGAACATTAAGGCGTTTGTGTCTCATGTAGGGCACAATAGTCTTTACGAGTCGGCGTATCATGGGGTTCCTGTGGTGGCGTTTCCTTTGTTTGGAGACCAGTACTCCAATGCAAAGAAAATATCTCATCTTGGTCTTGGTTTATCTGTGCATCACCGAACTACTAGCGTGCAGCAGGTGGTTGAAACGATTGAAACTGTTGTTTCTGAACCACGGTATTTTGTCGTTTTTCTTTTCTCCCGTTAAGTTTACCAAGAATGTAAAGCCAAAGGAGCTTTTATACAGGGGAACTTCACGTAAGAGCATTTGAAAAAAAGGGGATGCAAAGTATAGCAACAAGTAGAAAATTGATAACAGGGTGTTTTCACTCATGTGGTTATTGTCTATGCAAATGTATTGCGACAAAAGAAAGTGTTTACATGAGAAAAAGAGTTCAACTTCCACAGGACTAGTTTGCAACTCCTACATGGCCGCTCTCTTTTGGGAGACCAACATAGAGAACGGGACGCCATGTGACATGGCTCTATACTGTTGATTAGCGTTGATTTTAATATCCGTACTTTTCTTTTCATCATTTACGAGGTCAAAAATTTGGCGCAATATTCCTTCTCTCGTCTTTTGTTCATACCAGCATTTCCCTTGCGTCCGCCGACCTTCGCTTTGTTCATACCAATCCAAGGATTGTTTTTATTCCTCGATTAGTTCCATTACATCTTTTGACTCTAATTCGAGTGTTTTTCACTTGCTCCTGGGCTTGGATTTGAAGTCGCCTGCACAATGACGGGATTCATTGCTCTTCTTGCTGTTTTTTTTTTTTTTTGAACGGGCCTCACGTTTCTAGATTAAAGTAACCTGAATTTCCTTAAACATTCGCCACATAAGAAACGAGAAAAAAAATGGGCCGAATTTACTTTCGCAAAGACTTCTGGGACTGTTTTAGGGAGCGGGCAAAAATATTGGCCAATAGCTGACTGGCGCGTCCCCAGTGACAATCCCAGAAACAATTGCGGGACGCATCGCGGCTCCAGTTCCCCTCTCGTTTCTAAGTTCGTGAATTTTAACATACAAATGAATCCATCTGTCTTTTTTGTCCTTTTAGATTTAAATCCAATGCAATGCACATCTCCACTCTGTTAAAAGATCGCCAACGCGCTCCTCTTCAAGAAACTGCTGACTGGATGGAGTATGTACTCAGACATGGTGGAGCTCGTCATCTCAGGGCTCAAGTGTTTAACATCCCTTGGTATCAGTACTACCTACTTGATGTTATAGCTTCCCTTGTTGCTATGATAACCTTGGTTGTCATGGTGATAAGGTTGACATGCAGCCTCATATATCGTTTGTGCTGTAAGAAGGACAGCGACAAGGCCAAGAAGGAACGATAGTCCTAAGAAATCCTACTGTCTTTCTCGCCGGCAACAGTACTAAATAGTCTGTTCTCGTTAATTTCTTCTTGGTTTTCTTTAACACACTCGCGCCAGGAAGAGGCGACAACAGGTCGGGCTCGAATTCATTAAGATCCATAGAAGTGAAAAGGACGTTCCCCTAGAGGACTTCTTTTAATCTGAGGCGAGATACTGTAGATGCCATAAAGGGAACATTCTCCTTGGGTTAACTAAACCGAGGCCAGCAGGAAAATAGAGGATTATTTTGGAGAGAGGCTCCACTTTGCAGAACGATCTCTTATTTCAGATTTATATTCTTTCCTTAGGGGTATACTGCCCGGGGGAGCACTTGGGTATTTTTTGGGTGGGTATGTGCCGCCCGGGACTCCAAATTGGCACCCCGTTCTAAAAAGAATTCCCCTAAAATTGATACCCCTTTCTAGAAATGGGCCAGTTTTTTATACCCCGTTCTAGAATTCGCTCTAAAACTGATACCCCGTTCTAGAAATGGGCCAATTTTTTATACTCCGTTCTAGGGTGCAACAAGAGTACAACAGTCTGCTTGTTAACGCACGGAACCGTCAAAGCAATCTGACCTTGAATAATTTCAAATAGCTGCTTACAAAACTGGAGCTTTCGTGCGTTCGAAATATTATACCCCGTTCTAGAAAACGCCTATGAAATGGATACCCCGTTCTAAATCAGGAGCTTCAAAATCACGACCCCGTTGGGCGGCACATACTCGTATAGGTAATGTATGGGAGTACCCCCCCCCCGGGGGTATACTGTAAGGTGTTAATTGGGGAGGACTGTGTCACCGGCATCCTGGCCGAATCCTTGTGAACTCAATACAATGCCCTGTTCAGATTCAATAAGGAAACCCATTTGTTCTAGAGTGACTCTAAAGGCTAGACCAAAAAAAATCCCAGTAAAATATTCCAGAGTCCAGAGTAACTATATCCGGCTTTACCTATAGGAGGCGATAACTCGATTCGTGACGTCTTTCTCGCTCAGCTCTTGAAGAATGTCACGTACGCGGTTAGAGCCTACGTGTCGGAGAAAACGTTTTCCCAATGTTTTTCGGTGGAAAAAGAACGTCTACCTTAATAGTTTATGAAAGAATCCGCCGAGCAGGTTAATTTTTCTAGCCATATATAGTGTATAAAAACTGAAGAGGATGGCGGCCAATATCGTCCTAAACTTTGAGATGAGGCAGTTGTATATCGTCCTTTTCAAGGAATTTTTTGATTCCTAGTGACAGGTTATTGTAACAAAGCGAAACAATGGGAAAATATGATAAACAATTATGTGATATTGTTTTCTGCGACCAATAAAGAAACACCTTACGAGCAGCTGCTACATTACTGGTAACAAATCCAATCCAATCGTAGCAGTATGGTTTGAGAGCGTGGAGATTGCAGGCTAGCATGGCTAACGTCTTTATATAAAACTGAAAAGAAAAAAAAAACATCATACTGTAGTGGAGTATGGTCTCCTTGTTAAAGAAAGCCTAAATCACGTCCAAAACGGGGTGAGTTTTTAAAATGCTATTTTTTGGACGAGCTTCTACGTCCCCGTGTGGGAGCCCCCCGCCCCCGCCCCCGGCCTCTCCTGGGATTGTGTCCCAGCCAAGGATTACGTGACGTAGGCAAAAACAAAGGGACGCGAAGGGCAAAGCTTGACATGCTACTGAAGATGGTGGTGTTATCTTTACTTTTGCTGTTATTGGCAGTTGATTCTGCTTCGTCGGCAAAGATAGCCGGTTTTGTAGCAATTGGAGGGTCTGGATACATCAACATGAGACATATCATGGAAGAACTGGCCTCTCGCGGCCACGAGGTACACTAGCAATATACATGCAGAATATATACATCAAACTCTCTAAGTAAGCTGACACCTTGAACTATATTTAAAGGACGCGAACCTCAGAAAAAACCTTATTTTCTGTTAAACAACACCTAACGAGAGTCTTGTGGCCTCGTGAGAGCTCATGGATAAATTGCTGATCTTTCAACTAGCTAGCATATATGTCGAAATCAAATCACAAATGCCCTCGAAGTTTAACTTGATTAGGCAGAGACGCGCGCTTGGAGGTGGAGGTTAAATTTTGCGAACTTTGTAATCAAAACGTGCTTTTAAATCATGAAACATTTTCCAAAACTTTTACGATTTTTGAAAATTTTGTTGTCGTGACTGACCCATCGCGAGGGCAACTCATTAAATATTCTGGAGATAAAAGTTGATTTTTGAATTTATTATTAAAAAGTGACGGATTTCACATTGTAAACTCGATATTGCCCAGTTCTTTTCTGCTAGTCAGCTTTTTCATCATAGATCTTTCACTGCACATAAATAATGAAACAGCCAGCCCAAATGATGCTTCTGCTAAAAATGATTAGTCATGGTGATTGAGGCCTATTGTGCTGGGGCGGTTACGCCATTCAGTGTAAAGGGAGGACTGCGGACTGCGGACTGCGGACTGCGGATTGCGGACTGTGGACTACGGATTGCTGACTGGGTGTAACACGACATCTATAGTATCAGTATTTCGGGCTTAAAGGGAAATTTAAAACGGGATAAAAGGATTGGAAGTGAATGTTAGTGACTAGGGGAAAATTTTAGTGGGACTGAGGAAAACTTTCGTCAAGCAGTTATCTACTGAGAGACATGTTCAGTTTGAACCTTTTTATAGCGATGTTTTTCGAAGATGCTGATGCCATTTTGCACATGCTGTTAGTATTAGCATTGGACATTTTGAGGTTGCACGGAAGACTTGGTGGGGGGGGGGGGGGGAGGATGGCGAACAAGTTGTATTATGGGAGATGAGCAAATGATGAATACAAGTATTGTGTCAAGTCAGGAGTGGTCATGTGCGCTAATGCAAATGATAATCAGGCGGTATTCGGTGTTAGTCACCATAATGTACCGTGTGTATAATATAGGTATACGTACTATATAGTTTTTTGAGTTTAAAAACTGCGATCCAAAGAGTGTTTTTTAGCCAGCAATTTGGCGTTATTCGCGCCTTCCCTTCAATGGGAAGGCTGATTTAGCAACAGAACGGGAACGTCAGTTGATGACGGCGCGCGCAAATTAAACAACTGGCTTGACCAATAGCAGAGCGGCAAATTGGGCACCGGAAGTCGTGTTTAGTCCTTTGCGCGCGTTTCCCCGTCGTTAACTGACGTTCCCGTCCGGTTGGTAAATCAGCCCATTGTACCTAATCTCGTGCCCAAAGGACCTGCTTGGTCACGCGCTACTTATCGGAACTGTATTTTACTTGTTTTGTTTTGCTGTATTATCTGTATCCTAGGTCGCGCTCGTTGCTCCATCCTCCCGTAAACTGAAACCAACTGATAGATTGCCGCTCAAGAGCCACAAGATTTACCAAGTACCATACAAACCTGGCTTCGAAGAGGAGATGATTCGGCTCGATTTAGAGGGACGCACTTTTCAGTTCTTTCTGAAAATGAATGAAGTATTGTCTACGTTATGCGAAAGCGTCTTAAACAGCACGGAGATCTTCAAGGAACTAGAGGGTTTCGACTTGATTATTTATGACAGCATCAGCAATGGTGGTGTATTGATCGGAGAGAAGTTAGATATTCCAAGGGTGGAGATACTGCCCGCACCACCAAATGTCCCATTTGCGTTCGCCCATATGATTCCGATGCCGGTGTCGTACGTTCCCCAGCTTATTACCGGGTTTTCTGACGAGATGACATTTTTGGAAAGAGTACTCAATTTAGGAGCATATTTGGTCTTTAAACTCGCTTTTAGTCTCGTCAGCTACAGAAAAATGGACGCTTTAAAGGTTAAATACAACATTAAACCTGAAAGAAGCTTCCAGGAGGCTCTTGCGGATGCCGAAATGGTTATTATCGGAGCAGATTTTGCCGTGGAATATCCACAACCTCTTCTGCCAGGTATGACAGCTTATGCAAAAAGCCTAAAGGAACTTCATCGTTAACCTAAGTCCAGGAGCCAGCGCCAAATGTTGTTCAAGTGCTCTTCTGGAAATTTTTTTCCCCCAAAATTAATGGGTACTAGAATGTCGCTTTCTGGGCGCGGCTTAAACTCGTTTTAACGCCTTAAAGAAATTTTTGAGGAACATAGTTTCCGCCAGTTTTTGGCTTAATTCCCTAAACAGTCTGCTTAGCAGGTGCGATTCTTGTTCTTCTGACCAAAAGGATCGCGGCCTCTGGGACAAGAACTGCCGAACCGGGTGAAAGAGAAATTCAGGAGGCTCGCCCCATATTTCTTATGCCCAACGACAGATCGAAGGGCAGAAAACTGAGCTAGGAGAAATTACATAAATTACCTCGCTTGTGATATCACAGCGCATAACGAGTGCAGGAATAAAGAAATGAAGTCGATAACGGAAACGGCTGAGGAATGATATTGTCAAAGAATCAGTTCATCAATAAACTCTATGGGTTGTAATACGCTTAATCCGATATGACTGTATTAATACTAAACTGATGATTTTGGACTGGTCTTTTTTGTTAGGTCAAGTCATGGTTGGGGCTCTGAATGTCAAAACCGCCAAGCCTCTTCCGCCAGAGTTGGAGAAATTTGTAAGTGCCTCAGGAGAGCATGGCTTCATTATCGTTTCCTTTGGAACCAACGTGGCTTCTCTTCCCAAAGCGGAGGTGGATATGCTCGCTGAAGCATTTGGAAAGTTGAAACAAAGAGTTGTTTGGAGAGTCAAAGGTAATCATGGAGTGACTACATATATATAATTTGCAACTTTTTGCAAACTGGGGATGCGTAAACGGATAGAGATTTCACGTGATGAGGTATAAAATATGGTAGAGAAAATGATGATTTAATAGGTGATTGGAAGGTCAGTGTGCCGAAAGTCATTACTGCAAGCCGGTACGTAGTATACCAGACAATTGGGAGCTTTCGCATCGACGACAGCGACGCGGCAGCAAAAACGTCACTTTAAAAATGAATTCGCGCTTTTTCCAAAATTTGTCGCATTTATTCCAGTTCACTGAAAATGTCAAATGTATAGGCGGATTTCCCTGGAGATGATTTCTTGGTGATCGCAGTTAAGTCTAGAAAGAGAAAGAAAAATTCGTCGTCGCTTGTTTACGTCCTTCATAAACCGTGAAATTAGGCATTTTCACGTCGTAGTCGTGCAGTGAGGGCAAGGAAATCTACCAAAAAGCGTGATGCACGTGCAAAGTTGTTGTTTTGCTAAACAAACGTATTGCTTGTTTGACGTCCTCGTTCCCGTCGTCGTCGCGTTGCTAAAGCTTCCTATTGAGGGGCAAGCGTTCGACACGTCACGCTTTTAAAGTGTTTCTTCGCATCTCCTCTGTACCTCACAAACCTCTGCCCTAGTAGACAATGATAACGGTGATTGGAAACTAACTCCCTCATCCTTGGTTTCTGGAATCAAATCAGAATGACTCCATTCTTTTGCAGGTTACATACCTTCTTCTTTGAGCCCAAACATCAAAGCACTGGAGTGGTTACCTCAGAATGATCTTCTGGGTCACAAGAACATTAAGGCGTTTGTGTCTCATGTAGGACACAATAGTCTTTACGAGTCGGCGTATCATGGGGTTCCTGTGGTGGCGTTTCCTTTGTTTGCAGACCAGCACTCTAATGCAAAGAAAATAGTTCATCTTGGTCTTGGTTTATCTGTGCATCACCGAACTACTAGTGTGCAGCAGGTCATTAAAACGATTGAAACTGTTGTTTCTGAACCAAGGTATTATTCCGTTCTTCTTTTCTCCTATAAAGTTCACAGAGAATGTAAGGCCAAAGGAGATTCGAGACAAGGGAACTTCATGTAAAATAAAATCTAATCGTAAAAAAGGAATGCAATCACGTGATCAGCAGCTATGCAAATTTCTTGGAACAAAGAACATTTTTACATTTTACTGTGTTCAATCAGAATACTTCAATACATAACGTGGTCGCTGTTCCATTGTTTTGGGAAACCAATATGGTCGCCGTGACGTCATGTGAAAACGAGCTATGGTACCAACTCAAAATATAAGAATACAGGTTATTAGCGTTGATTATGATAATGATACTTTTCGTATAATTTCTTTATTTACAGAATCAAAAAATTAGACCCAATATAGCTACTCCTGTCTTTTGTTCGTACAGGCATTTCACTTGCGTTCGCCCAACTGTTGAATTAAGCGAATTAATTAACGCTTCGCGAAAGGTTTGAACCCAGGAGTCATTTCAAAAGTAGGTTGAGTTTGATCGTCCGGGTGAACGTAGTCCTGAATAGGACTGTTATTGTTGACAGTGTCTGACGCTTCGACAACCCGTGCGGTTGTCATCTTCAGAGTCAAAGTGATTTGTAGGTTGAGTTTGATCGTCCGGGTGAATGTAGTCCCGAATAGGACTGTTTTGTTGACAGTGTCTGACGCTTCGACAACCTATGCGGTTGTTTTATTCAGAGTCAAAGTGATTTTCAATTAACGCTTCCTTGACATCTTTAGCCTCTAACTTGAGTGTTCTTGACTTGCACTTGGGCTTAAAGGTTGCAACATAATGAAGCGATTTATTGCTCTTGGGTTTTCTTTTGAACGGGCCTCAGGTTTTTAGTTCAAACTAACCTTAATTTCCTTCAACATTCGCCACTTAAAAAAACTAGAAGAAAACTGGACCGCAAAGACCTCTGGGACTGTTTTTGGGGACGGGAAAAAATTGGCCAATAGCTGACTGGCGCGTCCTTAGTAACGATGTCTCAGAAACAATTGCGTGACTTATTTTGGCTCCAGTTCCCCTCTCGTTTCTAAGGTGGTGAAGTGTTAAGCTACAAATGACTCCATCTGTCTTTGTTGTTCTTTTAGATTCAAATCCAATGCAATGCACATCTCTGGTTTGTTACAAGATCGCAGACGCACGCCTCTTGAAGAAACTGCTGATTGGATAGAGTATGTACTCAGACATGGTGGAGCCCGGCATCTCAGAGCTCAAGTGCTTAACATCCCTTGGTATCAGTACTACCTACTTGATGTTATGGTTTTTATTGTTGCCATAGTGACCTTGGTGGTCATGGTGATAAGGTTAATGTATAAATGTATGTGTCGAGTCTGTTGTAAGAGGGCAGAGAGTAAAACTAAGAAGGAGTAACTTGGAAAAGGAGAAACCCTTATCGCGAACTAGACTACGAGTAGTCCCCCATTTTTCCGCAGGGATAGTAGAGCGAGCGAAACGCGAGCGCGCGTGAAAATCACCCCACGCGAGAAAAGGCGACTGATTTCGCACGCTCGACTATCCCTGAGGAAAAATGGGGGACTACTCGTAGTCTAATTGCGAACGTGAAGTGATCTTTTTTGTGTACTCAGTACAACTGTTGTGAACTCTTCTAGTTGATGTGTTAAAACCAGGGCTTGCTAGTCACAGAAGACGTAGACATTGCAATGAATCATACGTGAAGCGAAGCCGAACGCAGGAAAAGGCGTTCAAGCGCTCTGCCTTTTTTACTGATTGGATTAAAGTATTCATAAAGACGCGCATTTCGTATTTGTATTGTTCGGTGTTGAGTCTGCCTATAATGCACCCCACTGTTGATAGTTAATCGGTGGGCTTTAAATTAGACTTTAAACCAAAACAGTACAGTTGACTCCCAATAACTCGGACCCGCACTAACTCGAACTTCGCGTTAACTCGAACCAAAGTCGATTTCCCCAGGGTTTACCCTCGAGAACTCGAACCATGTTTTCAGCGCGCGAGAAGTCGGGGGAAAAAAACAGTGTACTAAGTCCGAAATATTGAATTTATTTCAAAACAACCGTGTCAATTCTTTGTCTTTACTTTTTTTTTTTCACTCGCTCTAGTTCAAATTCAGTGTCCATCCCTTCATTGAACAGGCTTTGTTGCTTAATATCAATCATATCTCTTGCTGTCCTTAAAGTGAAGTGTGCGTGATACTTGCATTCCCTCCCCATCCATTTGGTTCCTTGTTTCCGGCTATTTGCTTTGAACTCCCGATAACTCGAACATTTTTTCGATTTCCCTAGGAGGATCGAGTTATCGGGAGTCGACTGTAATTTCAGTAAAAAAGGGTTCCAATTTCAGTTAGACCTCTTCGAGGCCTTGGCGACTTATATTGGTTTTAGCTCCGGCCTAAGAGCAAACCAATGAGAGACGCAACCGTTTCTCTTGTTGAACAACTTCGCACGTGCATCACACTTTTTTGTACATTTCTTTCCCGTTTTTGCACGACTACGACGTGAAAATGCCTAATTTCGCGTTTTATGGAGGACGTAAACAAGCAATGATGAAATTTTCTTTCTCTTTCTCAGCTTGAATATGGTCCCTTGAAATTCAGTTTCAGGAGGGTTCGCCTACATTTGACAAAGTAAGTGGGCAGGAATAATCGCTATAAAGACTAAAAGAACGCAAAGTCACTTCTTAAGGGACGTTCTTGTCGCCAAAGTCCCTAACATTGCAAGACGGCATCTTTCTCATTTGAAATCTCGCTTAAATCTACGTGGCTCGCGTTTGCCTGATCAAATAGTGATACTTTACCTTGTTGAAGATAGGTGCTAAATCAGTAGAAATTTTATGTTGAGCGCATGATTAAAGGATCCACTCTTCCGATCCTTAGAGTTGTGCGAAAATATATGTATACTCAGGTAGCTCTCGTGAGCGGACAACTTCGAGAATTGAGCTTACAAGAATTGTTCTCATCGTGGCCACTAGGGGGGAGGGGGGGAAGGGGTTAGATGGTCGCTTACTTGATCTTGCCCAATTACAAATAAACATTGGTAATGTAAAAAAAAATAAATAAAAAAAAATTTTGTTATTGTTTGGCTACAATGTTGTTCTGACGATGTTTTAATTCAGGCCCAAGAATAAAATTAAAGTAGTGATTTGAAGTGTAACTGAATGAGTATGTGAAAAAAAAACTCTGAAACTAAATTTAGTGTGACGAACAGTGACTTAAGTCGATCTATCAAAATACTAGATTCAGAGGCGAATGAAATTTCATTTCTGGTGTCCGCTTACATGAGCTTAAAAACAAAGCTATAAAAATCCAACCCGCAAACCCTAAAAGTGTCCGCGGTCTCTTACGGAAATGTCCGTTTACGGAAATATAAAAATACAGAGTTCGTATGGGAGTTAAAACGGGGTTTTGTGAAGGCGACCGTAAGTAGAGCTGTTCCCGCTTACGAGAGTGTCCGTTAAGAGAGCTTCCACTATATAAAAACACCAAGCGACATCGTTATGTTGGAGTATGGTCTCCTAATTTAGGGAGCAAAGATAGGCCGAATCACGCCCAGAATGGTGTGGGCTGCTAAACACACATCTAAGTCCCTATATGGGAGACCCCACTCCCCGTCCCCGGGCTCACCTGGGATTGTGTCCGAGCAACTGAGGATTACGTAACGTAGGTAAACAGAAGGGAGACGCGGACGCCGAGCGCAAGCACGCGCGAGACTGCTACTGAAGATGGTGCAGTTGTTATCGTTGCTTTTGCTGTTATTGGCAGTTAATTCTGCTTCCTCGGCCAAGATAGCCGGTTTTGTAGCCGTTGGTGGATCGGGGTACATCAACAGGAGACATATCATGGAAGAACTGGCCTCTCGCGGCCACGAGGTACACTACACTCTTTTTTTTCTATAAGAATATATTTTATAAGAATATCGAGGCTGAAATTTGCGAAATCTTAAGAATACTTTAAGAATAAACTCCAGGCTGAGATTTTGAAAAGGATATAATTTCCTGTGGTGAAAATCTGTAAATACAATACAACTATACCTTTTCAATTTATTCCTTTCTTTAAACGGCAAAACTAGCTAACTATATTTAACAAAACTATAACTGATACCTTAATATATTCTAATTCGGAAATGTCATAAGCTATTATTAAGAATAATACAAGAATATTTACAGCCTAAAATCGGCGGAAAAGTAAGAATATTCAGCCTGGCCCTGGAAAACAATATTCTTATTAAAAAAAAAAAGTGTAATAGTATATTTACATCATACTCTCTGAGTAAAAGCTGACATCCTGTACTGTATTTGAAGGACACTAGCCTCAGAAAACCTAATGTATCAGGCGGACGCTTGGCGAGTGCCTTGTGGGAGCCGGCGTGGGTAGAGTTCTCAAAGTTTGACTAATTTTCGTAGATTGCTGATCTTTCAACTCGCTAGCTCACATGACAGCAAAAAAAAAACACACATTTGAAATTTTAATTGAATAGGCAGGGGATAGGTAGAAGATGAGAAGATCAAAATCTGCCGTTCAATCATGAAAAATTTTCGAAAATTTTTACGATTTTCTTAAAAAGTTTGCTATCGTGACTGACTCATCGCGAGGGTAGCTTATTATTTATTCAAGAGATTTAGAATTTACTCACCTTGCAAACTCGATATTGACCAGTTATTTTTTTGCCAGTCAGCATTTACAGCGTAGATATTTCATCACCACACAAAAATAATCAATCAGCTAAAACAATACTTTTGCTAAAAATGATTTGTCATGCTGAAAAGCCTCTGGAACCCAGGGTATGGCCTGACAGCCTATTGTGAGAATATCAAAAATATGTATTACAGACTATGGACTATGGACTACGGACTACAGACTGGGTATAAAAAGCAAACTGAGTATAAAACACGGACTAGGTATAAAAATGTGGACTGCGGACTATCTTTAAAATACACAGCGCTAATTGTTTCTAGAAGTAATAAAAGTATATATTTAAGTGCGATCTCGAGCAATTTGAAGTCATTCGCATCTTTATTTCAGTGGTCTTCAGTACTGTATCACTCTTTTTCTCGTCGCTAGAGGGCCCTTCTGGTCAGGCGCTATGTATCGGAACGTTTTTGTCGCTGGGGACAAGATTGTATTATACGTGATCTGAGAACCCCAACCCCACTTCCCTCGCCGTATGTGCGATTTCTGTTTATTTTGTTTTGCTGTATCATCTACATCGTAGGTTGCACTTGTTGTTCCATCCTCCCGTAAATTGGCTTCGAAGAGGAGATGATTCGGCTCGAATTAGAGGGACGCTCTTTTCAGTTCTTCATGAAAATGAATGAAGTATTGTCTACGTTATGCGAAAGCGTCTTGAACAGCACGGAAATCTTCAAGGAACTGGAGGGTTTCGACTTGATTATTTATGACGGCATCAGCAATGGTGCTGTATTGATCGGAGAGAAGTTAGACATTCAAAGGGTGGAGATTATGCCAGGACCACCAAATAACCCATTTGGGTTCGCACACATGATTCCGATGCCGGTGTCGTACGTTCCCCAGCTAATCACCGGGTTCTCTGACCAGATGACATTTGTAGAAAGAGTAATCAATTTAGGAGCATATTTGGTCTTTCAACTCGGTGTAACTCTTATTAGCTACAGAAAAATGGACGCTTTAAAGGTTAAATACAACATTAAACCTGAAAGAAGCTTCCAGGAGGCTCTTGCGGATGCCGAAATGGTTATTATTGGAGCAGATTTTGCCGTGGAATATCCACAACCTCTTCTGCCAGGTATGACAGTTTTACGAAAAGCCTTTTAAATAACTTTGCCGATAACACTTAAAATTATTGGGGAAGGTGAAGTGTCGGCTGAAGAAAATGTTGTTCAAGGCGCAACTACACCAAAAGTGCTCTTCGCTAGTGTTTCGCCCCTAAATTAAAAGGCACCAGTCGAGAATGTCGCTTTCTGAGCGAGCTTTGAATTTGTTTTAACCCCTAAAAAGCATTTGTTGTGTGGCATAGTTTCCGTCAGCTTTCGGCTTAATTCCCTGAACAGTTTGCGTAGCGAGCGCGATTCTAGTTCGTTTCGCTGATTAAAAGTGTCGCGGCCTTCTAGACAAGAATTGCAGCCCGCGGGCAAGAGAAATTCAGCAGTCTCGCACCTTATTTCTTATGCACCTGGCTTGTAAACTATGCCCTGAAGGATCCCTTAAAGTCTACTCGGCAAATCTTAAGGCAGAAAACTGAGATGAAAAAAATACATAAATTCTGACCTGGCTTGTAAATTCAATGCGCATTACGAGTGCAAGAATAAAGAAATGAATCCGATAACGGAAACCGCCCAAGAATCAGTTCATTAATAGAATCTATGGACTCCAATACTCTGATGGTTGATTACGATTATGTTTTCCTTTTTTTGTAAGGTCAAGTCATGGTTGGAGCTCTGAATGTCAAAACAGCTAATCGACTTCCTCCAGAATTGGAGAAATTTGTAAGTAACTCAGCAGAGCATGGCTTCATTATCGTTTCCTTTGGAACCAACGTGGCTTCTCTTCCCAAAGCGGAAGTGGATATGCTCGCTGAAGCATTTGGAAAGTTGAAACAAAGAGTTGTTTGGAGAGTCAAAGGTAATATGGATTGTCTACATATATATATAGTTTGCAACGTTTTGCAAACTGGAGAAGCGTAAACGGGCAGAGAAAATAATGATAAGGTGATTGGAAGGTCAGTGCGCCGAAAGTCATTACTGCAAGCCCGCTGCGTAGCACTAAACAAATTGAGGGTCTAGCGTCCACGTCACGTTTTCAAGTGTTTCTTTGCATCTCCTTTGTATCTTACAAACCTCATCGCTAGTTGAGTTCCCTGATTTCTGGAATCAAATCAGGATGACTGTTTTCTTTTCCAGGTTACATACCTTCTTCCCTGAGCCCAAATATTAAAGCTCTGGAGTGGTTACCTCAGAATGATCTTCTGGGTCACAAGAACATTAAGGCGTTTGTGTCTCATGTAGGACACAATAGTCTTTACGAGTCGGCGTATCATGGGGTTCCTGTGGTGGCGTTTCCTTTGTTTGCAGACCAGCACTCTAATGCAAAGAAAATAGTTCATCTTGGTCTTGGTTTATCTGTGCATCACCGAACTACTAGTGTGCAGCAGGTCATTAAAACGATTGAAACTGTTGTTTCTGAACCAAGGTATTATTCCGTTCTTCTTTTCTCCCATAAAGTTCACAGAGAATGTAAGGCCAAAGGAGATTTGAGACAAGGGAACTTCACGTAAAATAAAATCTAATCGTAAAAAAGAATGCAATCACGTGATCAGCAGCTATGCAAATTTCTTGGAACAAGAAACATTTTTACATTTTACTGTGTTCAATCAGAATATTTTCGATACATAACATGGTCGCTGTTCCATTGTTTTGGGAAACCAATATGGCCGCCGTGACGTCATGTGAAAACGAGCTATGGCACCAAATCAAAATATAAGAATACAGGTTATTAGCGTTGATTATGATAATGATACTTTTCGCATAATTACTTTATTTACAGAGTCAAAAATTAGACCCAATATAGCTACTCCTGTCTTTTATTCGTACAGGCATTTCACTTGCGTTCGCCCAACTGTTGAATTAAGCGAATTAATTAACGCTTCGCGAAAGGTTTGAACCCAAGAGTCATTTCAAAAGTAGGTTGAGTTTGATCGTCCGGGTGAACGTAGTCCTGAATAGGACTGTTATTGTTGACAGTGTCTGACGCTTCGACAACCCGTGCGGTTGTCATCTTCAGAGTCAAAGTGATTTGTAGGTTGAGTTTGATCGTCCGGGTGAATGTAGTCCCGAATAGGACTGTTTTGTTGACAGTGTCTGACGCTTCGACAACCTATGCGGTTGTTTTATTCAGAGTCAAAGTGATTTTCAATTGACGCTTCCTTGACATCTTTAGCCTCTAACTTGAGTGTTCTTGACTTGCACTTGGGCTTAAAGGTTGCAACATAATGAAGCGATTTATTGCTCTTGGGTTTTCTTTTGAACGGGCCTCAGGTTTTTAGTTCAAACTAACCTTAATTTCCTTCAACATTCGCCACTTAAAAAAACTAGAAGAAAACTGGACCGCAAAGACCTCTGGGACTGTTTTTGGGGACGGGAAAAAATTGGCCAATAGCTGACTGGTGCGTCCCTAGTAACGATGTCTCAGAAACAATTGCGTGACTTATTTTGGCTCCAGTACCCCTCTCGTTTCTAAGGTGGTGAATGTTAAGCTACAAATGACTCCATCTGTCTTTGTTGTTCTTTTAGATTCAAATCCAATGCAATGCACATCTCTGGTTTGTTACAAGATCGCAGACGCACGCCTCCTGAAGAAACTGCTGATTGGATAGAGTATGTACTCAGACATGGTGGAGCCCGGCACCTCAGAGCTCAAGTGCTTAACATCCCTTGGTATCAGTACTACCTACTTGATGTTATGGCTTTCATTGTTGCCATAGTGACCTTTGTGGTCATGGTGATAAGGTTAATGTATAAATGTATGTGTCGAGTCTGTTGTAAGAGGGCAGAGAGTAAAACTAAGAAGGAGTAACTTGGAAAAGGAGAAACCCTTATCGCGAACTAGACTACGAGTAGTCCCCCATTTTTCCTCAGGGATAGTAGAGCGAGCGAAACGCGAGCGCGCGTGAAAATCACCCCACGCGAGAAAAGGCGACTGATTTCGCACGCTCGACTATCCCTGAGGAAAAATGGGGGACTACTCGTAGTCTAATTGCGAACGTGAAGTGATCTTTTTTGTGTACTCAGTACAACTGTTGTGAACTCTTCTAGTTGATGTGTTAAAACCAGGGCTTGCTAGTCACAGAAGACGTAGACATTGCAATGAATCATACGTGAAGCGAAGCCGAACGCTGGAAAAGGCGTTCAAGCGTTCTGCCTTTTTTTACTGATTGGATTAAAGTATTCATAAAGACGCGCATTTCCTATTTGTATTGTTCGGTTTTGAGTCTGCCTATAATGCACCCCACTGTTGATAGTTAATCGGTGGGCCTTAAATTAGACTTTAGACGGGAAAATGCCAAATTTCGCGTCATGGAGGACGTAAACAAGCAACGATGAAATTTTCTTTCTCTTTCTGAGCTTGAATATGGTCCCTTGAAATTCAGCTTCAGGAGAGTTCGCCTACATTTGACAAAGTAAGTGGGTAGGAATAATCGTTATAAAGACTGAAAGAACGCAAATTCACTTCTTAAGCGACGTTCTTGTCGCCGTCGCGTCGTTGGATCTTAAAGTCCCTAATATTGCAAGACGACATCTTTCTCATTTGAAATCTCGCTTCTCCGTGGCGCGCGTTTGCCTGATCAAATAGCCATACTTTACCTTGTTGAAGATAAGTGCTAAATCGGTAGAAATGTCATGTTGAGCGCATGATTAAAAGTATCCACTCTTCCTTAGAGTTGTGCGAAAATATATGTATACTCAGGTAGCTCTCGTGAGCGGACAACCTCGGGACGCGAAAAAGGTGTCCTCCGTTACTGGACCTGGCCGCTTACGAGAATTGTTCTCATCACGGCCACTAGGTAGGGTGGGGGGGAAGGGGTTAGATGGTCTCTTACTCGATCTTGCCCAACTACAAATAAACATTGGGAATGTAAAAAAAAAAAAAAAAAAAAAAAACAGGAAAAATAAATAAATTTAGTGTGACGAACAGTGACTTTAGTCGATCTATCAAAATATAAGATTCAGAGGCGAATGAAATTTCATTTCTGGTGTCCGCTGACATGAGCTTAAAAACAAAGCTATAAAAATCCAACCCGCAAACCCTAAGTGGCCGCAGTCTCTTACGGAAATGTCCGTTTACGGAAATATAAAAATACAGAGTCTGTATGGGAGTTAAAACGGGGTTTTGTGAAGGCTACCGTAAGTAGAGCTGTTCCCGCTTACGAGAGTGTCCGTTAAGAGAGCTTCCACTATATAAAAACACCAAGCGACATCATTATGTTGGAGTATGGTCTCCTAATTTAGGGAGCAAAGATAGGCCGAATCACGCCCAGAATGGTGTGGGCTGCTAAACGCACATCTACGTCCCTATATCGGAGACGCCCACGCCCCGTTCCCAGGCTCACCTGGGATTGTGTCCGAGCAACTGAGGATTACGTAACGTAAGTAAACAGAAGGGGGACGCGGACGCCGAGCGCAAGCACGCGTGAGACTGCTAGTGAAGATGGTGCAGTTGTTATCGTTACTTTTGCTGTTATTGGCAGTTAATTCTGCTTCCTCTGCCAAGGTAGCCGGTTTTGTAGCCGTTGGTGGATCGGGATACATTAACATGAGACATATCATGGAAGAACTGGCCTCTCGCGGCCACGAGGTACACTACACTCTTTTTTTTCTATAAGAATATATTTTATAAGAATATCAATGCTGAAATTTGCGAAATCTTTAGAATACTTTAAGAATAAACTCCAGGCTGAGATTTTGAAAAGGATATAATTTCCTGTGGTGAAAATCTGTAAATACAATACAAATATACCTTTTCAATTTATTCCTTTCTTTAAACGGCAAAACTAGCTAACTATATTTAACAAAACTATAACTGATACCTTAATATATTCTAATTCGGAAATGTCATAAGCTATTATTAAGAATAATACAAGAATATTTACAGCCTAAAATCGGCGGAAAAGTAAGAATATTCAGCCTGGCCCTGGAAAACAATATTCTTATATATAAAAAAAAGAGTGTAATAGTATATTTACATCATACTCTCTGAGTAAAAGCTGACATCCTGTACTGTATTTGAAGGACACTAGCCTCAGAAAACCTAATGTATCAGGCGGACGCTTGGCGAGTGCCTTGTGGGAGCCGGCGTGGGTAGAGTTCTCAAAGTTTGACTAATTTTCGTAGATTGCTGATCTTTCAACTCGCTAGCTCACATGACAGCAAAAAAAAACACACATTTGAAATTTTAATTGAATAGGCAGGGGATAGGTAGAAGATGAGAAGATCAAAATCTGCCGTTCAATCATGAAAAATTTTCGAAAATTTTTACGATTTTCTTAAAAAGTTTGCTATCGTGACTGACTCATCGCGAGGGTAGCTCATTATTTATTCAAGAGATTTAGAATTTACTCACCTTGCAAACTCGATATTGACCAGTTATTTTTTTGCCAGTAAGTATTTACAGCGTAGATATTTCATCACCACACAAAAATAATCAATCAGCTAAAACAATGCTTTTGCTAAAAATGATTTGTCATGCTGAAAAGCCTCTGGATCCCAGTGTATGGCCTGACAGCCTATTGTGAGAATATCAAAAATATGTATTACGGACTATGGACTATGGACTATGGACTACGGACTACAGACTGGGTATAAAAAGCAAACTGAGTATAAAACACGGACTAGGTATAAAAATGTGGACTGCGGACTATCTTTAAAATACACAGCGCTAATTGTTTCTAGAAGTAATAAAAGTATATATTTAAGTGCGATCTCGAGCAATTTGAAGTCATTCGCATCTTTATTTCAGTGGTCTTCAGTACTGTATCACTCTTTTTCTCGTCGCTAGAGGGCCCTTCTGGTCAGGCGCTATGTATCGGAACGTTTTTGTCGCTGGGGACAAGATTGTATTATACGTGATCTGAGAACCCCAACCCCACTTCCCTCGCCGTATGTGCGATTTCTGTTTATTTTGTTTTGCTGTATCATCTACATCGTAGGTTGCACTTGTTGTTCCATCCTACCGTAAATTGAAACCAACTGATAGACTGCCACTGAAGAGCCACAAGATTTACAAAGTGCCATATAAACCTGGCTTCGAAGAGGAGATGATTCGGCTCGAATTAGAGGGACGCTCTTTTCAGTTCTTCATGAAAATGAATGAAGTGTTGTCTACGTTATGCGAAAGCGCCTTGAACAGCACGGAAATCTTCAAGGAACTGGAGGGTTTCGACTTGATTATTTATGACAGCATCAGCAATGGTGGTGTATTGATCGGAGAGAAGTTAGATATTCAAAGGGTGGAGATTATGCCAGAACCACCAAATAACCCATTTGGGTTCGGACACATGATTCCGATGCCGGTGTCGTACGTTCCCCAGCTAATCACCGGGTTTTCTGACGAGATGACATTTGTGGAAAGAGTACTCAATTTAGGAGCATATTTGGTCTTTAAACTCGGTGTAACTCTTATTAGCTACAGAAAAATGGACGCTTTAAAGGTTAAATACAACATTAAACCTGAAAGAAGCTTCCAGGAGGCTCTCGCGGATGCAGAAATGGTTATTATCGGAGCAGATTTTGCCGTGGAATATCCACAACCTCTTCTGCCAGGTATGACAGTTTTACGAAAAGCCTTTTAAATAACTTTGCTGATAACACTTAAAATTATCGGGGAAGGTGAAGTGTCGGCTGAAGAAAATGTTGTTCAAGGCGCAACCACACCAGAAGTGCTCTTCGCTAGTGTTTCGCCCCTAAATTAAAAGGCACCAGTCGAGAGTGTCGCTTTCTGAGCGAGCTTTGAATTTGTTTTAACCCCTAAAGAGCATTTGTTGTGTGACATAGTTTCCGTCAGCTTTCGGCTTAATTCCCTGAACAGTTTGCGTAGCGAGCGCGATTCTAGTTCGTTTCGCTGATTAAAAGTGTCGCGGCCTTCTAGACAAGAATTGCAGCCCGCAGGCAAGAGAAATTCAGCAGTCTCGCCCCATATTTCTTATGCTCCTGCCTCGTAAACTATGCCCTGAAGGATCCCTTAAAGTCTCCTCGGCAAATCTTAAGCCAGAAAACTGAGCTGAAAAAAAAAATACATAAATTCTGACCTGGCTTGTGAACTCACTGCACATTACGAGTGCAAGAATAAAGAAATGAATTCGATAACGGAAACCACCCAAGAATTAGTTGATTAATAGAATCTATGGACTCCAATACCCTCAACCTGGTTTGACTGTATTAATGCTATTGATGGTTGATTACGATTACGTTTTCCTTTTTTTGTAAGGTCAAGTCATGGTTGGAGCTCTGAATGTCAAAACAGCTAATCCACTTCCTCCAGAATTGGAGAAATTTGTAAGTAACTCAGCAGAGCATGGCTTCATTATCGTTTCCTTTGGAACCAACGTGGCTTCTCTTCCCAAAGCGGAAGTGGATATGCTCGCTGAAGCATTTGGAAAGTTGAAACAAAGAGTTGTTTGGAGAGTCAAAGGTAATATGGATTGTCTACATATATATATAGTTTGCAACGTTTTGCAAACTGGAGAAGTGTAAACGGGCAGGTATAGAATATGGTAGAGAAAATAATGATAAGGTGATTGGAAAGTCAGTGCGCAGAAAGTTATTACTACAAGCCCGCTGCGTAGCACTAAACAAATTGAGGGACTAGCGTCCACGTCACGTTTTCAAGGGTTTCTTTGCATCTCCTTTGTATCTTACAAACCTCATCGCTAGTTGAGTTCCCTGATTTCTGGAATCAAATCAGGATGACTGTTTTCTTTTCCAGGTTACATACCTTCTTCCCTGAGCCCAAATATTAAAGCTCTGGAGTGGTTACCTCAGAATGATCTTCTGGGTCACAAGAACATCAAGGCGTTTGTGTCTCATGTTGGACACAATAGTCTTTATGAGTCCACGTATCATGGGGTTCCTGTGGTGGCATTTCCTTTGTTTGGAGACCAGCACTCTAATGCAAAGAAAATCGTTCATCTTGGTCTTGGCTTATCTGTGCATCACCGAACTACTAATGTGCATCAAGTGGTTGAAACGATTGAAACTGTTATCGCTGAACCAAGGTATTATTTCGTTTTTCTTTTCTTCCACAAAGTTCGCCATGAATGTAAGGCCAATGGAGCTTTTGAGACAAGGGAACTTCACGTAAAATAAAAGCTAATCGAAAAAAGGGAATGCAACCTATAGGTGGTTGTCACTCACGTGATCAGTTGCTATGCAAATTGATTGGAACCTTTTTTACATGTGAAAAGGAATCAATGAGAATCTTTTTCTGGACACCAGCATAGCTGTCGTTTCATTGTTTTGTACACCGATATGGCCGCCGTGAAGTCATGTGAAAACGATCTATAGCAGCAACTAAAAAATTAAGAATGCTGTCGATTAGCGTTGACTCCATCTGTCTTTGTTGCTCTTTTAGATTCAAATCCAATGCAATGCACATCTCTGGTTTGTTACAAGATCGCCGACGCACGCCTCTTCAAGAAACTGCTGATTGGATAGAGTATGTACTCAGACATGGTGGAGCCCGACATCTCAGAGCTCAAGTGTTTAACATCCCTTGGTATCAGTACTACCTACTTGATGTTATAGCTTTCCTTGTTGCCATAGTCACCTTGGTGGTTATGGTTATAAGATTAATGTATAAATGTATGTGTCGAGTCTGTTGTAAGAGGGCAGAGGGTAAAACTAAGAAGGAGTAACTTGGAAAAGAAGAGACCCTAGTGCGATTCTGAATTGATCTTAATTGTGTACTACAAGAGTTTTGTACGCTTTTAATCGATGTCTCAAGACCACGACTGGCTGGTCACACAAAACTTAGATATTTCAATCAATCATACGTGAAGCCATGCCGAACGCAGGGAAAGGCGTTTAAGCATTCTGACTTTTTTTTACTGAATTTTATTATGGATCTCAAACGACATTTGGCACTTGGATTAAAGTATTCATGGAGACGCGCATTTTGTGTTTTTTGTTCTTTGTGGAATCTGCCTATAATGCACTTCCGTGTTGATAGTTTATTGGTGGGTTTTAAGTTAAATATGAACCGAAACAGTTATTTAAAAACAGTTTCGATTCAAATCTTTCTGAGGCCTTGGTAACACATGGTGGTTTTCAGATGCTACGCGCAGACCAACGTCAGTCACAAACGTTTCTCTTGTTGAAGACGATTTAACTTTCAAGCAGTAACAGGCATACGGTCCAAGTGCACCAACGGTAGGTCTTGCATAAGCAACGTAAACAAGTAGAGCGGTTTTCATTTGAGTGTCGAAAAGTAATCGGTTTTGCACTTTCTACACGATGCGATTGGCTTAAAAGATTCGCGCCACCTTTTCATCCAATCAGAAGTAAAACCAAAGCCAATTGTGACGCGCTCGCATGCATTTTCCCGCGCTTTGCGTCAGCCACATGTAATTACTTCGAGTTTTGATTGGTTCAATGTATTGTCTGTGTCCTATGTGATTGGCCAGAGTAATTACTTTGGTTTTGGTTTTACGACACTCAAACGAAAACCACTCTAGAGCAAGTAAAACATTTTAGGGGATGAAATAAAGAATCTCCATTTTCTAAGTCGTCATCTTGGCACAGCTGGAATCCTCGGAATATATAATGGTTTTATTTCGGCCGGTTTATAAGAGCAATACACCGACGCAGGACAACCAATAACTAGGACGTGATTTTTCTTCAGCCAAAATCGCCACATGCTTTTATGGAATCCTCTTGCATCCAGATCCCACATTCGAAGACAGGAGGCCACGCTTTTCCAAGTCGTGAAGTCGCCAGGAAACTCCATGGAGATGTAAAACACATATAGTTTGCCATGAGTATCTGGAATGAAGTCATCCTTGTTTGTGCATGGTGTTTTGGTATGATTTAGGACTTTAGCCTCGCTGTGAAAACAAATTTAAAGATATAATTGCTATATTTAGGTTGTCTGAAACCCTGAAAGAATTACATTTCATTACAGTCAAACCAGGTCAAGCGTACCCCCCAAGAATCCATTAATGAATTTATTATTCAAAAGTTGAATCCGTTGCTAGTTGTAGATTTCAGATTGATCTCTGCATTCTTGTATGTGTAATGAGCCGTGAATTCACACGCGAGGCATTTATGAAATTTCTACCAGCTCCATTTTCCTGAAATTGATGTAAATGTCTTCTAAGAAGCTTAATCCATTCAAAGATTTCCAATCTGACCAAATACAGAGAAGTTCTCGTAAAATATTCACTGCTCATTACGCATGCAGAAATGCCGCTTTGAATTTGACACCAGTTACGGGAACGACTAACGGATTCATTTTTCAAATAATCAATTCACTGATAGAATCTTGGGGGGTACGCTTGACTTGGTTTGACTGTAAATTAACTTGAAAGTAAAGTTGCTGCCACTTAAGGCCAGATTGAGTGTAAGGAATGTACAATACTTGAAGTTTACTAGAAAATCTCGTGTGACGGCCAGGAAACGTGGAAATGATGAGCTTAATGGTGTGCACAAGAGTAGACGCAACCGACGTAAAGCTCCCGTTTCTCCCCTCTGAGTGATATAGGTGTGCACATGCGTTGGATGAGTGTTGTGACGTAGGGCTTTAATCGGGAGGAGGGGTAGGGAGGGTGTGAAGTTTGTAGTTTGTGCCCAGTCACAGAAAACGTCCCAATTGCGCAAACTTTAATGGTGAATTATTCAATTTATTCTCGCATTTTTCAGGACTAATTTTTGCGTTTCTTTTCCCCACAGTAGCAGAAGCACATTTCATTTAAATCTATTTATAAAGATCGACCAAAATAGTTGTCTAATGTTATCTTATGCTCACCTCAAAAGACGGTGCATCTCCTTCTCGTAGTTTTCTTTATACATTTTATCCGCATCCATTTTAACGTGAGCCTCTTGATTGATGGCGTGTTTTTCAAAGTAGAGGGCCTGCATAAGCCCGCCCACATTGATCCCTTTCCCGCCAAAGTGATAAGTCCGTGATATATCAGGTATAATACATTCTCGATCTTTCCTGTTGGATGGCAGTCTTGTCCACATGTCCCAGTCTACGATCTCGTGTGGTTTTGGCCACTTCTCCTCTAGTTCGTTCTTGAATAGTTTACGACTCAACACCCTGTAAGATTTCATAGGTATATATATATGGTCATCTCTGTTATCACCAGAACCCACGTTGTCATGAATCAGCAGCTTTCATCACGTGATTACCCTGAGCGCGAAGCTTGCATACTTAGTGAGGGTCTAAGTAGCTATCGTTTTCATCTACGAGCAACAGATGAGTTAAAAACTCAACGTTTGGTGACCATTAAATATATTATCAATTACGAGTCATCAAGAAATATCCATACTGAGCTAAAATCAGCCTTGTTTTTACATAGCATGAAATAAAGGCCAATCCAATATATCAGACTAACAAAGCTACTATTCTTCAGCTGTTCGTTCACTGATTCTTATTATATCTTCGATTAGTTGACTAAGGAATAGCACTGCAATGGAAGAGTCGCATGGTGATCTCTATTTAGGCTTAAAGCCTGGTTTCATTGGCGCGTAAGCATAAGCACAAGCACATGTGTAAGCAAGTAAAAACTGCATCGACATAAGCATAAGCACGAGAAAAACGGACAAGTTCGTTCTTCTCGTGCTTGTGCTTATGTTTTTGTCGTAGCTTTGACGAGTGAAAACTGGGTGACATAAGCACAAGCATAAGCACAAGGCCGTGGACCAATCATAGGTCACTTTGACCCAGACCTCATGCGAACATATCAAAAGCAATATCGTCCGCCATCTTGTTTATCATCGGGTTGAGGAGAGCTAGTATCGAGAATTGAGTCAAATATGTCATTCTGCACGTGCGTATGTCCTATGCTTAAAGGATTGAAACACTACATACCACCCCAATCCTGGCATAGTCTCCACTCTGTACATCATGGCGGGATCGTTGCAAAGGTGTTCATAGCCCTGGTGAGTCAAATAAAATGGCGGTGGGAAGTAGATCGATCACAACAGAAAAGAAAATTGATGTTGGTCACTCTTGGAACTTGACGTGTCGTATAAGGCGCCCTAAACACATGAGGGATGGCATACCTGATCATTCCAGGCCGATATGCAATAGACACTAGCATCTTTTTCGTACACCGGTAGAAGCTGTTTGAAGTAGCTAAGAATGTCTATGGACACATCCAAGTCTTCCTCAAGAATCACCAAGTAGTTTGCGTTAGGATGCTGCTCGAAAGAATCGTGGATGGACCTTTTGTAATGCTGAAAGAAAAACAGACCGATTGATAAGGGGAGCGATGGTGAATAAGGTGCCGTGAAGGAATGAGACAGTGGTCGTGAAGTCCCTCAAAAGCCATGGTAAACTGGCTCAGGGGCCCCACGTCACTGTAGCCTGGTTGCAAGAACATTTTTCTTATTTGGCAGCTCGTTTTACATTGGTTTGCAATGGCCTGGACAACCCTACCCAAATTCGTTGTAGACAAGTGCTAGATCAGTAGTAATATATACTATGTCAGGAAACCCCATAAAAGCGAATCATTGGACAAATGAAGAACATTCAATCTTTCATTACCGGTAGTATTTTGCCGTCTCTCAGAGAGCGAATGACCAACCACTCATTAAAAGGTCTAAGGAGTCTAGAGACGAGCTTGAACCCTTGTTTGTCAGACGTAAAGTAGATGCTACGTATGCGCGAGTTACCTGCGCCACCCTGGCGTTCCGCTGGCTCACTCCAGCGTGTTGCTGCAGTTTGAGCCCCATGAGCCTGGTTACTGCCGCTGGTTCGTCCCAAAACCCATCAATAAACACCGTCATTGTACTCGGGTCCAGTCCCTCTACTTTTTGCAGGCCCCGAAGCATGCGCAGTAGGTAATATGGTCTGTTGCTTGCCATGACGGCTATAGGCAGTTGTAGTCGACTTCCGTCTGTGAAGGGAGGTGGATTGAGTTCTATACTTACTGGTTCTTCGCCTGAATTGGAACAGAATACAGTAATCAGCTCGCTTGTGAAAATTTACACAAAACAGTAATAGGTCTTCCTCTTGCCTTTACCTAGACTATCTATTGTACTCCTCGTAACAGCTGCTAGACTCTCTGGGCAAGGCAACCCCAAAAATATTCCATATGAACATGGGTTCGAGAGCACAACGTTAGAACACTAGGCTGGCGTTTTCCACTAGGAATAGAGCTAGGCACTCAAAGACATCTGTGTCCCAAGGCTACGATTTCTTCGATTTTTCACAGGCGCCATACATTTCCACCCTAAATGTATCAACTACTCCCTTAGGGTGTACACGAATACTTACATTTACAAACGTCGCCATAACCTTCGTACACGTCACAGAATTCTTGTCTCCTTCTGTTAGCTACCGTATCTGCCCAGTTGCACTTCTCGTTATTTTCTGGTAGCAGCTTTACCCAAGTTCGAAGCTTCACTGCTCTTGCCCACTCGTCTCCCGATGAAGGATTCTGGAAGCTCTCAGCGTGTACAAAAAGCTTATCATTTATTCGCTGAACAACAAATGCCCACGTGGAGCGGAACTGAAGTCGGTTTATAAAAGAACTGCGGATGGTTGCTATATAGTCCCTAGCTTCCTTTGAAAGTTGCATAACTGCATCATCCTAAGGTTAACGGAAATATAACTAAAGGTTAACTGTTTTGGAACCCGATGATTTGATCTGACGGGGGTCTTTGGGCACAAGCGTATGCCTTGTTTGCCTCCTTGATTTGCAGTTTCGCGTGACTTCGCATATCCTTGATTAACGGGCGGCGGACAAGCTCTCGACTTGAAGATTGCGCGACGGGGTAGAGATACACTCGACACATTTTCTTTTGCAGAGTTGCGATTTTTTTTGACCAGTGGTGCTGGCCAAAAGGATCGCGGCTCTGGGAACTAGAACAACTTCAAGACATTCTCGACCAGAGTTCACGCTTTTGACTCCGCGCCTGAGTCATGCGCAATAGAGAAAAGTTCTGTGGTTGAGAATGGAGTTCGAGACAGCAATCAATCTCGTTTCCATAGTCCGCATTACTCTTGTCCAGCGGAACGTCCAATATCCATCCCAGAGTCCGCGTTACCGTGACGCGTACTCAGGGAACGAGATTGAACAGCAATATTTTTCTTATAGTTGTAACAACGCATGCGCTCTATGTTTGACCGCTGTAGGTGTTGTCAGTTTGTCATACATAATGTAGCCAAACTTTCTTGCTTAAGCTGCATCTTACTTTCTAAGAAGAAAAAGAAAAAGCAATCTTTAAAAGGGATACAGTTATCATAAATACCTTGATAGCAAAGCAGATTATTCTTCCCCGCCTCAGACCTTTTAGATGGTTAACTAGGAAACCGCTGTCCGCTTCAGATTCGTAAGTATCATACCATCGCGAGGACATGACGTCACCTGTTACTTCATTTAACACCACCACGTTTAGTCCTCGTATTAACATTTCAGATTGGTCCACTCTCTACCAAAAGCAAAACAAATAATATTATCACGTGATTTCAAATGACACTTATTTATTAATCATTTCGCTTCGAGGGTTAGTTATGGAGCCAAGGTTGTTACTTTTGAAAGCTATTGAGCGGTACTTTCTTGTGGTATACGAGGCATACGTGCTGTTTATTGTGTCTTTCATAGATACTGTACAAGGTGGTTCTAACTTTTGAGTCTGTGGATGAAATTCTCTGGTGTGACCATTCAAATGAAAGCTACTGAGCAGTGCTTTCCTGTGGTACTGTTTATTATTCTGTACAAGGTGGCTCCAAGTTTTGAGTCTGTGCATGAAATCCTGTGGTGTGACCATTCAAATGAAAGCTACTGAGCAGTACTTTCCTGTGGTACTGTTTATTATGCTGTACAAGGTGGTTCTAACTTTTGAGTCTGTGGATGAAATCCTATGGTGTGACCATTCAAATGAAAGCTACTGAGCACAACTTTTCTGTGATGCCGTTATTGTGCTGTACAAGATGATTTTAACTTCTGGATCTTCAGTCTAAATCCTATAATGTAACCATGGAAGAAGTTTCGGTAAGGTTTGTTTACCACTACTGACCGTGTTGCCATTTAATGTAAGGGTAACGTTTTCCTTGCTGGAATATATTTCTAGTTCCAAGTACCTTGCTCCTGTAGAAGATGAACAGTAATGTATTATTAATTTATAAAAGTGTGCGTTCTCCAACTCTGAAATGGCCCAAGGAATGCATGCCAAAGCGTCCTATCTAATTAATCGATCTCTAGTATAACCGGTAGTTTTGATTACCTGTTGAGTTTAGTCTGCGAGCCAGTTCAGGGGTTTCTCCTCGGCCTCGCTAGACTTGTTTGAATAAGAGAGATCTTACAAATGCCGCTTATAATTGACATAATTACGGATAGCTGGTTTCAACAACTTTTACTCTTTTTGTCAGCCAATCAAAGTACGAATAATCTGTCAAACCAAAGAATTATCATAGAAAGTACCTTAAGCCATCGTTTATTTTTCTATTCAGTTTCAAAAGTAATATATCTCCTCTCCTGCCTTTTGTCTGCTCCGCTGTCAGTGATATTTTTCTTTTTGTCGAACCGCCTTCTCTTAGCCTGCTAAGCTACGCCGTACCCTTCGATCGGCTAAATTTTACAGTGCATTTTGTTTTACAAAGAATAGTATCCACAACTCCTTTTTCATTCACGTAAAACTTCGAATAACTAAAACTGGTTATAAATATTGCCCTTGGGTACATGCATATATTTTGCAAATGATGTATCATGAACGTTGTTACTGCAGTACAATTAAAACGGCATGCACATTGGTATAAATCGGTTTACTGGTATATAAAACTTTTTAAAACTCTCTCAGTACATGATCTTGTTTTACCCGGCTTTAACATAAATTTTCAACACATTAACGTCTACGGCTTACCACTTGGCTTTCCAGCTATATGTTGCCTCTTTCTGTCGTCTAAAGTTGCCGACCGCGTTAATATCTCTCTAGGCTCGTATATTTTGTGTGGCAATAGGGAGAGTTCAGAAGTAATTGGAAGGACGAAAACCATGTTAAAAATAACAACTCCACCGGCGGAAACGATGGCAAGCCAAAGAATGAAGCGACATAATCCAGTCTTCGCTCTTCTCCACGCCATTTTAAAGAAACAGCGGGATCACGGAAAAAGTTAAATTTTTCAATACTTTATTCCCCGTATATCCCTGACGGCGAACAAGTTCCAAATTAAAAGGCTGGATTGAGAAAACCAACCTTTCAGCAAGAAGACTTCGGAAACACTGAGAGAGCAGCATTCAAATTCATCATAGCTTGAAATTGTTTCTTAGGAACGAAAATTATTTGCCACTTTTTCAACGTGTACAAGTGTAATTTATACGGTGTTTACACTCTGTGTAGCCGAAAATGATCTGAATTGTGACTTTGCACCAGGCACAATCATATAAAAATCAGTATGACAACTACTGAATTTTTCAAATAGTGATTTTTAAACCCAAAACTAGAACACCGTACCAGCAATTTTGGTCAGTGGTCTTTTATAGAAACTTAGATTCACTCACTGACGATGAAGTTGTGATTCGGGCATTGTGGTTCCAAAAAAAAACAATAATAACGAAAGCGGAATTAACTTGCACCACTATAAATTCTAGTTGATATACTACGGCTTTAAAAATACATTTAATAGATGCAGAGTTTATAAATACAAACTGTTTTCCAGGGCGATTGATCATTCATTTGATAAGTGTACCGTAAATGTTCGAATTAGCGTACGCTAAGTTTCACTTTCTTTCTGGCATGGTGTTTAGCATTTACGAAGTCGTTCGTGTGGCTTTTAATGCAGTCGCGTAGTTCAACACTGACCAGAACTACGCGACTGACAAGCCACGGCGTGAACGACTACTTAAATGCAAAGGAACCTCTGCTTTTAGGGTACGCTAATCGGAGCGTTTTTGCGGCAAATCAAACCGAGAAACGCTCGCCACCAAGCTAGAGCAAGACGGCTTCTTTCTCAAGCTAAAACGACCTCGTTTGTCGTTTTAATGATAGTCTTATAACTGTTCCTTTTCTTTACTTTCTTTTTTTCAGTCTCCCTTTATACTGTCAAATTGGAGAGCAGAGGCAATTGTTTCACAAGATACACCCTGCTTTCGCGAGTTCTATCTTCTTTCCTTGACGTTTCTTGTAACCGAAGGAGCTTCTCTTTCAAGTTGTCATTTTGATCTCGGAGTAATTCTACAAATCTGTCTTTTCTTTCAACGGCCATTCGTAGCTTATTTGATTCTTTTAAACACGACGATACGTCGTTTAAGTACAGAACGAAAACAAACACGGACCAAATAAACGCCATAGCAAAGATCCCAATATTTACTCGTCCGCCAAGAGCCATAACTGTTTCTAGCTTTTCTAAAAGGCTCTGCAGTTTGGAGATTTTCTTGCGGATCGATACACCTACACGATTGTTTGTGGAAAACCCACTGTAGATTTGGGTTGTACGTACAACAACTGTTTTTCCTTGATTCTTGATGCGAAAGAGTCACCAGGCCCCGCTGAGGCTTGCCGACGAACGTATGTAGTAGTTGTAAACGATGACGGTAAAATCCTGTGACCCTGCGAAGGAATATACCTGCAAAAGACGAGGAAAAAATAAAAAAGATTAAATATATCAAGTAAACAATGGGTCGAACAAAGCTACTATTTTTACATGTAATACTCAAAACCGGTGATCTGTATTAATATGAAAAACTATAAAAAAATGAGATTACTCTCACTTGCTAAAGAAATTCACTGAAAGAATCATTTTTCCCCAATGAATTAACCATGTGATTCCTTATTAAAAATCATTAAAGTCCGCGTTCAATCATCGGCAAACCTCGGGCTGTTCGGGTGGACTTCGCGGTGAGTCGGACGATTTTTTGTCATTCTCGCATGTTATCGACTGAGGTCGTGGGAATATAAAGAAAACGTTCTCAAAAGTTCTCAAATGACATGATTAATTCTCAGAATCCTCTTCGCCATGTTGTCGGATACAAAGAGATTTAATTTATTTTCCTTGCGTTCACTATTTCTTTTTACTGCCGCTACAACGCTAATCGCGTAACGACAGTCAAGAGTGGTCAACGCGTCGAATTAGAACTCGCAATCCGGCGGTCCCGGTCCCTTTGGCCACTTGCTGAATTTGTTCTCAGTCGTTCTGAGTTTAAATCCTCGGCCACACTGGTAAATAGCCAACTATGGTTGCCTCCTGCCAGTTTGGTTTTAATCCTGTTATGTTCAAGTTGGATTATTTGTTTCTAGTTATCTAAGTGGAGAGCCTGTAAACTAGCTGGATAAGCTCAGTGCACTTTCCACTAGGAAGAAACCCTTAATTTGTAATCTCGGCTTTAAAAACTAGCAACGATTACTTATATGTTCTCGGCCCTCGTATATAGGAAAACTGAATGTACTATTTCATCTGTTCGTTTGTTTCGTTTTTCAGATTCTGTCGTAGAAAAAGAGACTTGGTATTTCGAAAAAAAAGATAAAATATAGACAATTTTGTATTCTTGATGATCCAAAAATAGCCGCAATTTCGGAAAAAATGTACCACTGTCATTGGATCGCCAGTCGCCCACAAATCAAGTCCCGATCTCGACTTGACTGTTTAAAATCATTTATGTAAAATTGCTTTTTTGTTTTTGTTTATATGACCTTTTTAAAGTTTTATGAAAAACAATGAAGAACGGCAGGAAGGCCAGTGCTCTCTTTTCGGTTCAATGGTCTTACGTGTAAATCAAAGATTAACATTTTGGCATTTAAAAATACGTATCCTGCGAATGCAGCCGTCTGTCCTCGCCCATCGCCGCTAGAGGCGTATTACATCCCAAACGGTGAGGAGCCAAGAGACACAGCTCTAAAAGATATGCAAATCTGACGGATTAAAAAACACCATTTAAAAATGATTGTTTATTTTTCTTCGTTTCATGTACCAGATGATCAAACATGAAATATAGTGAAAAGAAACTCAGCTTTCCAAACGGCGACATCGCAATATAACAAAATTATATTGAAATGCTTATCTTTTTTTTTTTGGACAATTTAAATCGCTAGTTTCTACCCATTTACTTCCTTCAAACCGACAACAATTAAATTTGAAAAATTATTGACAAATGAACTACAGATTCGTTCACGACCAAAAAGTGATCGGTCCGCTGTACTCTTAAAGCTTGCTGATGCGAATTTCGCTTTTAAGTTCGGAAGAAAATAAAAAGAAGACGGAAAATCATGATTTAGACAATGAATAATATACGTAATATTTTACCTAAAATAAATGCTTACGATGATAAAATAATCATATTTGTGAATTGCGGATATAGAATTATATACCGCTCCTCAGTAGTTTCAAACTCAATATACTGATTAATTACCTGTTTGTAAGAGACTTTTTCTTTGCTTGGCCTCTAAATCAAAGTATTATTAGTATTACGATCATTGAACAACCAAATCAGATATGAAATGATCGAAGCGCTTGGAGCAAGAACATCGTGTGAACTGAATAAAAAAAGGCAGCTGCTGACACTCGGAGGCTGGTTAAATCATTAACAGTCAAGGTCTTTCACAGATATTACATAATTTAGCTGCTCGTCCCAACTAATAGTAAATGGCCTGGGTTAGAATAGTCTGCTACACAGCCGTTTTTAGAGTCGTCACGCAACGCTTCTCCCCACTTGTGGGGAGGAGCGTTGAGTGACGACACTAAAAACGGCTGTGTAGCAGACTAGGGTTAGAATGTTCACACTCGTTCCAATATTTGCCCTGTTTTCCAGGCTGCCTTATAGGCCGGCTAAGCTACCAGCCGAGGCGCCTTGATGATAGCAACGCCAGGAAAATGATTGTGCAGCGCACAGGTTATTTTTTGTCATTTAGGATATTCATGACCAGTGTCGTTCAAATAAAATAAAAGAAACAGACCATAACCTTCAGTCCTGTAAGTCGTTCTTCAAGTACCAAACAAAGTGTAGTATAGGAAATTCAGTCAGACTTATTTTTCTCTTTAGCGGTTCCCCAAAGGGATAAAAATTGTAAGAAAATCACTGTAAACTCTAGACTACGAGTAGTCCCCCATTTTTCCTCAGGGATAGCAACCTCGTCCCCAGGGCTTTCCCGCCCCACCCATTTTTTAAGGGAAAAGCCCTGGGGACGAGGTTGCAGGGATAGTAGAGCGAGCGAAACGCGCCCGCGCGTGAAAAGCACCCCACGCGAGAAAAGGTGACACGCGGTGGGGGGGAAGGACGGCAGGGAGAGAGAAAAATCCCTCCCCGCCCTGTGTCGCCTTTTTCGGGTGGGGTGATTTTCACGCGCGCTCGCGTTTCGCTCGCTTTACTATCCCTGAGGAAAAATGGGGACCACTCGTAGTATATGTAAACTCCTCTGTAGCGACCCCTCCCAAGAGCGACCCTTTAGGTACATTCAACGGCAATACACTAGCCTGCATGATGGCGGGGTCATGCATAGCTTGCGGGACAGGTGCTGCCTAGTACCCAGACGTCTCTTTCGATGAAAAATACGGCCTTTCATTTTTCTCCTTCCCGTGGTCCTTTGCATTCGCTTGTCGCTCGCGTTTCGCGCTCAATTCTGTGCGAAAAACGAAGCACCTGAGAAGGAGGCTGTAGCAGTTGCCGGTTTTTTCAGAGCAAATGGGGAAATTTCGAGGACCCGCGTGGGTTATCTATAAAAAATACACAAAAAACTAACCGGCGCTTGCAAGATCAGAGCGCCGAATTGCTTTTCGGCTGGTAGCGAGCGGCGAAGCCTCGAGCCGGGGCGTTTTCGTGAGCAGCGACGAAACGAGGGAAAATCCTAATCCACGAACAAATATAACCTGGATTGAGCTACTCCCGTGATTTCGTGTCACGGCGTTAACATGGGACCGATATTATTTTATGGCTCGAAGAGTCTTATGAGCTTCTTCTTAGGCCAACAAAATGTTGGTCGAGTGACTAAGACTTTTAATTATGTTCTGTACGAAGGCACTCTTTTGAAGAACTCCACTCGAAGACTGACAACTGTTTCAGCCTGAGAGCGAAGCTTTCTATGGCGCTCTGGCGTACCCCCGAGAGAACTTGCGTGCAGGGTACCAGGCGCTCAGATCAGTGCTGCGTGGCGTTCAGAACGCGGGGAAAACGAGGGGAGACTGGAGAGAGAGCGAGGGAAGTACTTTCATGAGAGAAATACGAAACGAACTTTCCTTCTCCCTGTCTAGTCTTCCCTCCTTTTAAAATCCCCGTCAATTTTTCGCCCTAGTTCTATTATCTGAACGCCAGGAATAGGCTATCATACTCCTGCATAACAGGCGTTAATGAGGGCGCTCTTGCGGGTTTTCAAGTGTGGGCGCGAAAATGCGAGACGCTCAAAAAACTTTTCTGGGCTCCCCTTGCCTGTTGTGAGGGCTACTTTTGATCTGTTAGCCCTCGGTTCCTTTGTCCAGGCCAAAAGTTAAATCCAAGGTCGCTTGATTACCCAGCACTCACAAGCAAATATCAAACTATTTTTAGTAATATCATAGAGAGTTTTTAATACAAAAACGCAAAGCAGCCAGTGCGGACCGGTGAATCCGTTTACCCGCTAAAACTGCCCCGCAAAGAGAAATATGCCCGAAACTAGTATTCATGATATTTTGTATTTATCATTTTCACTTGTACTCTTCACGGAAGCTTGATGGCCGGAAGAGCAAGTTTTGAGCTATTTCAAAACACGCATCATTTAGCGGAACACTATCAAGACATAATACGTTCCCTGCAAGCAGAAACTACTTTCCGTTTATTTGACAGCTGCTTTAAGGCGAGAGAAAGCAGGCTTTGGTAGCAGAGAAACTCGCTCGCAGCCTCTGAGGATGTCAGTCAGGTAAGTGCAAGAAATAAGTTGACGATATAACCGGCTTTATAACTCTGTGATTACTCCCAGATATATAAGCTCTAAGTTTTCTTTGATTTTATTACTGACACTTACCTGTTTCCGTTCTGTTTACTTCTATCGCGATCAAGGAATACTATTCATTCGAAACGATTTGCAGTAGACCATAGACATAAATTTCCAAGTCTGCAGATTATGACCTCCTGAACCTCAACAAGAATGGTCTAGTAAACATTAACTTATATTAACTTGCTAACAGAGAAAGTGAAATTAAATATATCAATATTTAAATGTCATTATTAATAAATATGACCGAGGAAAAAGCAAGAACATGTAGCATCTCGAGCTGCGCGGCTTCGTCCGTTGCTTCTACGACGAAAATCAATAAAACCTTCCCCGCTCCCATTGTCTGTTTTAAGAAATAGCCCTAATAAGATCGAGTTGGTTCACAGGTAACCCAAGCTTGAAATATGAGCATCGGCGAACATCGGTATTGTTGCGTAACATTCGAAATATAAGGATTTGTATGGGATAAAAACCTAACGTTTCTGTAACCTACGAAAATGAAAGGATTTCAATAAAAAACAGCTTACCTTACGATTTTTTCTCTATATAGAGAGAAAACTGTTTACATAAAAACCCATAAAACGGCCATAAATAATAGGCCCGTGGATCACACAGGAGAGACGTAACACACATTTTAAGTGAGGTAAACTGTTTTTTTTTATTGAAATCCTTTCATTTTCGTAGGTTACAGAAACGATAAGTTTTTTTCCCATACAAATCCTTATATTTCGAATGTTACGCAACAATGCCGATGTTCGCCGATGCTCATATTTCGAGCTTGGGCTACCTGTGGTTTTAAGAAATAGCCCAAATTGTTGGGCTTTCGTTTGAGGTGATAAATAAAAGGCCCTTCAGGGGCGGATCTAGGGGGAGGGTGCAGGGGGTGCGCACTCCCCCCCTGAGATGACCTGCGGTTTTCGAATACAACTGGTATTCTGCCAAAAAAAAAACTATGTGGTTTATTGGTGTTGAAGTAGAGCAAGAGACGAGTGCACCCCCTCGTAAAAAAATCTTGGATCCGCCCCTGCCCTTACATAACATCTCCATTGCCCACATAGACTCCGCTGGAACGTTGTTCGCGGTTTGTCGGCTGCGAAGACTGCGAAAGGCGCGAAGATTTTCGTGAAGGATTCTTCTGTATATTTTTTTTGTAGGATATATTATTATGGCCACAAAAAGTAGAACGTATGGAAGGGGAATTCTGCGCTTTAATTCGTGGGAAACATGCAGACGTCCAGGACAGCTACACAACTCGCATGGTGCTCGTAAATGCGAAGAATCAGCTTCAGGCATGCCGCGTGTTGAAAATGGCAGTCAAAACCACGAGCAGAACGGCAGCGTAAAGTCAACGAACCTGAATGAAACAACGGGATCTTCGGAGAAGAATACCGTGGGTAAGCTTGACATTTCACGGAAGACATTTTTCATTTGATATCATCCGCACAGTGAGATGACTTGGATCTCAATGGGTAACCTGTGTCAGTTCTCACAGGACGACCACTCCACTCCAATTTGTTTTTGTTCAAATTGTTGACACTGAAATTGCTGTTAAAATAATAGTTGAATTGTTCAATATGTATTTATGTACCGCGCAGTTAAATCTTACACATTTCTGAGGAAAAAGGCCAGACCCTTGTTGTCCTCTTGATCATATAATCAATTCAAAAGAAATTTTGCAAAACTATGACAAAGGAATAAACAAGCAACTACTGAAGACAGAAGAGGAGAGGTTAGGTTTAGACTGTATGCCATATACAGAACTCTTGGGGTGAGTACTGCAGGATCCAACCTTGGGCACAGAAGTGGAGTCACCGAGGGAATCAGTACATACCCATTCTGAGCTTGGCAAAAACGCGCAGGGGAAATACCCCCCAGATGGCTTTTTTTAATAGGGACACGTGATAGATTTCTACCCCCTCAACATTTAAAGAGTCAGAAAGCCCGGGGACAAGGTTGATACAATCTCATTATCGTAAATCCAAATTTAAGATGGGAGTGGCCTGTGTGGGAGACGTAATTTAACCTTGGTTAGGAACATATGTGAAGCAGTGCTGAGATCCTTGTTCTGCGATGCCAATGGACTTGACGAATAACTGGAAGTGTGTTTCAAATTACCTTCCATATTGATTGGCATATCGACAATGACTTTTTTAACAGGCTAATTGTGGTGTGTACTCAAATCCTGGTACACAGGTTAGGTCCCTGAACAAGGATTTTGGTGCTGTTTCGCACACAGAGCTTAGTTTCGTCTGTGGCACAGGCTAAGATGCAAGGTGCTTGTCAATTTGAATCAACTTTTATAACTTTTTTCTTTTAGCACCTGGAGTACCAACTGTGCCAAAACAGACCGATGATAAACCTGTTAGACTTTTGGCCAAGTACAGTTATAAAGGAAACCCAGACAGACCAGGTGGATTTGATGAGTTAACAGTTACACAAGGAGAGAAGCTAGAATTTTGTAGAGCTCACCCTAAAAACCCACATTGGTGGGAAGCAAAAAATACAAATGGCAACGTAGGATTTATACCTGCTACCTATATGATGGTATGTTAGTGAGTCTTGAACCTGAGGCCTGGGGAACTTTTTTGGTCTAAAAATAAGGGGGGGCAGGCCCCACCCCTGGATCTGCCACTGGAGCATGAACAGGGAATGATGGGAAGGAAAAAGGGAGAGAGGTCTTTTTCTACCCTTCCCAGCACTCCTTTCACTCCCACTTTTGTTAATAATTAACTCAGATATCCCCCAAAAAGTGATCGCAAGAGACTGGGGACGAGGCAGGTGCATATCAGCAGTGATGAGGAAGCCTGATTGATCGTCATTTTTACAGTCTGTTGACTTAAAAATACACTGTACCCGGGACTAAAAGACCAGGGGGGGGGGGGGGGGGGGGGTGAAATCACTGGTTACCATACAAATAACCTACCCTCTGTTTTTAAGCATCTATCCAACAACCAATCAATAAATTCATCAATCAATTAATTTTCCTAGAATTGCCATTAACATGAAACACTGTGCTCTAAGAAAAATTGAAGGGAGCCCAGTACATCCAGGGTGCCCGGGATATGATTTCTAACAAAAATCTGAGATCTTCTATCTTCTGGGAGCAAAAGTTAGGCACCAGGGGGCCGCCGGGCACTGCTAGAGCACAGCCTTTTGCAATCTTAATGGAATAAAAATAATGGTTGATTGACTTAAAAAATTGATGTTAAATACAATTCAATTTATTAGCAAAGAAAATTTTGTCTGTGTGACTTTTCGTTGGTAGGTCCTTGAAGACAAAATTTTGGCTTTGCCTTGGCTTGAAGACAAAAAACAACAAATGACTGAAAAGGAAGAAGAGAAAAATAAAACTGTAGGAATGTTTGGTCAACCTCCGATCAAGCCTTATGTCTCAGGTGAGAGAATCAATTATGAATAACAGCTGCCAAATGCCTAGCCCAAGAAAGTACTGAACATTTCGCACACCTCGCAAAATGTCATCTGAGGAATGACTGCAAAATTTCCATACTGATGATGTGATAGTGGTTCTTTGGTTATTGTGTGAGGAAAATTTTCTTCAACCATTCAGAAGCAGTACCCAAACATACCATAGCAGGGGCGTAGCTAGGGGGGTCCTGGGGTGCCTGTGACCCCCCCTTGGTAGGCCTTCTTTTGAGCAAAAAACCTACAATATTCAAGTGGTGAAAACGCCGTGACAATATCTTGGCCATAAAAGCCATTGTTGAAAAGCCCATTTTTTTAAAATTTGTTTTTTGGTAAAGTATCTTCGTCAACGGCTCTTGTCTTTAGTTAATATCGGCCTTCATGCCGTGATAATATGACTGAGCCCGCTGATACACAGGGGAGAGCAGCGGTATAAACCTTAATATAGTCGGCGATCCCGGATGGTGTCCCTGCTGTGACCCCCTCTTCGAAAAATCCTGGCTACGCCCCTGCGCAGGTAGTGACATGTCACTAGTATGCAGTTCCTGCAGTTGTTCCTCAGATGTCAATAGGGACTTAAGATCCAGTGACGTGATGGCAACAATAACGTCGCTTAAAAGTTAATTTTCGTTCTTTCAGTCTTTCTCGCAATTATTCCTACCCACTTATTTTGTCAAATGAAGGCAAATGCTTCTTAAGTTGAATTCCAAGGGACCATGTCCAAGTTCAGAGAGAGAAATAAAATTTCTTTGTTGCTTGTTTACGTTCTTCATAAAACGCGGAATTTCGGCATTTTCACGTCGTAGTCATGCAGTGATGACAAAGAAATATACAAAAAAGCATGATGCACATGCAAAGGTGTTGTTTCACTTATTAAACTTACTTTTTTTTTGACGTTCTCGTTGCGGTCGCTTCATTGGATCCTTAAGTCCCTAATTTGTGAGGAAACCATTATATTCACCCTTTGCATCTCAGCTTGTATGCTGATAGCCTGAGAAAACAGCCGACATTTGGCATTTGGCAACACTACCACTGGTTTCCCCGCCAAATGGCATCTGAGAAACGAGCGCAGACGAGACGAGCGTCATTTGGCAGGGAAACCAGCAGCGGTAGCATGGCCAAATGTGAGCTGTTTTCTCAGGCTAGTATGCTGACCCTATTGTGACACTTTCTGGTCTTCTCAGCCAAGCTGTAATGCTTAAGAAAATGGTTTGATTTGTGTTTTCTCTTTAACAGCGTACAGAAACAACGCAACAAAAGACAATGCAAGCGAAAACTTCTTCTGTGATGTTTGCAGCAAGAAGCTGAACGGACCTATTCCTTATCAAATGCATTTAAACAGCAAAGCACATAAGGAGGAAGTTGCACTGAGAGAAGAGTTCGGCTACTGATGACTCCTGTATCAAACAGATATTTTTTTGATGTACAATGCCAAAGATTCTACAGTTTATACTTCTGTTCAAATTTGGGAAAAATTTCCATTAGCTTCCTCTTCTGGTCCCAGTTGTTCAAAAGGTGGATAACCCTATCACCAGATAAATCTCTATCCAGTGGATAATGCAATAAATTTGTCTCCTTAACAGGGCTGTCAACCGCCCATGTCTTCAAATATTGAAAATTGACTGGGGAAGGGATGATAGATGGCATCATAATGCACGGCACGTGACGTCATTTGTGAAAAAAAAAACATGCAAAAAAGATGTTTGACCTAATTGGTTTACTTCCCACCAATCACATTATTGCTTATATTACAATGGCATACTGGAGTTTGTTAGGAAACGGTTCGATGTTAAAAGTACGATAGCTCAAACAACGCAACTTCATGAAACTTCATTGTCAGAAAGTCGAATTTACTAGAAATGGCATCCTTTGGCGATAATCTGGGGGGTTTCAGACTCTAACCTGGAGACCGGGAGAAACGGTTCAAAATCTGGAGTCTCTCGCATTATCTGGGAGAGTTGACAGCCTAGCCTTAATTCACTAGATGGTGATTTATCCAGTGGATAGCGCTATCCAATGTTTGAACAACCGGTCAGGTCACTGGTGCCTGATGAACATGGAGTTTGGAAAGGAGTATGAGTTTGAGTTATCATTCACTCCAGAACCTTCAGTTGCCCTCTGTGTAAATGATAAGTTTAAATCATAATACCTTATTTATTTTTGCGTGCAAACAGGAAGAACAGTAATCATTCTGTATTTGGATAAAAGCAAAATTTTATCTTCCACTTTGTGTTTCTGTCACTTAATTTGATTACAGTTTACACCAGAATAGAAAAGAACTCATCAGAAAATGTTATAAATTGAATTATTTAATTTACCTATACGTTTGTACTGTTTTTAAATAGACTTCAGTAAATGGATACAGTATGTTATTGTTTCTTTGGGTATGCAGCTGACTGTAAAGCAAAAAATCCACATTTAATTCTTACTTACAATAGGTCTAGTATGGTCTCCTAAAGTTAAAACCTTGAAGCAGCTTAGTCCTTTCATCTTTCTGTCTCGTTTTTCCGATTTTTTCCCTTTCTGTTCTTTCATCCCATTTCCATTGAACGTATGATCAGGGTGACGTAATTTTGTTACCCTGTGTGCCAAAGGCTTTTCATGTACAGCTTCCATAATAATTTCGTAGAATTCCAATGTTTTAAAGAGTTCATCTTATTAAGACCAGGCACCATTTGTCTGCAGATCTTTTATATACTTTTTTAAAGTTTGGTCAAAGTTGCATAGACCATGCAAATGCACTTTGAAATGTCCAAAAATGCTTATGAAGAAATGAATTAAGCTACCTTTCTTAGCACAAAAAAATGTTCTATTTGTTAAAATAGGATCAATAATACATTTTTAAAAATAACCTTTAATTTAGTTTTTCATTGTTGGCACAAAAATTTTTTGGAATCATCTGTCCTTATCGTTAAAGAAATTATTTCTTAATCATTTCCCATTTTTGTTTTCTTTATTTCTACCTTTCTTGCTTTCTTTCCTTCCCATTTTGGGTCGGTTTGCGTGGCTACCAAGTAACCCGCCACGCTTCCATTACGATCAACACTTCCAGCGGTAAAAACTGGTCGTTTATACTCAAGTTCCAGACCTCATTTGTACGGTTGAACAGTATTCATGGCTTTCAACTTCCTTGATATGGTTGAGCAATAATGTATGAGCGTCATGGATTCAAAATTACATCTTTCTTTTACACATTCGTACATTTAAACTGAGTTATTCGAGGACATGAGGCATGAGTTCGACTACGTGGAAACCAAATCCGAACGCGAAGCCTTTCACACCGGCGTCCGCGTTTTTCAGCGTTCCCATTCCATGCAAGAAGACTCCTATTCGCATACGAAAGAAAGGGATATTTAGTAGAATCATTCAATGGATTTTAGTTGTGGTTCTTTGCGTGACAGTGATCATAAATTTGATATTTATTTGGGATACTACGAGGAAATATAGAACTGAGAAAAATTCTGTCCAAACAGCCCCGGGGAAAATGAATGAGTTAAACCTCAGAGAAAATCCAGGTAAGCAATGTTTTATCTTTTTAAAACGATCGCTTTTATCCTTTAAAATCTCTGCTCTTTTAAGTTTTCGCCGAGACAGTGACTTGGATGGCAATTTTTACATACATGTTAAAAGATGTAAACAATGGTAATATTTTAATATTTACTTATTTTTAGTTCTGATGTTAATGAGAGAGTAACACACCTTTATTTCGAACTTTGGCCATTTTTTATTGTGACAGATAATTACATAACCACTATGAGAAATAAAATTGAGAGAAGTAGTTGAACTGTGATAAGGCAATGTCGATTTGATATGTTTAAGGGATAGATTTTTTTAGGGGGGAGGGGGTATGGGTGATTTGGTTTGGGTAAGTAATTTTTTCCCAAAACCCCTGGAGAAAGAATTTTTTTCTCCGACACATAACAGTAAAAGATTTCTTTCCAGTATTATACAGCAAGGGATATTTCTTTTCAGTGCAGGATACTTTTTTGCCCAGATATTCCCTTGCAAGCTTTTTATCCCCTCGAAATCAGTCTGTAATCTATTTTTTCTGAAATCACCCATACCCGCCTCAAAAGCAGTGATGCCAACTCTCCCGCTTTTGGCGGGAGACTTGCGCTTTTTTGCCTCGTCTCCCGCTCTCCCGCTTTGGTACATAAAACTCCCGCTTTTTACGTCCACTGTAAATATTGAATACTTAAAGTAAAAAATAAAACAGACTTAGTTTGAGATTTAGCCCATTTTTAGCTCAAAACTTGAATTTTTCTTTTTCGCAGTACGGTTTCTAGGGCATTTTTGCAGCATCAAAACAATGATTTTGAATTTTGATAGTATGTACATCATGTAAGACGTCATATAATGTCCTAAGTCATTCACATTGGGGGCTGAGTCAATTTTTTTTTCGGGCGGAGGGGGGAAGTCGTTGAAATTCCGGCGGGGGGGGGGGGGGTAGTGAAAAAAGACAGTCTCCCGATTTTAGGTCTCCAGAGGTTGGCATCTCTGCAAAAGTCAAATGGTTGACCCCTAAGTTGAAATGATTGGTAAAGCATCTGGGTTGTTGTTGTTTTTTGGGGGGAGGGGGTGCAGGATGGGGGGAATGGACTAGTTAGAGGTTTTCCTTAATACATACATTGTAAGCTAACATTCAACAATTTGAAGGCAAATTATATCAGATATTACAATATTATGTACTACTATGTTTGTATAATTTTATTATTAATCAGATATCATGATATTATGTACTATGTAAAGTGCTTAGGACAGTGATGTATAAGCGCTAAAAAAATAATAAATTATTATTATTATCATTAGTGGATATTACAGCTGAGACAGGACTTTACCTCTCGTCAGCTACATATACATTATTTGCCGATGAATATTTTTAGCATTCTAAGCTATTGTTGGGATGTTTTGTGGACAGACTTTTGTGTTCTAGCCCAAAAACTTCCATAATGATCACATAAATCTGTCCAGAATCTGGTGTGGACATCTCATTCATCAACACAGTTATATATTATACTCTTTTTACTGCTAGAGGTAGAATGTACAAGGTGTTGAAATTATGTTACAAGAAACACTCGTTTCCTAGAAATATTTTTGCTTTGCACTAAAATTGACAAAGAAAAGCTTCAACAAATGACCACCAGATTATTATATAAACATTGATATTTGTCACCAGTGTGGATCTTTTTAGACTTCTCTTCTCTTCTCTATTTGTCTACTGATAGAAACCACAAGTTTGTTTTCTGATTGTCTAAGTAAAAACCTGCTAGTACTATATTCTGTAGCAAGTGCACAGTGGAGGCTTCCCTTTGGAGATCCCCATTAAAAAAGAGAATCATTTTGTTTCTCACTGAACCAAAAGTCCAATCATTTCTTTATTCACTGATAACACCGCTGAAATTTGTTATCATTTTCAGGTCCTCAAGTTGAGGGTCGTAGGATTACCATTGAAGTTCAATCTAGTAAGGATGTTGCCTCGGTCACAGTTGATGGAACAAAGGTACAGATTATAGCTGAATAATAATTAAGAATAATAATTATTATTCTTCCTTTATAATAAAAGCAATGCTATTCATATCACACATGCACTATATTCTCCCCCTTGGAGGCAAAGTCACTGGGATCAAAAACCAAGTCTCTTTGTCATGTTACAGTGATTTTGTTTCCTCTGCCCCCTGTGTTCCTGATGCATAAAAAAAACCCCAAAGACGCAAAATAATTTGTGGCATGCGTCCTGCAAGACACAAAGATTGATTGATTGATCTGAAAATGTTTTTTCATAGAACATCCTGTTTGGTGATTTCTGTGGCTGTTCTTGTGGCTTTTGGTTGAAAGACGCTTATTTCTTTTATTCTCAAGGAAGGCATATATTTTTATTTTAGTAAACTGTAATACAGAGTTTTGGAGTCTGTCTTCAGATTAACTGTGTGGTTACAAAAGACCCAGGGACTCACTGTTTTTTGAACAGGAACTTAATGATTCTTAACGGGGACTCATCATTTTTTTTCACAAGATGAGTCCCAGGACTCACCATATACTATTTGTAACAAAATCACTATGTTAATCCCTGAAAAATTGCCTCAGTTTGCCCTTTAATAAAATCACGCACAAGTCAATAGGCACAAATTTATATTTTAAGGTGTTGGAAGGCATAGATGAGCAAGCAAGGGGTGTGAATGTCGCAGTACTCAACCAAATGACAGGTGCTGTTATGGCAACAAGAGCGTTTGACACCTTTGCTAGCAAAGAGGATTCTGATGCTTTAGTCCTATTTATCAATATGGTTTCTGATGGAAGAATTTTATGTTTTGCAATACGGGTGAGTTCTTTGTATTCATCATACAACCCTAGGGTGACGGTTGTCTATTACCAGTCCTGTGAGGGGGGGAGGGGGCGGCCATTTTGCTAGGGTAGGGTGCACCATAGCCTCCCCGCAGACGTCCTTTGGGGTTTGTTCATCATGCATTCATTTCTCCCCCACGGAAGAAAATGAATGCGTGACGAATGAACCCCAAAGGACGTATGCGGGGAGGCTAGGTGCACCTAAACCTCTGTCCAGTTGTCCGGGACAGGTAGAAATTTAGTTCGGACATGTGAACCTTTGACATGACTTGTCCGCGGGACACGCACATTTTTAATTAGAAAAAATACAGAAACATTTAAAAATTGACTTCAAATTACAGTATAATTTTTTTAACTTTGCCACACCAGGGCCATTTCATTTGTTTTTGTGAGCTTCACTTGGCTTAGGAACCTGATGACACTTTTTGGACAAGAACTCTTGGATTTTGGACAACCAAATGTAATATAGTGCTTGTCCAAGGGATAAGTGGATAAGAAAATTTTTCCTTACTATGTAGGGGGTTATTTTCAAATTCTTGATTGGGGGGTCATTGTCAGATGTGAAATTGTTAGCGGGGGCGGGGGGGGAGGTCATTTTAGTAAATTTTAGGAAAGTAGGACCACCAAGTAGTGAATTAAAATTGAATGTAACAGCCATAAATAGCGGTAAATGCCAATGTCATATGAACACAACTTTAGATAAAGTAGAATATTTGTAGATTCCACAGCAATAGGATGGGGGGTTGAATCACTTTCACAATATGCAAAATTTATAAGGATCATTTCCAAAAAGCTAGGATGAAGTGGTGGTTGGTATGGAAATCTTCTTAGCTTTCTCAAAATGGCTGCCCTCCACTCCTCCCCCAAAACCCCCCTGCCCACCCAGCAGCTAATAAACGACCAGCCCTTAACAGCATTTGTATTGTAGTACAGCCAACTCTGTCTTACTATTTTCTGAAACCGTACATTGTTTTGTTTAGGATGAAGGAACCTACCAGCTAAAGAAGACAGCACGAAATCTTATGAGCACACTTGGTAGTGAAAACTTTAAGAACATCAATTTTAGAGATACATGGGCCTTTGTGGTGCAGAAGCGAGGGCCTGTCAGTGCAGAGGGCCACAGAAAGGCACCCAATTTTGACTCTTGGGGAGATCCCCTAACTATCCAGGCCCTAGTAACATTACAATCAGAGGATGCTGGGTCTTGTTCGTGGGAGGAAAGTGATGCAACAAGAAGAAGGAAAGAGTTTTGTGAGAAGTTCGAAGGCTATGGAAGTGTTTGCAGTTGTAAGTCAGTTTGGTGATTGCTAATTAGAGAGGGGAAGGGGGAGGGGGGGAGGGAAAAGTATAGTGATAGGGTATGGGGAGTACCCCTAAAAACGTTTTGTATGGTGTGGGGCTTGCTTGTTAAGGATTTCCCTGGCTCACAGCATTTGTCTACTAGTCCTGAAATGGTAAAATTGGATTTGGCCAGCTAGTAAGATTTTGACTTGGCTAGTAAGAACCACCAATCACTGGACTGTTGTTGGGTAGTAAGAATACATGTAGGTACTTGTTCATCCATCAATTCCTGAAGAGTAAAAGAAAAGCAGAAATGAAGGGTTCCTCTTAAGAAATAAGGATAAATTCAAAAGTCGATCCACAAAAGCAGAAATGAAGGTTTCCTCCTAAGAAACAAGGATAAATTCAAAAGTCAATCGACTTATTTACCCTTCTTGTAGTTTATAATAAAATTACAAGGGGGCGGCATTGCAGCAACCACATCGGTGCTGGCTCTCCCGGAATTCGCACAAGTGAGCCTGTTCGTGGGCTAAACAATTGCACAAATTTCTTACAGTTACAAAGTTATCAAAAAGCATAATTTTGTGTTATCACGAAGTTGAAACAGGTAAATAGGTTGTAGGTTGTGGCCTTCCCTTGTCTTTTTACACCTAAATTTTACTCGGTTATATTTGCAAAGTGTAGCCTCCCTGTGAGCAAGCTTTTCATGGCTAGCGAATTATGGCTAGCGAAGGAAACTGGAAGACATACATGGGCTCCGGCCCTATCCCAGCCCATCGCACTGTCGTCCCCTTTTATGTGCGGTTCTTGTTTGACTCGTCGAGACTCCCCCAAATGAAGAACTTGCTCGCAGGCTACACTGAGTGGAAAGTCAGTGAAAAAAATTCTTGGTTTGCAACAACGTGACAAGGTAGCCACCTTGGAAGTCAATACAAAGGAATTTTTTCTCGAAGAAGTTACATGAAAGAAGACTAGTTCCCAAAGGAGAGAAATGTTTTGTTCTTGATCACCAATATGGCCGCCTTGACATCACGTGCAAACCAGCAATATTTGCCATTTGAATTGTATTTCAGGTTCAAACCCAGCACCACTGGATATCAAAACAGACCCCTTGCCAAATGGTGAAAAAATCACACTCCCAGTGGCCATTATTGCCAGCAACAGGCCGAACTATTTGTATCGCATGCTTCGCTCTGTTCTGGCAGCACAGGGTGCCGACCCAAGTAAAATAACCGTGTTTATTGATGGATATTTTGAAGAGCCTTTGGCTGTTGCTCGATTGTTCGGCATCAGGGGAATTCAACACACTCCTATTAGCAGCAAGAATGCCAGAATCTCACAGGTCAGATCTGCTTACATGTAATTCTTCACTTCATTCGAAAGCCGAATTCAGTAATTGTTTTATTATTCATTCAAAATATTTTTAAGCTCTTAACAAGTTTGCTTTCGCGTAGACTTTTCTCAAAACTTTGACCTATTTCTCTACATGGTTTCAGGATATAATCACATGTGTTTCCTGGCAGGTACGCCTCAAAAAATCGATAGCATCCATCGAGCGATATGTTTTGCGTATTCTTGCATTTCTTTCGTTAGTTACAAATTTGGCTATTTCGACTTCGTATACGCTCTTCTCACGTATGGTAATATGCCCGTCTAACCTCGTTTTTGAGTAAAAAATCCTTTGAAATGCTAATTAGACGACGTTTTCGTATTTGAATTTCAAAAGAATTTTTACCCGTAAACGAGGTTAGACGGGCATATTACCATATGTGAGAAGAGCGTAGAGCCGCGAACGGCACTTTCTTTTTTAGTTCACTCAGGAATTAACGGCTAGATTGCCGCCGAGGTTGAACGATGGTATATCGTAATTTATACCATCGAATCGATGGTTTATTGCTCGCATCTTCCAAATATGGTACGCATCAGTTGGTTATGAAGATTTAGCGGGGAGATTGGAGCCAATCAGAAACGGCGAAATGTTTTGAATGAATAATAAAACTGAGGTGTTTGAAAGGGAAGAAGAGGGGATTTCGGGCGCTTGAGAAGCGCGAACGACGCGGGAGAAAGGTGGAAATGAAACCCTCCTCTCTCCCTCACGCGCGCTCGAGGGTAAAGTAGAGGGTCTGGAAGGGTATTTTCGGGATCCGCTATTTGACTCGAAATATGGTGCGGGATTCGGGAAAACGCAAAATTTTTTGACGGGATACGGTATTTGACTGCGGGATTCGCCAAAATCTTGGCACGGGATGCGGGATTCTTTTAGTGAAAAAGAGGTGGGAATGCAGGACTAGGATAGTAGCCTCCCGCGCAACGTTCTTCGATAGTCGGTCTTGGAGCTACTAAGGTTCGTCTGAGTGAAAGGTTAATCCCAAGCACTCTCGTCGTTTAGGAAGTGAATTCGCAACTATAGAGAGCTTTAGATTCTGAGACAAGGACGACTATGAGTAGAATATTTTCTGAATTCTAAGTGGTGCTCACGCGGGAACCAGTGTCATTTTGGCGGGAAAACTTCACAGTTGTCGTCAATCTAATACGAGTTTTACCGAGAAATGTCGTAGTTGCGGGAGCAAGTTATCAAATGTAAGAAGTTTTATCATTTTGCAATCGGCAGAGGGCTTAACATCCTGCAATAAAGATAACAGTGCTAACTTTTCCGGTGAATCAAAAGTACAATGAAGCTTTCTGGAGAGTATATTTTTTGAGAATACGCGATAACAATTTCAGTCAAATCTCGTATTCGTAGAATTCTCGCTCTCGAACTGAAGCGCTCTATGACTCTTACAAGAAAGTGTAGTTTGTTCGCGCTGTTTCGCATGGGAAATAGCTGAGCAAGAGAGAGATTTTGATATTATTTTGTAACTCTTCAACAGCATTACAAGGCGAGCTTAACTACAACATTCAACCTGTATCCAGATGCAAAATTCATGATCATATTGGAGGAAGATTTGGATGTTTCACCAGATATATTCTGGTATTTCTACCAGTTGTTGCCAGTTCTTGAAGAGGATCAAAGTCTATATTGTGTCTCAGCGTGGAATGACCAGGTGAGTTATAAATTATTTTAAGGGGGATATGTCACAATGATTGCTGTTTTAGGTCACATCTGTGCTGAAGTCAACGCAAAGTTCATATGGTGGGGAGCCAGTTAAATCGTACGCAGGGAAAACGAGTGGCTTTCCCCGTCAATTCCTCGCCCTCGCTGTACTAACAGAACGCCTGGAACAGGATAATTTTAGTTTGGTTATTGAGTGTAAACTATTTTTCATTTTCGGGATTTTTTCATCATGTTATCTATGCAGCCTAGCTTTCGAATACAGCCCTGCTACCGCTGAGGAGCGAGGAGCTCAGGAAAGACGGCTGTATTCACTGGTTATAATAAAGAGCTTCCCATCAAAAGTATAATATGCTCTTTCTTTAGGGTTATGAACACACAGTCGGTGACCCGGCCATGCTGTATCGAATAGAAACCATGCCTGGACTTGGTTGGTGAGTTAGTTTATTTAATTCTTTTCAAAAGTCAGTGTATCTGGCAAATATCTGATGCGTCGTCTGTCTCACTTGTCTTTAACACAGTCGGCCAAAGCGTCGACGTAACGGAGGGAGGTTTAATTTATTTGGTTTCAAAAGTGAAATAGACTTGTCACAAGTCGGCTTCGCGAGTTTCACCTCAGAAAAAGCCATAAAGCGAGCAGAGGCGAGGTTTTCTGGCCACGAAGTGGTCTAGCAAGCGGTAAAATAGGACGAAGGACGTTTGCAAAAGTCTTCCTTTTGAAGAAACATTTAAGGATAAATGAGACCGTTTAATGTTTGCGCTCCTACAAGCGCTCAGTGCATCTAGATCAGTAGCTCGACAACTCAAGTCCAGGGCTCGACGTTGCGACCTGTGGGGTCGCCAATGCGACCAGCTTTTACTCAGTGGCGACCAAATTTTCACGCCTGGACACTTACCTGGCGCCCAAGATAGGTGACTCTCTTCTTTGGGAAAACGTACACTAATGATAATCCGTTATCCTTCAGAAAACTAAATCCATTAATTCATAAAAATAAAATTTTTGGCGACCAGAATACTTGTTCTGGCGACAAAAAATGAAAATTTGGGGGCCAGCTGGCCCCACAATTTTTTTGTGAAAGTCGAGCACTGTCAACCCTACTTTTCTTGCAAGAACAGAGTCTTGAAGGCGCGTCTAAGAATAAGTACATGGGAACATATACACCAGTATATCGACCGTCTCTTCCTAACCATCGGAACGAGTTGGAAAGTTTAAGTATAGGGCAAAAATTAAGGAGACCTTTTTCCAACCAACAGCGTATACTGTAGCTATGACCTTTACTTCGCGCGTAGCTCTGTATGATCGTAGCTTACAATTGCCCTATTACTAGTACCTCCGTCGAACATGTGACAAGGGACGCGTGCACGAAACGTCGTCCTATACTCAGCTGACAGAACCACATTTTCAGGGCTCTAGCGACGTCCAGTCCTGACTTGTAAGCAAAACTATCATCCCGTCCCGCTTAAAATAATTTAAACGCGCTGCAATGCGCATGCATTGCGTACCTTTTTTCTAAAGGATCCTCAAACGAAAGATGTACAAAGAGGAACTTGAACCAAAATGGCCGACCCCGGACAAGTTCTGGGACTGGGATATGTGGATGCGGCTTCCGGAAAACAGACTAGACAGGGAGTGTATAATACCCGATATCTCCCGGACGTATCACTTCGGGTCAAAAGGACTTAATATGCATCCATATTTCCAAGAAATGTATTTCAAGAAGCATGCGCTCAACACAGAGCTCAACGTTCGTTTTGACGTGGAAAAAGTCAAGAAGGATAACTATGAGAAAGAAATTGAGCGTCTGTTGAGGTATTTATAACGTTGAATATATTTCTCTCTGTGCTCTTTCTTACTGATATTAGGGAGTTTAAGATGTCAGAACGGCGAGAGCAACAAGAACGTCGAAAAGTGCATTGGGTTGAATAAGCAAAACAACAACTCTGCACGTGCAGCACAATTTCTTAGGACATTTCTTTGCAGTCACCACACCACTACGACGTGAAAACGCCTGATTTCACGTTTTATGGAGGACCTGAACTAGTAACAGAGTTTTGAAGGAGCATAAAATAGTGATAGTCTGTCCCCTTAGAATTTTTAACTAAAATACGATGATGACGTAGAAACAGCAGTCGCCTTCCCAGGATTCTTTTCTTCTCGTCCTTGAAATGTGGGAAAGAGAGAAGCCTGGGAGCGATGTTGTAGAAACAGCTGTTGATAGGCCATTTCCGAGTTCCCTTAGGAGTACAAAGAAAGCTCCTCTTTTGTCTTTATTTCTTCATGTCAATGTTTATTTTTCATGCTTAATTTCTCTTTTGTGTTGTTTGCAGCTCCTCGAAAACTTTGGACCATTCCAAAAATCTCTGTGATAACGAGGACTTTGTTCCTGGCGAAAAGGGACAAAACTTTGTATTTTACATCAAAATGGAGCATCCAACAGACTGGGTTACGTGGAAGGCAATTGCTAAATGTCTTAAGATTTGGGATTTAGATGTACGAGGATTTCACAAGAGTATGTGGCGGCTTTGGATTAAAGGAAGTCATGTTCTCATTGTAGGTTGCCCAGCTTCTCCATATTGTAATCATAAACCCGCCGAAGTGACACCTATTTTTATCCCAAAGAAGGAAAATGAGCAGTCATGAAGCGATTTTAGAAACAACGTTTTTAAAAAAATATTCTTATGTCTTTCTTATTTAATTCCCATTATTATCACTACTCGCAGCCAAATGACAAATTGTACTCAGTAAAACGCTCCTTTTCGCGGGCCAAACGGCAAAGTACAGTGGAATTTGCAGCCCGCAACATGTTAAACAATCTTTCCTAATGAAATAAATTTGTACGATTTGGCCTCGTGTATTGATAATAATGATAATCACATGACTTTTGTAGGGCATATAGTTTATTTGTGTCCCTTATAGCATCATTTGAACTCTCGCTCCGCTTGGGTGCAAATGATGCTACTTCGGGGCCACAAATAAACTATGTGCCCTCCAAAAGTCATGTGATTTTCCTATTAGTAGGTCTTACCTTTCTCGGCGAATATCTTCTTTGCAGCTCGGGGTCACCTCGCCTAAGCCAAAATTATAGGATACAACTCTAAAAATACTAAATATTGAAATAGTATAAAACAATTAGTGGGTCTGTCATTTTTTAGGTTTTAAACTCTTAACATTGCCATTTTATGGAGGTTTGAATCTCGGAGAAAATACCGTGTGCCAATGGAACGCACGGCTTGCGGTCCTCCAATTTTTTTTTTCATACAAACCCTTATAAATCATATTGTTTTGTGTCAGTCACCTCAAAAAATGCTTTCTAGCTGTTCTTCTAATGGTCTGTCCATCTCTGGTATTGTTTATGGTCAAGAGATTGATAGGCTCCTGTTGAGTTGTATCCCATAATTTCTGCATTATGGTCACGTGATTGTGAGCTACAAAGGGCCTTGTAATTTTTATTACCCCATATACTCTGGCTATTTTTAGCCTGCCAACTTTGAATTTCGCATCGCAAATCGCGCGCTCATGCAATAAAAATGCGGAAAAAAAAGAGGACCGATAGCAGTCTAGTTTGTTATTGGCAACGACTTTATTGTTTTCTTATGCTTAGTACTAGGAGCGATTATCTTAAAAATTCTTCGTTGGAGCTCGGGGGTTATTGTAACGTTCGGCAGCTTTCTTTGTGTGGAAAAAGTGAGCGCATTTGACAGATTCAACCAAATTTTGATCCATATTGGCTTGCGAATAAAACTGCTCGCTCATTGCTCGCCGCCGCGAGGGACGTTTTGTGAGCATTGAGAGGCGGCTTTGTTTCGTTCACAAGGTATATCCCGATAACCCTTTAAGCCCCAGTATCCACATACAAATTCTCCAAACTGATCTCCATACATTTCCTTTAAGAATTAGTTGAGAGAATTTAATAAAACATCAAGGCATTTTCTCTTTCGTGATCATTTTTTTTATATTCTCACAACCTTATCTCTTGACAATGTATGGACATTGTTAGGAGAAAATTGCTGTTGGTCACTATTGGCACTTAAAGGGATAAAGGTCAAAAACTGTAGGCTGGAAATGTAGACTTATTGACGGCCGTCGCTTTTGTACTCAGTTGGGAGCTTAAGCAACGCGACGGCAACGGCAGCGAAAACGTCGCTTTTATCGCGCTGTTTCAAACTTCGTGACTCTTATTCCGTTTCATTTCATTTGTGAAATGTTGGCGAAATTTTTCTGGAGTCGATTCTAAAGGACTGTATCTTAGTTCTGAAAAATGACAAAGAAAATTGTTTTTATGTCTTAACGTGCTCCATAAAACGTTCGTAGTCGCGCAGCGACGGCAAGAAATGTACAGAAAGCATGATTCACGTGCAGAGTTGTTGTTTTGCCAATCTAAACCTATTGCCTTTTTGGCGTACCCGTTGCCGTCGCCCGTCGTGGTAGCAAAAACAGAAGCGATCATCGGAAACACGCCTGCTAGACTACGACTTGTTTTATAAAGTTTTTTACACAATTAGTCTGCAATTGCTAATATAAATATAGAAAATGTTTTATTAATCTATGGATCAAATAAAAAAAGAAAACAGTTTGAACAGAGTATATATGTGTAATATTTATTCCTGAAAACTGAAAAAAATAAGACTTCACCTCAGGTTTCTTTCTGGCATGGCTTTTGTGGTTGATTTGTTTACTGGCGCCTCCAAAGGATGTAACCTGGCGCGATTTATTTGGAGCCCTCCACATGTGTGGCTTTGTTTTTCACATTGCTTTCAAGAAACCTAAATTTCACCTAGTCAAAATACTGGGCAAATAAACACAACCTTGTAACTGCATGCTGTGAAGTGTATATCTCGATGGTCACACTGTGGGATTTTGTTTATAATCTTGAAAATTGAAACCTTCGGTACAGATGTTTCCGCAACATTTGACTCCGGGAATAAAAAACTTTTTTTCTTATGGTTTTTCGTCGAAGCAGCAGCCACTGGTTTCTCGTAAAAGTGAGCTCATCCCTTTGCCTGTGTCGTCAGCAAACATGAGTGAAAATGCCGGGTAGATAGCAGTAGCATTTATTGCTCCAGATTTAATATTAAGTACAATGTTTTAGCTTCTCTCAAACCAAAGAGGCGTGGACAAGAATAAACCCCGGGGGCGGCAATTGGAACAAAGAAGGACATCTTTGATTGAGTTTCCGAGAAACATGGAAGGTCACCCCGCTGGTTCTAGGAAATAACCTCATGACGAGGCAAAAACACAGTGGAGAGGGAGAGTAGGGGTAAACTATATGAAATTGCGCAAACTTTTCGCTTGAGAATTTTTTTTCTTTACTGAGTATCCGAGCGCCAATGGCTAACCGAGTCCATGACTCAAATCACTGAGGGTACAAGGGCTGCCTTGATTTAAAGGTTGACACGTTGAGCTCTCCAAAGAAAGGTCACTTAACCATTTGATTTCACTGTATTGATCGACATTACGAAGAAGACCTGTAGGTCAAGAATATATTTCTGCGGCAATGGACGAACGTTCCGCTAAAATGCGCATTTTCGTGGTAGATCGGACTCTTCATTTTTGTACGCACGTGAAGGTTAAAAAAGTTTCAGTTTTATTTTTTTGGTATATATTTTTTTTATTTTAGCATGAATTGGCACACGAAATAAATGACGACGAGAATTATTCAGGAATATTAATAACATTTGAAATGATGGCTTCATCACTTAGACAGATTTGAATACGATCTTGAAAATCAATAAAACTTTTTCAAAATTGTGAATTGATGTTGATATCAAAGGGAAAGCTGAAGCAGATTCTTTTAATGTTCGGTTTTGATGATGCAGTGGGGTATTGTGGTGGCCATGCGTGCTTTCTGAAGGAATGGTTCTCGAAAATTGGAGATTTCTTCTTGTTTTTCAGAGAATGTTGATTTGGGTAATAGGTCAATTTTGGGGAAAGGAGAAAGGAGATATCGAGTTAGGAAGATAAAATTTCCTTCCCTGAATATTCCAAAATTTTCTTTCGCTAGGATATTCAGTTAATGTGCAAAGAGGGAAAGAGTGCAGGAGATAAGGAAAGCATTGGAACGCCATAGCGCGTGTTTTTCAAGCGTAGTTTCTTTTGCCCTGCTTTTCAACTGAGATGCAACTTCACAGCAAATCAAATAGTGCATGTCTTGTTTATTGTACGTGTTTTATTTTACATATCTTGTTGAGTTATAACGAATTGTCTTTTTGTTTAGTTGTTCAGAACGAAACCAGAGAACAAATTTCTTGGAAACCCTATTATTCAACGTCATTTGTCCGAAATTGCAACCACGGAAGTTCAAAGTGATAGTAACAAAAAGAAATTTTCACTTTTCAGTAGAAACACAAAGAACTCAAACAAGAGCTTAGAATTCGACTTTTTACATAATTTAGTTTACATTCTTTTTGTAAGATTTGTTAGATATAGTATTTACATAGTATGAACGCTCATTTCACTGAAAAATAAAGACGTAACGGCGACTTTTGTAATGAGTTGTATTTATGTACATACTCTCAACATTTCCCAGAGTTAAATTCATCCACGAACGAAAACGAATAATGTGTCAATAATGCATTCACATAGGGTAGGGATATTGTGATAAATATGACTTCACCGGGTGAGGAATCCACGTTTGTTTTACATCAGTTTCACCGGTGGCGAGAATTTGACGATTTAAAGCCCTGCGACAAAGATGTTGCAAACTAGAAACTTCCTTATATAATGGGCTCCATAGGATAAATAGTGGAGTTCCTCTATTGCCCAAAGTTTTGGTTACTTTCTCCTTAGTCTGTAAAATCCCTCTTGAGACCAACATATAGTAAAATACCATCTTGACAACACAGTCAAATTTTGGTGGAGAATAATTCTTGACTTCTTCGTTTCTCGGTTCCATAAATGTATCATTTCTGTCCAAAGAAAATAAGCCCTCAGCGAAATTTATCCGTACGTTTGTTATTCCGGTGGCTGTGACTAGTGTTATAGTGAAAAGATGCCTTGAGTCCGAACTGTCGCGAACCAGAAATTGTCCGACGGGTTTCTCGCGTAATAAAGATTTTGCTTTGACTGCAGATATTGCTCCCCAGTAAAATCCGCTCTCCTCCAATTTTTTAATCACTGGATCCAGGGAAACTGTTTTAATTCCAGCGCTCATCGAATCTTTGACTACGAAACTGTCTCTGAAACGTCTGTACTCAAAGCCGTGGCGAAATCGCTTTGAGTCAAGTTTGGTCTATCTGGAGAGACATTGCTCCTGTCACTAATTCCTTGAATCTACCGTCGTGGTTTCTCTAAAACTGCTTGCTCCTTTGTGATCAGAAACTCATTTGATGGTGTTTTTATCTTTTTTGAGAGTTTCCGGGAAATAGTTCACATACCCGTCTGTGCTGTCATTTCCTAGAATTCCGGAAGTTTGTCTTAAAAATGATGAAATTTTCTTGGAAAAAATAGACAGTAAAATTAAGTTTTAGCAATCATTAGAAGCAAGATGGCCCTTAAATTTATTAGAGGGTTAGCTATTAGAAAGAGACAAGGCGGACATTTTAATTACGCTCCTTTCAGCAACGTATAGTGGATATAAAAGCACATCACGGAACTTGCTTATATACCGTTACATGCTGCGGGGCTTTCTACTACGTAGACCGGAAGATGGAAACGAATCTATTCTCCATTGGTCTCGAACGGTTGCTCAAAATTATTCTATTTCCTCATTTTTGTAAAACTAAAATAAGTTAACCTTTTTTTTTAGAGACTCATGATGAATTACAGCCGAGAGAGCACAATTAGTATTACGTGCTACTTGTTTTGCCGATGAAATACTGTAATCAACTTGAGATTTCATAATTTCTCTACTTGCGTTCGCTGTTTCCTTACATTTCTTAAACTGGGAAGAATTTTACTTGCTGCTCTTGTTTAACAAAAGCAGTTTTCAAAAGAAGGAAGCGCATGTTTCTCTGTATTCGCTTTTTAACGGAAATTGTGAAATCACCGTTTGTGATGCTCACTTCTGCAGTTACATCCCTTGAAGCAAGCTGAACACCCACGAAATGACGTTTTTGCCTTGAAACACTTTTTGAGAAGCACGTACGCATAATTTAAGGTCAAAGTACGTTTCAAATCGTTAAGGAACCAAAATTCTCTGTTTCCAGCTAAAGTGAATGTTATAAAATGAAGTGATAGACGTTCAATCTTGCGTACAATAGAAAACATTATGAATATTCATAACAAAGGTTTTTCCGAGAATCCGAGTTAAGTGGATTATAACTTTCCGAGAAATTCAGCTTTTTATTTCAAAACAGTTTACTTATTGGTAAGGGGTAGAGAAAATTCCAGACTCAGATTACAGCCTCCCTCAAGAATTTGAGTGATTCAGTGACTAACTTTTTGGGAAGGAAAAGAGGGTTGGTGAGTCAGAGAATAGCCTACGGCGATATGAGCACCTAGAACAATGACACGGGCGTAGCGATGAAAATTCTAACTGTCAATAAAATGAAATAAGTCCATTTTGGCTTCTTTTATTTGTGAGTTAAAGTGAAATTACTGCCGAAGAGAATTAATTTGAATTGTCACACCAACGGATATTTAAAATTGGTCAGAAGACTCAAAACTGAGTTAGAACGACGCTTAATATATATTTATCGAAACTGATAATACCTTTATAGAAATTAAGGCAAATCCTGATGCTACGTAGTCTGCTACACAGCCGTTTTTAGTGTCGTCACGCAACGCTGTGGGGAGGAGCGTTGCGTGACGACACTAAAAACGGCTGTGTAGCAGACTAGATGCTACGCGTACAAATCTCAAATAATCAACTATAGAATATTCGAACAACAGTCTGTTTCAATATTTTAAAGCTAAAAGGATCCTTTACTGACGGATCCGAACTTTAATTCCAGTCTTTTGGTGAATTTGAAAAGATACATAGAACTCTGCATTGCTCTTGATGCCCTGTTTTTGTCATGTGCATAGCCGTACGCCACCACGATCTTCCAAGAATTCTCTATGTTCGAATCCCCACGGTACACTCTGTTTGCACCCGCCCCCCCCCCCCCCAAGTTTAAATATACAATTGTTTAAAAATGCCCCAAGGTGAACGACATTTTTCCAAGAGCATTTAAAAACAATAACGTTTGCAAAAATTGGTGCGCAAACAGAGTGTACTGGAAACTTCGAAAATAGTCAATGCCAGCACTATCTTGTATTGTAAACAAAGAAAGTTTTACTTACTGTCAATGTGACTGTGCTTCTCGCAAAAGAATGAAACCAGGTGGCTATTTTCACAAATAAATAGAGTGTCCAGGTGGGCAGCTCCACAGGTGGGTAGGTGGGCGTGTGGGTGCACAGGTGGATGGGGGGCTGGTGGCCAATTGAACAGGTCCACAGCTGGGTAGGGGAGGGGAGGGTGGCTACACATGTGACATTTCATATCATATGACAACCTCGTCCCCAGGGCTTTTCCCTTAAAAAATGGGTGGGGCGGGAAAAGGCCCTGGCATCGGCTGGTCACGTGTCCCCTCGTACACCCTAAAATCCTGGGTGTAATAAATTAGCGCTATGTGAAAAGCTAAAATTATGCGTAACCTCACAACGCGCGATCTTGGGCGGCCTTTTTTATCTCTTGACGATTAACGAAAAGTTTTACAAGGTTTCCTTTTTGTCACAGATACTGGCTATGGTAATTTTTTGCTTTCCTCCGATTTCTATGAAGGGGACAGCGAGCGGTAACATTTGTAAAACTTCCTTTATAGAGCGATATAAATGACGAACAAGCTATCGTAAATGCATAAAGTTTGTACTGGAAAAGTTCGTTTCGCGACTCTTTTGATATTTTATTTTATTTCTTGCGAAGTGGACCGCCGTACACAACCTAGTTCCATTCACCTTAACTCTCAGCCATATCATCATAGCGATACGCGTTGGTTTAGACTTATCTTGTATGACCTGTATTTTTTAAAAAATTCATTGACCTCTGCGAGACTTGACCGAAACCGTAAACCGCGCATGAAAAGTCTCTGGCACCCAGGGTATCAAACGACTGGTAACAAAGAAAGACTTGGGTCCATTTAAAATTGACATAGCTGTAGTTGATTCCAATCGATCGGTCAATCTTCCCTTTAATATAAGGAAAATCCTTTGTACTTATCCTCGGAAGAGAAAAGATATAAGAGATCTTCAAATGTTTCAGATCGGCGAAATGTCATCGTTCCTGGCTGGAGGGCTGACTTGCATCCGGCGCGGAGATTTGTTTGTTTCATGGTCGGGTTGTAGAGAAGACCAGACTCCATAAAGCATTTTGATGAACAATTCTATTTCAATTAAGTTCAATTTGTTTAAATTCACTCCAGATCCTAGAGGCAAAGGCCCGCCTTTTTTTGACATTGGACAAAATCACTTTCCGCTTGATGATCGTACAGTAATTCCACAGTCACGATGAATTTCAGTCGAAGTACTACTCGACAACAGCTTGTCTCAACTCTGAAGCATTTGACATATTTTGTACGTGACAACGTAGAGCCGGTACGCCCTTTCATAAACTCGTAGCATTTGAATAATACGCAATTAAATGGATCTTAAGCTTTTGAATCGCACAGACGCGAAAATATTGCAAACAGTTCGCGATATTATTATTTTCCATTGTTGCTCCGTTCGACTTCTGTCAGCGCAAAACCAGCGGGTTGCATATAAATTAGCTTCTCAGGAATATTTAGGCTGTGCACGTGACCAGCCGATGCCAGGGCCTTTTCCCGCCCCACCCATTTTTTAAGGGAAAAGCCCTGGGGACGAGGTTGATCATATGACCTACAACAATCTTCATTGTCTATTTAGGCGGGAAAACCCCTTTACACCCTCAAGTTCGATTTCAGCGAAAATGACAGGAAAACGCAAACCTGCTCACATGCAAGTTTTCTAATAAATTATTTTAAGGGTGATTGAATTTTTTAAAATCCGTTCTTGGATTTCCGGTCAATAAAACACGAATTCCTTGTACCAAAAATGGACCTTAATTAACGAGTCCCATATAAATGTCTTTTAATGGATTTCTTGTCTTATTTGGAAAGAAAGATAATAAAATTACTTTGTCAAAGCGTGCACCTTGAACACCTTTACAGAGGAAAAGCTGCCAATGTTTCAAGCACGTGAGTTAGCGTTTTACTTGGAATATAATACGTCCAAACTCGAAAACAAATTCCAATTACAGCCACGAAATTTTATCTCTTATTAAACTGAAACAGGAGTCTGATAAAATATGGAATTTAAGTGAGCTAAATTTATATTTTCATCTTCATCCGGCGGACGTTTCTATTTCTTCCGATTATTCCTTTTATAACCAAATATATATGATATCCTGTCCTCAGAAAAGTAAATCGGCCGAGCAAAAAGTCTCGTATCTCACTAATATACAGTATACTGAAGTAGGCCAACGTTGTTTCTAATCAACCTAGTCTTTTCGTAGCGTTGTCGGTTAAGCATGGTTTTCTTTGAATACTGCGTTCAGTCGAGTCACATGAAAGCAAACACGGTTCCAATCCTGTAAAAATATCGTCCAAAATCGTCTTGTGCTGTCACGTGACCATACCCCACATTTTTAAGGGTATCAAACGTTGTCTGGCAGGTTTGGTCAGCGGTTTTAACCTAGTTATTTTAAACGTAGAGAAGGCCTGAGAACCAGCAGTGATAGCTTCTGTTTGGAAAAGAAAAGAAAAAGAAACAGCAAACATCTTCCTGTAGCTTTCCAAATTCGTGTGCTGGGAAAGCCGAAGAGCATTACTAAAGAGAGCATCGAAAGGAAGGAAGAAAGGCTTAAACATTTAAGCCCTAAGAGTGATCAGCATCAAATTTCTCCTTGTAACATCAATGCTTTATAAAACAGAGTGGTCAGGAGAATTACGGACATGATCACACAAGATGGATTTGCGTGATATTTTATCAACTTCTCCCCACTACTTCTGTAGGAAATGAATAGGGGCAACAAATGAGAATTCAAACTTTGATGTTAGGGTTTAAGGGCTTAACTTATCCGCAATTTCATTACTGCAAGAGCCATGTTATGGCTCTTGATTACTGGGATCAATTATCCGAGGTGCTCAAAGAAAATCACGTTTTCCCCCTAGTATCTTGTCTTTAAGTATTTTAAGAACACTTGATCTTCCCTTTGACGTAGTGGCGAGAGTATCGTTTACGTATCGTAAGTGTCTTGAGTTTTAGTATCTTTATCTCCACCTCAGCCTGCGTCGTTTACACTTGCATTAAATCAATTGCTGACACCAAGAGCCATCATAACTTAAAATCACATCAATAGCACAGTATCGTCTGAGAAAAGGACGGCTCTTGCTGAAACCAAATTATTTCCAAAAAACACTACAAAAGCTGCATCGGAGCGACCGGTCAACAAAGAAATAGCCAGCAAGTAAGGAAATCATCTTTTATGAATTATAAGATAATGATTAATATCAAATTGTACAATTTTTCACCTAAACATCGTCCCCAGGATCACAACCTAGCTCCCAGGGCTTTCTCCTTGGAGGGAACCCTGGGAACGAGGCAACTCAGGGCCCTTCTCTTCATCTTCTCTGTCACAAAGTCACGATTTTCTTGAGAAGTGGTTTCGGATGAAGAGATCGAGAGACCCTGGAGACTACTCTACACGTCATCCACAGGCCTGACAGTAACGTTTTTCAGTCAGGAGGCCTGGTTACCTTGTTTTGAATATCAATAGGGATTACGTCACTTGGTTTATTACTGCAGTGAGGGGAGGCCGGGCACCCGACTATTAAAACGTGGCTCTCATTAACCCATAGTCGCCACAGACTTTTGTGAAAACCGCGCGCATCTAAGTCCCAGATCTTTAAACACCGAGCAATATTGAACCACGTGGTCCAGTCGGAAGCGTGGTCCATTCTGATGTAAAAAACATAAGACTTGTCCTTCGTTGAGGGGACGAAATCATTGCGGTTTGTGCATGGATTTTTTGAATGATCCAAGACTTCAGCTTCTCTGAAAATAAAAGGAGCGAGTCAGAGAAAACCGTCATTGAAACTGCCAAATGTCTTGTACATGACCTACATATACGTGTCGATTTGAAATTGTTAAAATAGCAGAATGTTTGATTTCGGTAGAACCTATGAAAATTAATTGACAGCAATGTAATACAACTATTTTTAACCGCGGGCAACTTCCTAATCTTGCGCTACAAACCTTTTAACTTCTTTTACTTCCCCGTCATTTTTTTTCGAATACCTTTTGATGTTAAATTATTATGTTTCTACGTTTTCGTCGTAAAGTTCGTAAAAGCTGTTGGCGAATCTTAGGCTGTCAGTTCGGTTTCGGAGCGGGTGCTTTTCACATGACCTCAAGAAAAAAAAAAGATTCAGAAGGCGAGAGGTAACACTAATTCGACGAGGGAAGAATTAAAATAAATGTTGCTCCTATGAATAACTTAATAATTGTAGTGAAAAGGTTGAGTTTATTGTAGTGACTCGTTTTATCAGTAAGACACTTCAAATGCACTCAATTAGTTTCTGCGTCATCAAAGACACGGTAGGCAACAAACGATGACTCCTTATTTCTAATTATAGTTCTTAGTGTTGAGGTGGCTGGTTAACTGACCACCTACCCCTCCCTTAAGGCTTAATTTGTCTTAAGCGAGAAGTAAGTGTTAATATTGACATAGGGGAGGGGTAGGTAGTCCAGATACCAACAAATCAATTGATCCCTTTAGTCGAGCTGTCTTTATCTTTTATTTTTAATTATTTACCTTATGAGTCTCCCTAGTTCCTTTTCGTAAATGTCCTTGTACATAATGTCCACGTTCAGCTTGACATTGCGTTTATCATTGAGCGCATGTTTAGTGAAGTAATGATGTTGCATAAAAGGGTTCATATTTAGGCCTGTGGCCCCAAAATGGTAGGTGCGAGAGACATCCGGGATAATGCACTCACGGTTCTTCCGCATCTCGTTGTCCCTCATCCACATGTCCCAATCCCAGAATACATCGGGCCCGGGCCACACGGGTTCTAATTCTCCTTTATAAAGTTTTCGGCTAAGTACCCTGGATATTTAAAGAAAAAAGTAGAAGGTTAACACGAACCCTTGAACACGCGTAGTTGGCCGTTAGTTGAGTTGACTGAGTGGCACATACGCCCGTAATGTGCCAGCGAGACGGCACACTATTCGGATGTAACATTGTTAACATGCGCAGTTTATTAGTTTATGATTATGCGAGACATACACGCGCGATATTTGACGTCACCTAATATTGCGCTTGGAAGCCCCTGTCCCCTGTATGTCGTTTACAGATTACGCCAATCGGTTGCGGTCTTCAAAGGTTCCCGTGTGATGGCTTGGAGAGCATCACACAGGAGAAGCTTAAATTTGTTACCTTTCCTGTGCGAAAGACAGGAGAGAATAACACCAGAGAATCTCAAATCTGTTACCGTTCCTGTGCGATAGCAAGGAAAGAATAACACATAAAGAGAAGCTTACATTTCTGACCGTTCCTGTGTAGTGGACAGGAGAGAATCATCAAGAGAAGTTTAAATTTCTTACCATCCAAGGCCAGGCATTGTTTCTACTCTGTACATCATTGCAGGATCCTTGGCTGTGTGAGCATAACCCTAGCAAGAAAGACATTTAGGCCAGGCATTAATCGCCATTATCATATATCTGTCCACAAGGACTTACTCAATTTTTGGTCAAGTTGTTCAGGTAATTTGACGCTGAGCTACGACTTGACACATGTCTCTTATTTTGATTGAAAGAGAGCGGTAAAGTCGCAAATTACGAATTAATTGTCCGTTAATGGCGTCGGCATTATCCGAGATTTATCCGAAGTCGTCCGAAGATAGCGGAACTCCTTTCGAATATTTCCGAACTCAAGCTGCAGAATTATTAAGTAGTCGATCCGAAAAATTCTTTGCCTTATAAGATTTTATAGCCGCTATGTTATGTCAACCTAGATAGGTCCTTCCATATCATCACTTGTAAACTTAAGCCGAGTGTGGATTTTCTAAACACTGTTGTTAATCTTGAGGGTCCCCAATAGGGTTTTTTCTCTCCCGTAATCCTGACCCAAATTTTCGGGCAATCCCGTAATCCCGAGGGTTACTTTTGGCATCCCACCTCCCGCGCATACTTTCAATCCAAAATCTCGCCCCGATTTCCCTTTAAAATCCCGAATCCCGAGCCTCAAATAAGGGAAATCCCGCATCCCGAAAAACTTATTGGAGACCCTCAATCTTACCTGATCGTTCCAAGCTGATATGCAGTAGAGACTTTCGTCTTTTTCTAAGACAGGAAGAAGTTGTTGAAAGTAAGTGAGAATATCTGGAGAAATGTCCAGGTCTTCTTCAAGTATCACCAAGTAGTTAGCATCAGGGTAACGTGCAAAAGAGGCTGTCAGAGATTTCTTGTAGTGCTGTGGACCAACGATAAATGCTTGTCTCATACCAAGACAGAGGGAGAATCTTAGGACGTTGGTCGAGATATGTAGACTTCACTAAATTTATTTTTGCAGGTTGCAATTAAACGGAAGTCGGATCAATTTAGGAGCCTGGGAAACTGCCCACCTACCCCTCTCCTAAGCCATCATTTTACTCAAAGTGAGAAGTAAGTGTTAATGTTAGCCTAGGGGAGGGGTAGGTGGGCAGTTTCCCAGAAACCTAAATTTATCCCGGAAGTGTATTTCCTGAGACGTCCGAACATTTTAATCGATTATTTAAACGTCATCGAGTCCACGCGCCACTGCCTCAAAGCAAACAATGCAGAATGTTGTAATGGTGACTGCTGAATTCTCTCTTGATAACGCTGAATAAAAGTTTGCAAAGCTCTCCAGAAAACAAGTTCGGATTAACTCATGTAAGCGTTTACTTGGTTTAGAATAAGCTTTGCTGAAATTCGCATATCTTAGGAACTAGACCGGGCGTTTCCCTCTCTCTTCCTTAAATCCCTCTTGACCATAGTTAAATGCTTGTCCTATTCAGAGCAAGAATTCCACGTTGATCGTTTATAAATATTAAGAGTTACCTGGACTATTCTCGCGTGCTACCTGGGCTATTCTCGTATGTTTCCTGGGTTATTCTCGCGTGTTACGTGGGCTATTCTCCCGTGTTAACCGGACTATTCTTACCTATTACCTGAGCGATTCTCGCTTGTTACCTGGACGATTCTCGCGCGTAACTGAGGCTATTCTCGCTTGTTAACTGGACTATTCTCCCGTGTTACTTCGGTTATTCTCGCTTGTTACCTGAGCTATTCTCGCGTGTTAACTACACCGTTCTCTCGTGTTATCTGGGCTATTCTAGAGTTTTACCTGGACTACTCTTCCGTGTTAACTGAGCTATTCCCGCTTGTTACCTTTGCTATTCTCGCTTGTTACCTGAGCTATTCTCGCTTGTTACCTGGGCTATTCTCGCGTGTCACTTGTGCTATTCTCGCGTGTTACCTGGGCTATCCTTGCGTTCTTCTTACTGATAGGCTCATGTTGATCAACCTTCAGACCAAACATCCGGGCAACATAGGCGGGTTCATCAAAGAAGCCGTCAATAAAAACCGTTACCATGGAGGGCATCAGCCCCTGGACTTCTCGCAACGTCTTTAGCATTCTGAACAAGTACTGGGGTCGATTACTGGCCATGACTAGAACCGGAAGTTCAATTCGTGTGCCATCAGGTAAAGCAGGGGGCTCAAAGGCGATTGACTCAGGATTGTTACCTTAAAAAAAAGACAAGGCAGTATGTAAAGCTACTATTCGTCTTTGAGGTCATTTTATAGTACCTTATCGCATTCTTCAGAACGCATCCTAATCTTGTTTTCCCGTGGCATTAAGGCAGAAATTTTCGAGCTATCATTGGCGACTGCCGATTAGCCGCCCCTATTTTTTTATCAGGGGCTTCTCGGCCGGGAAACTGGACTCCTTTCGACTCGATTTTATTTTTGTAATTGACGAACTTCGATCCGTAATCAATGATTAACTCTACCATAAAGGGTAGAACAAGTATAATATGTAAGCGTTTTACGCGATCGACTTTTGTATTGCTCTTTAACGAAATACAGAGCCATATGACAATTCGGAATGGAAGATGGTTTCCCCAGAGATAATGGAATATGACCATGATAAGCCAGTTACTTACAGTTACAAATGCCAGTATAGCCATCAAACGTATCACAAAACTCTCTCCGTCGGTGGTTCTCTTCGTTGTCTTCCCAAGAACACTTCACAACGTTTTCAGGTCTAAGCGGGACTGTTGTGTGGATGGTAACGGGTGGCGCCCAGTCATGTTCGATTGCTGAATGCTGAAAACCCTCAGCGTAAACAAACTTTTCGTTGTTTATTCGCTGAGCCACAAATGCCCACATGTCTCGCCAGTCTAACTGGTTAATGAAGCTGCTTCCCAGTTTTCTGATAAAGCTGCGGGCGTAGATCATTAAACTTGCTGTAGCCTCGTCCTGGAATAGAGATGACATCAGCATTATCGTCATTTTCATCGTCAAACTATCATTATGACCGTTTATCATCTTCATGATCATGATCATCATCACCACCATCATCATCACCATCATCATGACCATCATCACCACCATCATCATCATCATCATCACCATCATCACCACCATCATCATCATCATCATCACCATCATCACCACCATCATCATCACCATCATCATCATCATCATCACCATCATCATCACCATCATCACCACCATCATCACCACCATCATCATCATCATCATCACCATCATCATCACCATCATCATCACCATCATCAGCACCATTATCATCATCATCATGACCATCATCATCACCATCATCACCACCATCATCATCACCATCATCATCATCATCAACACCATCATCATCACCATCATCACCACCATCATCATCATCATCATCACCATCATCATCACCATCATCATCACCATCATCACCACCATCATCATCATCATCACCATCATCATCACCATCATCATCACCATCATCATCATCATCATCACCATCATCATCACCATCATCATCACCATCATCACCATCATCATCACCATCATCATCACCATCATCACCATCATCACCACCATCATCATCATCATCATCACCATCATCATCCCCATCATCATCACCATCATCATCACCATCATCATCACCATCATCACCATCATCATCACCATCATCATCACCATCATCATCACCATCATCATCACCATCATCATCATCATCATCAACACTATCATCGTTATTATTATAATCACCAAAACCGTCATCATCATCACCTCATCTTCATTGTTCGGACGGTTATTAGTGGAGCGTCAAAAGTATTGTAATAGCTTTTTTCAGCACAGCTGTGTCTCTCTTAATTCGTCGAAAAATTAATCTATGAAAATGTCTTTCTTTGCCGTCTTTGCTTAATTTTCAAGCGCTTTCCAAATCTTACTAACTCTTAATGTTGAAAAACAGCTTCCTACCCTTGCTTTCTCCCTCGTTTTATTAATGGAATAACCAGAAACCCCTGCGTTCAGTTCCCCCCCAAAAAAGTTAGTTCTCACATACCCTAACGGCAAAACACAGGACCCGACCATCCGCCAGGCTGTTAATGAAATTTATAAGCAGTCTAGAATCCGCTTTTGAGGAATATGTATCAAACCCTCGTACTGCCATAACATCTCCGGTTCCTTGATTAAGAACAACTACATTTATTCCTTGGCGGTTTTCTGCTGTTACTTCAGAAACCTAAAAAAAAACAATCGTAAACTAAACTAAGCATTAGCAATTTCTTCATAAAGGGGATTAATTACTTACCGTCTGTAAACTGCCTTTTTCTCTTTCGTATAAAAACTCACAATATCTTTATTTAACTACTCGTGGTATTCTGGGGATAAATATGCTTCCAAGGAAATGCAAAAAGAGGAAGGAAAAAAAAGATTAATTTAAAAAACACTGGAGTTAATCTTGTGTGCAGTAGTTTCGGTCTAGTAATATGGTGATAAATGTGACAGTTACATACATACATACATAACCTTTTTTAAAGTGTCTAATCGTTCTAGTGCCTATTGGCACTAATTGGGGACACCTTCAAAACTAAATTACATCATTAATAGAAACTAATTAAGTACTATAAAACATATAAAAAAAAAGCCGGAAATTAACACTATTCAAGCTATGTACTCTTTTACACTTTAAAACTAAGTTCTAAATTTACTCTTTAACACTTTGAAGCTAAGTTCGAAATTTACAATATAAAAACTAAATGCATATATCAGCTCGGACACTTAAATGAATGAATAAATATCTGTACGTCCAGTTAATCTAAGCATAAGCGGCATTCACTCCCACATCCTTCAAGAAATGATGTTACATCCTTTTTACGTATCATTGTCCTAAAAGTTGCCAAAGTTCCAATATTTCTCTCCTCCTTGCTTAATTTTGACCACAATTGTGGTCAGAGAAATCTGAGAGAATGTTTTCCATAAGTAACAGTTTTAAACCGAGGTAAGACAAAATCTGCATTTCTTATATATATATATATATATATATATATATATATATATATATATATATATACTCTTTGTTTGGTTTCGTTTGGTTTTTTTTTTTTCAGCCGTGCACCGACAAACGTGCATGGTCCTAATCGCGTAATATACTTACCAGTTTTCCGTTGACTACGACTGAAGCGTTTCCTTTGCTCGAGTACACCTGAATATCTAAAAAAGCTAAAGTGAAAGATAAGAAAATGAGCTAGATTTTAATTCCATTTTTATTAGTCGAAAAGCTGGGAAAACAAGGTCGCCTTTTGTTGTTAACGTTTATTATCGCTTTTTTGTGGAGATTTTCTGTCAAACAATTAATCACACTGAATATAAAGAAATCAGTCAGAAAATACAAATAGTAAGTATTTTTTAGTTCTTCTTCAACATGGCTAAAAGCAGTTGTTGTCATTTCATTCTAACAAACAAAGTTAAAGATATAAAAACTTGTTTAAAACTTGTCAGTTTAAAGACGAACAACCAAGTTTTTGAAATAGCAAATGCATGTATCTTTCTAACTGGCACTTTCAGAATAAGTCTACAAAGACGGAAAAACCAGTGTGGTTCCTCTATGACCATTTCCCCCCTTCTTTGTTCCAAATAAACGTTTATTTTAGTGACATCTTCTCATGAAAACATGCATGTATTCATTTTAACATTGACTCTCTCGTCGCCTACCGGTAAATTGTCAGCGTTTAACTGTCAACATAAGTTGAGCTAAGTTGCCATGAACCATTAAATCATTGTTACTTATTTTAAAGCGTCGCCTTTGTCGAGTGCAGCTTTGAATGCTGTATTAAATAGTATCGATCTAAAAACCTATGCAAAGTAAAATAATACCCAGCACAGCATGACAGAAATGTAGTGTACACATCTGTAGTACCTGTGGTTTTAGCAGGTTTTAGCTCTGCTGCTCGGCGTAACTCATCTTCAAGATTTCGCGGAAGTGACTGTCGACGACCCATTGGGATGTCAACTGCTTTTTCGGAGTCGCTGTTCAATTTCCTAGTTTCCATTATAAACAGTATGTTTCCTAAAAACGTTAAAACCACTACCATACCCAATAAAATTCGAATAAGTTTGTTCATGGTTGTTTTACGCTCGATTCTCACAACGGTTCCTGAAAATGGGATTTGAATTTTAAAATTCCACAGTTTTGTGCTTGAGTCTTTTCGAGTTTTCATTGCATTTTAGTGCGGTCGTATATCCTGTACGGCTGATTACATGTTTTTACCAAGCGAGTTCAGTTTAAAACAACACGTACAGCAATCGAGACATCATTTGCCTTGATGATGTGGAGCGAGATGGAAATCGATTCGTCAAATTGTTTATTCAACACGTTGAAACACATTTTGGGCCATTTTGAGTTACGAATTTTTACCCTGACCCTTAACGTATCCTAGAAACTTTCAAACCCATCTTTTCAATGCGCACTGACGATTTTATTGTTTGTTTTTGCTAATGTATTATCATGAACTTTCGTTGATTTCACGTCATTATTAAGCATGAAAAACAATCTTTATTTCTCTTCTTCTATGTTGAGTATCTTGAGATTTCATCACTTGATAAACAGACGACCTCACAGACGAGGCTTCTGAAAGTAGTTTCAGACTTTTCATAGACTTTCAGATGAATTACCCTAAGGCACATAAATAGCGAATACATGACTGTCTAAGAAACGTGACTGAGAGCATATCAGATCATCTCGCAGTTTTTCTTAAAAGTTCTTAGACTAGTCTCAGTTCGAAAAGAACGATACAGCTCTACGAGCTCTACGAACGTCATAGCCCTTTGCTCTAAACAAGGGCTAGCGCTTGAAGCGTTAGCTCTTTAATCCCCTTACGGTGGCCAATCTTCTTTATAAACTATACTCAGTTCATAAACCAATTTTTGTATTTGATTCCCCCGCGGACACAACACTACAGTTTTTCAGAATCCTTGTAATCTTCGAGTCTTGTATACAAAATCCTTTTACCACTGAAAAGAATCTTCTTTAATTTTTAAAACAATTAGAAATAATCCATTATTTTTTTTGTAAATTCCTTATCCGAAGAGCTGTTGGTCGGATTCAAAGCTAAGTCAATTTATGATTATAAAACCTTGCATGTCAATCTTGAAAAACATATCATCTGGCGAAGAAGTTCTCGTCCGCTGGTCTTGTTTCTCTATTCGGCATATAAATAGGTTCCAAGTCATTTGGTTTGTAAGTACAGTAAGGTGACGCCGGGCATCCAATATATAACACATGATTACCCTTGACCCACATTCTCCATAAACTTTTATGAAATCCGCGAGCGTCTAGATCCCAGATTCTAAAACATCGCGCAACGTTTATCCACGTCGTATAGTCGTTAGGGCGGTCCATGCGGATGTAGAACAGGTAAATCTTGTTTTTTGTATCAGGGACAAAGTCTTTGGGATTCGTGCAAGGAGTCCTGGAGTGATCTAAAAGTTCGGCTTGACTGAGGGGAAAGAAAAAACGAAAATAGAGATAATTAGTTTTCAGTTCAAATGTGAACGTCTGGAAGGATGTAGTTGTATTGTGAGGCTTTTTTTCAATTCTGGTTACTACAAATCAAGGCGTAGGATGGAATCTTTGGTAAGCGTCAATCCAGGGGGGAGGGTTTCTTAATATATAAAAATGACTAGACGGAAAGCTCTTCTTCACGGTAACGGGTGTAAATCGCAAATTTTGGACTCACTTAGGGTGTTCAGGACTGTTTCGACGATATGACAAAACTCAACGATTTCAAAACTTAAGAAAAATAACAATACCAAACAAAAAAGACGAAACAAACCTAGCGAAAAGCTTGACCGAACTACACTAGGCCTGCGAAAAAATCACAAATCGAGCAACACGTGCTTACCCTGTAAAATTACTATTTAATTTCTTTTAGATTTTCTTTTTTTAAGTTTTTACACTTTGAATGCGCTCCATATTAGGGTGGAAAAGGTCCCTAAAATGTGTCTAACACAAAAATAAACCGGTCTGTGTTAACTCCGTGACATATTTGCTCGCCCCTTTTAATGGATTCCTACCCAAAGTTAAGACCAACTTTTCATTTAGGGCAAAATATTCAGTAGACCTGCACCGTTTTAAACCTCTTATTTCACTGTTCTCCTTTAATCTGCACTTCCATTGTTTTCAGGGATAGGGGCATTGTTATGTGACAATCCCTATTGTTTTGCCAGCTTATCAAAAATAATCTTTCAAATAGGTTCGGGATCGCCCAAAATATTTGGTCAGGGTAGGGGTAGGCAGGCAATTTTCCAGAATCTTTTAGCAATGATACCTTATCAGTCGGTGTAGCTCCTCTTCATATTTTTCCTTGTACATGATATCAGCGTTTATCTTAACACTTGGTTGAGTATTAAACGCATGTCTTTTAAAATAAGCTTCATTCATGGCTGGGCCCACATTCAGTCCCTTGGCGCCAAAATGGTAGGTACGAGAAATGTCTGGGATTATACATTCACGGTCTTTTCTTTGTTTGGGCATTCTCATCCACATGTCCCAATCCCAGAACACATCAGGGGCAGGCCACTTTGACTCCAGTTCACCTTTGTAGATTTTTCGACTAAGCACCCTGGAATATAAGCAAGTTTAATGTCAGCATTACTTCAAAAAACGAGATTAAGGCTATACGATTAAAGAAAATAAAAGACAATGGTTGTTTTGCCATATATTTGACGTCCTCTGAAGGCTCATAGGGCATATAAAAACAACCTTCCCCAACGGCCGTGTTTTTTGGTTTTCAGCACGGCGCCTCCGCGAATTGTGTTGGTAGCGCAGTTTTGTCAATTTTCATCTCTTGTTACCCCTTCATTTTTCCATTGTATGATTTAATTTTAAAGAGCGTTTTCACTCACGTGGTCAGCAGTAAGGAATGAATGAATGAATGCTGATTAAAGTGTAATCAGCAGCAATGCAGTTTTATCGGAGCAAAAGAAAGTTTTTAGATTAGAAAAGAGTTCAACTCTCACAAGATTTTTTTGGGACACCAACATGACGGATATGACGTCACGCGAAGACTCAAATATGAGACACAAATTAACTGACACAGATTGTTCACAGTCCATCCCCTATTATCCCGTAAGATCGTCGAGATCGGGCGCTTTGCGTTACGGGCTGCCATCTTGCATGAGTGTCAAAACTACTATTTGAAAATCAAGACGGCCGCCATTAATGGTAGGACGCGATACATCTCGACGATCTCACGGAAAAATAGGGGACTGTGAACAGTCTATAACTGACAACATTCCTGCGTTTGATGGTTTCCATGGTTACCATACTTACCATCCAAGACCTGGCATTGTTTCAATCCTGTATGTCATAGAAGTATCTCCTACAGTGTAATCATAGCCCTGTGGGAAAATCAAAGAAAAATATCACATATATTCTCTGTCAAATTACTCCTGAGCTTTGTCTGTGTCAAGCGTTCTTGGCACGTGGTAAATTTATTGTGATTTATCAAGCTGATTGTTGATAAGAAGCCCAAGGCCGAGTTGTTCAAAGCCGGGTTAAGATAACCCAGGGTTAGTGCGAAATTTGAATTCAGATTTGAAAGCTTATATAAGCATTTCAGTTTTAATTCTTTTTGTCTACAAGTTGATGATTGAAAGCTCTAAATATAACAGAGAAAATTATCCGAGAAAATGCTTTTGAACACAAGAAAGAGAAACCCGGGTTATATTTAACCCCGTGTTAAGCGCTAATCGGCCTTCGATCAACTGGGCCCTGCGGAAGAGTTCAGTCCCAATATTCTCTTCATCTCGTAAATCCCGGGCGTCATAGCAAGCTACTTTAAGATAGCTTAAAAGCTGCAACAGTTTTAGAGTTCATATTTGCAAGTTAGAGTCAGTACGTATCTGTATATTACATAGAGTTAGAATTAGCGATAGTTATAACAGATCTTGTATATCTATCGAATAAGCTTCTTCGGGAGCCTGAGCTATGGAGCGACACGGGAGGGAAAGATAAGACAAGACAAGTCAAGAAAAGAGAGGAAAAGAACCACAGGAATTCAAAACCTTGATCGAACATATCACTTGCTCCAAGAGAGGCTTGCACAGTACACCCAAGCTCACCCCATTGCCCTCTACCGGTATCTCCCGATTGATTTTCGCTAACCTGATCGTTCCAAGCTGATATACAATAAACACTCTCGTCGTTTTGCAAGACTGGCAGAAGCTGTTTGAAGTAGCTGAGGATATCAACAGATATGGCGAGATCTTCCTCCAAAATCACAACGTAGTTTGCGTCAGGAAATTGATCAAAAGCTGTCGTTATCGATTTTTTGTAGTGCTGGATAAATAGAAATTACAAAACAAACAAAATAAAGGTTCAGTTAACAACAATGAATTCATATGTACGATATATCGCACACTGTATCGATGTCATAAGGTGTCCCACTTCCATCTTGCTACGTCAGTGGTAGTTTCTCTACAGGGGCGGATCCAAGATTTTTTTAGGGGGGTGCACTCGTCTCTTTCTCTACTTCAACACCAATAAACCACATAGTTTTCTCTTTTGCAGAATACCAGTTGTATTAGGAAACCGCAGGTCATCTCAGGGGAGGGGGGGGTGCACATCCCCTGCACCCTCCCCTAGATCTGCCCCTGCTCTAACTCTCCTATACTTCGAGTAGCGAATCCGATCTTTCTATGCAATAGCTATGTACAAACCCGGGGGGGGGGGGGGGTACTTTAGGAATTTCTGTGTGGGGATGGGCGCTGAGACCCTGGAACCCTTTACCTATACCAGAGCTAGTTCAGCTGAATTTTGCTACCCTATACTAGAGTAAACTCCCCAAATCCCCCCTATCCTAGAGTAGCTGTTTCCCTAGTCTAGATAAAATCTTCAACCAACTGATCAGTGTCCTACAAAAATGATACCCTATCCTAGACCCAAACGCTCTGATTTATATACCCCATGCTAGCGTAAACTGCTTGAAAACCATACCCTACACAGCGGCACATACCTATATAGCCCATATATGGCAGTACCCCCCCCCCCCCCCCCGGTGTAAAAATCACCAACCTGGCAAATCCTTGAGTTCTTTGAACTTACACCCGCATGTTGATTAACTTTCAGACCAAACAACCGGGCAACAGAGGCAGGCTCATCAAAGAAGCCGTCTATAAACACCGTTACCATGGAGGGCATCAGCCCCTGGACCCCCCGTAGTGTCTTGAGCATTCTGAACAAGTACTGGGGTCGATTTCCGGCCATAACAAGCACCGGTAAGTTGACACGACTGCCATCGTCCAACGCAGGGGGGTTAAAATCTATTGAGTCCGGATCTTGACCTGAAAACGTAAGATATTTTAAACACCTGAAATAAATTTACATGCTAATTCGGTACCCCGTTCAAACGAATACAAAACATTTATCACGTGGTTAGCAACAACAAGTGTGTCAACACGAGCCATGTGCGACCCTCTTAAGTGTATCTTTTATAGATCATATGACTTGAATGAATATCGGAATGTCAACGAAAGCAACGCAATAAATACTAAGAGCCAATACAATTTAAATACCAAAATGGTATTGTACAGATTACTTCTTTACTTAATGCATCAATAAGTGTAATAAGCGTTATGAAGTTGGCGAGGTACTTCGAAAAGTTCCAATAAATTCCGTCCAGTGACCCGAAAAGATTTGCGATTTTTTGTGTTCCAAGGAATTCTAAAGTTGACACGACACGAAGATCCTCATGGGCTTTGCAATACAAAATGAACTTAAAATACTTAAAACTTTTCATGACTGTCAGTGATGTTAGTTACTCACAGCGGCACACTCCTTCGTATCCGTCCAGTTTGTCGCAAAATTCTCTTCTCCTTGAAGTACTGGCGTTCTCCTCCCACAAACAGTGACTATATAAATCCCACTGGCGTTTTAATGAAGTTCGGATTAAAACATCGTTCGCCCAGATGTTGAATTCTGGGGATTTTCGATGACTTTCGGCGAATGGTTTCTTCTCTCTCCCGTTCCGTTGAAATATAAATGCCCACATATCTCTCCATCCCACCAGGCTGATATAACTGCTTCCAAGCTTCTCAATGTAGCTTCGTGTGTCACTATTAAGTTGCATGGAAGCTTCATCCTATTGTTGGAGGGAGACAGTTTAGGTCAGAATCTGATGAGTGAGAGTTGAACATTTTTTTTTTCAGTAAATTTGTCCTGAAGCCCTTGTGCGATTTAAGGTAACTCGGATTCCGTTACCCGGCAAAATTTTTCCTGTGGGATAAGGAGTCACTCAGCAGATTTTTGCTTGCGTGGAATACAGAATCCAGCAAATCTTTGCTCGAGGAATCTGCAATCCTGCTAACGATTGGAATCTGCAATCCAGTTTCCTCTGACAAGCGTCCGAAATCCATTACTTGTAATCCAAAAACTTATAATGGTGACTTAGGTGTGGGCACATAGTAACCAAACAAGCGAGGAAAAGAGCTAAGGTTAATCTGAGAATAGGGTAGTTTTCGTTGCCGTATCTTGATTGACTGAGAATTCGGGAGAAGAGAAAGTAGAATCCGCGAAATTTGTCCTTGTGGAATCCGGAATTCTAGGATTTGGAATCCCAAATACATCTCAAGGAATCCGGAATCCCTAACCATTGCAATATTCGGAATCCAAGTTCCACTGCCAAAAATCCGGGATCTAGTACTTGGGATCCGGTATTCACGTTGTAGGATCCAGAATCCAAAACCGTCTTGCATTCCTTTACATGGGGGGGGAAGGGATATATTAGCCTCTCTCTAAGTTTCCAAGCAACGAGGTTCTATTCTCATAGTGTTTTGCTACTTGCATAATCCAGTATCCGTTAAATAAATTTCTGTTCAAGAAGTACCACGATAAGCGCTGTTGACATTAAGGAGCTTAAGAACCTAACAGCGACGGCGACGGCTACGATCACGTCACTTAAAAACAGTGAATTCGCACTGCCTCAAACTTTCTCGCGCTTATAATACCATCTCCTTTAATTTGTCAAACGCTGGCAAATTTTTTTGGAGTTGAATTCTTAAGGAGTGTATCAAAGTTCAGCAATTGAAAATGAAAGTTGTTGTCTTGTGTTCCCGTCCTCGACAAAACGTGAATTTAGTCACTTTCACGTAGTAGTCGTGCAACGACTGCAAAGAAATGTACAAAAAGGCGTGTTGTTTTACAAATAAAAACTTATCGTTTTTTTGCCGTTCTCGTTGCCGTCGCCGTTGCTTATAAGCTCCCTATTTGTTAAGAAGACAGTGTGATATGTCCCATAATCATATATATATCACCTTTATAGCCATGCACACTATTCTTCCGTCTTGTAGTTCCTCAATGAATTTAATCATTGCTCCTCCTTCTTCCTTTGAGGCATATGTGTCAAACGCTCTTACAGCCATGGGGACACCCGTCCTCTGATTTAAAACAAAGACTAAAATTCCGCGCATGTTTTCCTTGGTGACCTCTGAAATCTTAAAAACAGCGTTACATTGATTGTTATAGTGATCAGTACCGGTTTAGACCAGGGGAAGAAGCGTGAAAACGGTACTACCACTTTCGGGCGGAGCATCCCCGAAAAAGCCGTCATCAACGGGGAGAACTCCCCTCCTCCAGTGTGCTCGGTACCGGCTTAGACCAGGACAAGAATAATGAAAAAGGTACCCCTTGGGACAGAGCCTCCGCGTAAATGCCGTCATGGGGGGTACCCCCTGAGTCGGAGCCAGCTTTTGTGTTCAAGATTTCTCAGGAACGTTTTGGTTACCAACAAGAGCCGATCCGCTCCTGTTACCAAAGTTAGTTTTAAATGGTAGTTAGTTTTCATAGGCAACCAAAGCTTTAATCCAGCCCTATGACAGAAAAAACTAGCGTCCAGCCTCCCGGCCACTGGCTTTGCGACACGAAAAACTATTTAGGGACAGGTCATTATTAATCGCTGGGGGGGGGGGGGGGGGGGGGGGCGGAGGATTTGGGGCTAAACAAGATGAAATTTAGCCGATCCCCTCTTTGAATGTTACTTCACTGAAATGATTCCCCCAATAACTTTTGATGACTTTCGCGATCCGTCCCCTATGTCTTCATTTTCCAAGCAAATTTGAGTGGTCCCCCCCGGAATCCTTCCAAAATTTTCAGTGATCCTCCCTTTTGGGCACTAAGTTACGACTGATCCCCCCTTTTGTTCTCCTAAAAATCAAGTGATCCCCCTTTAAATCCTCCCCCCCCCCCCCCCCACCTATATGACCGGTCCCTTAACCTGCTGTGGTAGACTGTATATTTATAGACTCAAGAGTCCATTTACCATTATGACTGGGTCATCCCTTACCACTTTTCCGTCAACAATAACTGATGCTTTTTCTTTACTTGAGTAAACTTGTATATCCATATCTGTTGTACCTGCAATAGACGTTCGACGGATAAAACAAGCAATTTTGCATTTCATTTTGCCAGTACTGTCTAATGGCGGGTATGAATATTTCCAATCTCAATTATTGACTTTATGAAAAATGCTATAAGGCCCCATTGAGCGCCGTTAGATAGGTACAGTACTCACTAGGAGTATAACTTCTTCTTCGTTTGTCATGTGAACGAGCCTTGAAATGCCATTTTTCTTAATCCTTTGCCATTTCCGCGAAGAATACACAGATGTCTAGTCTGCTACACAGCCGTTTTTAGTGTCGTCACGCAGTGCTCCTCTCCACAAACTAGTGGGGAGGAGCGTTGCGTGGCGACACTAAAAACGGCTGTGTAGCAGACTAACAGATGTCTAGATATACCTAAATTCACTTACATAATGCCCCGTAATTACTTAAAAATTATCTTTTTTATTTATCCTAGATTCTGTTAGTTTCCTCTCTTATTTCGCAGGCAGTTCGTTTTAATGGCTTATGTTGGCTAAATCCTCGTACAGAACGGCAGTTACTGAATTGTCACAAAATCACAAACATGGCGGACTTGCCCAACAATAAGAGACTATATAATGAAAAAATATCGTTGCAAATTCCGTCAGCGTGTGGAAAACGTTTAGAATTTTGTGCAATTTTCCAGTTAGAATAGAAGAGAAATTAAACCAATAAGGAAAGTTCAACAAACAATGAAATTGAAATTCAAAAATTCTGATATACGTGTCAAATTATTTTTATGTACCATTAAAAACTGCTTCATCAGCTAGCACAGCCTCTCTTAACATCATCCTCCTCGAAGTTTCAAGGTTCGTTGTGTTGGGCTCGTTGGTCCTTTCCGTAACATTTATCGTCCAGTTTTCGACCATGAATAGAATGTTTGCTATGGATGTTACAAGCACCACAGCAGCCAGGAGCATTCGTATTAGCTTTACAGACATAGTTTACTTTGCCTACAATAGTTTCAATTCAGGCATTTAAAACAAACCGAGAGATATCTTGGCTGATCGTTTCACTGCAGCTAGGCTAAGTCGGGTTTGTAAAATGACTGTAAACCGTCTTAATGCCTCATGTTAAACAAACTGTCATTAAAGATCAAAATGAAAAATTATTTGAATACGGACAATAGCATTTTTCAGAGGCACGTACAAAAGCGTTTGTATCCTTGGCAACAACCTTTTGATTTTTCTCTCTAATTCTACTTTTTAGTTTCATATAATTATTTGTCAGCTATTAAGTAAAAAGAAAACTGCGAACTCTTAAAATGCGTAAGCATTTAATTGCAAAAGTGTGTTTCATAACATCTTTTAGCTTGCGATATACTTTATTGTAGGTATATAACGTGAAATTTTGCGAAAATCTCCCTTATAGTGACAAATAGGCTGTCAGATTCGCGGATATTCAAGGATCCAAGGAGGTTTCAATTTATTTTGCATAATTATTTGTTTTTATGATATTAAACAAACGACTATGAGAAAATAGAAGGGACTGATGAAAGCGGCAAATAAACGCAGTCGCTTAGTTGCATATTGAAAAAACGTCGATTTCCGTTTCATCGTTTACTTACTGGTACATCACGAACAGGATAGCCTAGCTACCGCCGCGCTGTACTATCTGAACGCCGGCCTGGAACAAGCTACGAACAAGAACGAGTGGTTGCCCCTCATTGCAAAGGCGATGATTTATCAAGAATGATTGAAAAAACGCGGAGTATTTTAAAGCGAAATGAGTAACGAGTTTCCTGCTGGTTGAGTCCGCACAATGAGGGAAAAAAAATGAGGAGAAAGAGAGAAACTCCCCAATTTTCTCTGGCCGAGAGGGACCTCCGAGGAGTTATGAGTGATAATGTTTCGCCAATATTTGGGGTTGAAAAGCGTTTATAAGCATCTTTTGTGTTGTACAGGAGAAAAGTATCAAACATGAGAAACAACCACGTAGAGGATTTGCAGGTAGAGTTAACTAAGGGTTCTAAAAGAGAAAATGAAGTTGCGAAATCTTCTCCCTTTTTCTAATTTAACCTCACCCCTCCCCTACTTCACTCAGTTATCACCTGACTCCTCCCTCCATGATACAATATCGCTTTGCTCCAGATCCCTCTCTTTTCTCCGACTCAAAAGAACAACAACATGGCGGTCGAAGGAGCTCTTTTTCAGTGGTTCATCATATTGAGTTGGTATGTCTTTTGCTGTTTTTCTAATGATCTTTTATACGAACACGATGAAATGATCCGCCATGTTCCTTTGGATTCGCCTCACGTCATACGAAAACGTAGTATAGATCAGCCGCTACGGATTTCGCTGGATTTTCTCGACATCAGCAGATTAGAAGACCAAAACAGCGTAAAAGCCGTTTTAAACAAAGCAACCGAATACTTCAGTGAAACGTTGAAAGTTCGAAAGACGGTATCAAAGATCCTACTTCAGAGGAAATGTGCAAATAATCGCTTTTACTTAAAAAATATAGAAGGAACAGGGCCTGGAGCAATTCGCTTTTGCCAAGAAGCGTGCAATGCCACGAGGGTATTGTGTGGTCCCGAAATTCCTGAACACGATATAGACCAGTGTAGAGTTTGCGATAAGAACGGGCGAAACTGTCGTAATGATACAAAACGATTGGGCGAAGGACGTAATAATACGGATTTTATACTCTACGTCACTGCAGTTCCAGATGGAAATTGTAACCATATTAAAACTTTGGCTTATGCTGCAGCATGCCAGCAAGAGAGTGCCCTAGATCGCCCTGTCGTCGGGTTTATCAATATTTGCCCCAAAAAAGTCACGACTAGTGAACTTAAAACAAGCTACACCGAGGTTCTTGCTACAATAAAGCACGAAATATTTCATGCTCTTGGGTTTTCACCTTCTTTGTATGCATTCTTTCGGAATGAAAGCGGCGATCCATTCACTCCACGATTAGAGACCGGCCTGCCATATTTTGATAATGATCACAAACTTTATATCTGGAGTGAGAAGGTAAGAATTTGAAGTCGTAATGAATATTAGCTCTTCATGATATTTTAGCTAGTATTTGAATAGACATTCTGTGAATTCAAAACATCTTAAGAATAGCGTGACCTGATATGGGAACAACTTTGTTGTTTTGATATTCCAAAGGTGTGAGTTCATTATTATCATGTAGTCTGCAAATATAGGTGTAATAATATTATGAGAGGAATGTTAGAGTGATTTTTGTACCACCTTGAGATAAAAACGCTGCATGAACAAAACAGAAACAACAAACAAACAGAAATAGAGTGATTTGATTGGTCTTATGGAATGGATACAAATGCACATGGGTTTTGGTTGGTTAAGCAAATGAGGGGGTATGCCAGAATTTGAGTGACAGGGGTGATTGAAGGATTTCTGGGGGGTTGAAATTTTCGATTTTGGGATTTGGTAGGTAAATTTTAGCAAGTATTTTTTTCGGTATTCAATGCTAATGTTTCTGTTTTTCGTGTTATATCATTAAAAGCTTTCTGGAAATTTTTATGGCATGGGAGTTTTTGGGGTTAAATTTTAGTCTAGGGATTTTTTTGGGTTTTGTTGGAAGCCCTAGGGATTTTTTTGGGTTTTGTTGGAAGCCCTAGGGATTTTTTTGGGTTTTGTTGGAAGCCCTAGGGATTTGGTTGGGTTTTGAATTTTGCCCCCATTCGATCATCCCTGTCACTTGAAATCTGGAGTCCCCCCTTGGGGTTCACTATTCCTGTCCTACACTTACCCAGCTGCCTTTTAATAAACTGTGTATATGACTGTTCATTTAAAACATTTCTCTGTTTCTGATTGGCTCAAACGTCTCAGCTTAATTGTTCATAACCAGCTAACACTGACCAAACTTGAAAGGCATATTATTAACCATTTAAGTTCCAATAGTGACCAAGATCAATTTTCTCCTAACAATAATCCATACACTGTCAAGAGATGAGTTATGAGAATTAATAAAATGATCACCTGAGAGAAAATGCCCCTGATCTATCATCAAATTCTCTCAACTAATTCCTTAAGGAAATGTATGGAGATCAGTTTGGAGAATTTGTATGTGGATACTGGGAATTAAAGGGTTAATTTTGCAATGTCCAATAAAATGATGTCAAAGGTGCTAAGTAACCTGCGCAGAAAGTTATGACAAATGAGAAGTCTGGGGAACTGGGTTGCATTTGCTCAGCTTTTTGGCCATAGAAAATGGCGGAAAATTTCATGAAGATGAAATAGCCAAACTTCTACCTAAAAACATGCATGGAACAAGAACTGCAAAAATACAACTCAGTGGGATATGAAAACTGCTCTTTAAAGAATATCTGCTGGACTAGACATCTCTTTAAATCCTGATTTGTTGAGGAACTGGCAAATGAAGATGAGAACTTAACACTGATTAAGGTTAATGTTTTAGTTTGTTTTTAGACTATAAAATTATTTTGAATGAATGATAAAACAGTTATTGAATTTGGCTTTTGTTTGGATAATTATGCAGATCCTACTTAGTGTCATTCAGCGATTGATAATTATAGATAAATATTATTGTAATGCCTGGAAAATAGTGTGGAATATATGTGTTGTTGTTAAGACCTGAATATTTTAAACAGTCTGTTCAGGTGCAGTTACTAGTTCAATATCCTAAACAGACTTGGATGCATGGTCATAAATGATGTTGTAATAACTTAGAGTCAAGCCAGGTGAAGCGTACCCCCCAAGCTCCTATTAATGAATTTATTATTCGAAAGTTGAATCCGTTGGTAGTTGTAGATTTCAGATTCATCTCCGCATTCTTGCATGCGTAATGAGCTGTGAATTCACACGTGAGGCAGTTATGAAATTTCTACCAACTCAGTTTCCCTGAATTTGATGTAAATGTCTTCTAAGAAATATAATCCATTCAAAGATCTGACTTAATACAAAGAAGTTCTTGTTAGATATTTACTGCTCATTATGCATGCAGAATTTGACAAAAGATACGGGAACCACGGATTCATTTTTCAAATAATCAATTCATTAATAGAATATTGGGGGGTACGCTTGACCTGCTTGGACTGTAATTATGTTCATTTATATTGACACTTCTGTCACAGGTTGTAAAGGAAGTTAGAAGAGAAAACTGGCTCACATCCTCTGGCGCAATAAACCACACTGTTCATTTGTTGGTCACACCTAAAGTCAAAGAAGAAGCACGCCAACATTTCAATTGTAATACTCTAGAAGGTGCTGAGCTTGAAAATCAAGGAGGAAAGGGAACTGCATTGGCACACTTGGAAAAGCGGCTTTTTGAAAACGAAGGAATGACTGGTATTTTCACTCACAACTCTGTTTTCTCTAGGCTGACGTTAGCTGTGATGGAGGACACAGGGTGGTATAAAGTGAATTACCAGATGGCGGAACCTTTACAATGGGGTAAAAACTTGGGTTGCCTGTTTGCTAAGAACAGTTGTGGTGCATGGATGAAAGCACAAAGTGATGCTGGTGAATCCATTGCTCCTTTTTGCAATCAATTAAGGGGTAGTTCTGGAGGGAGGACCAGTTGTTCTGTTGATCGGACAGCTGTTGCAAAGTGCAACTTAGTTCAATATAAGGAACGCCTCCCACAAGAGTATCAGAATTTTTTTAAAGGTTCTCTTCCTGGGGTTTTGGGATTAGAGGCGAAATATGGTGGGAGCATCGCTTTGGCAGATTATTGTCCCTTTTACCAAGGTTTTACATGGACGAAAAACAGCAAAGATATAAGGTCTTCATCATGTGTTTCACATCACAACAATTTGGAGCAAGGTAAAAACTATGCTTTAGAAACTTATGGTATTACATCCACCTGTTTTGAACAAACCGTTAAGTGGACAAAAAAGAAATGTGGTGTTCATTGGACGGCATCAAACTGGGGAAGTGGCTGCTATAATTATGCATGTGAGCAGGACTCACTTAAGATCATAATTTCAGGATATAAATTTCAATGTTTTCACAAGGGTCAACATATTAATGTTGCCCTTCAGTATCAAGGTTGGTATTATCAAGGGGTGTTAGTCTGCCCATCTTGTCAGGAAGTGTGTTCTGGTAGTACCATCAGATGCCCCCCAGAAGTGATACCTGCACCGGAAAATTCTCAACCATTACCTAAAGTACTGACTTGTTCTCGAAGTTCAGTCCTGTTGACAAAGAATTCTAGTCATCTAATGATGCGGCTAGTTGCGTACAAATTTGCAGTAATTCTTGCATTGTTTAGTTAGCTGTTGTTGTCTAATTTATTTAATATATATACTTTTTTTATGACAAGAGACTGGTCTGTTTCAAGGTTCTTGCGCACCCCAGTCTGACAATTACACTTTTCTTATTCGCGTTTTTGTCATTTAAAAGTGACCCTGGGTAGCAATTTTTATAGCTTGAGAAAACAGCTGACATTGCACGACGCTATCACTGGTTTCCCCATGAAATGATGGCTGAGAAACAAGCGCAGAAATTCCATACTGACGAGGTGACACTACCCAGATCTGGGTAGTGCTTCTGATTGGTGAAGCAAATTTCCCACACAGCGAAAACAATCAGAAGCACTACCCAGATCTGGGTAGTAATGCGTTATCTGTATGGAATTTCTGTGCTCGTTACTCAGACGTCATTTTGTGGGGAAACCTATGGTGGCCTTGGAAAATGTTAGCTTTTTTTTCTCAGGCTACGATTGTTATTGTACCCTAGTAAATAAATTATTATAACATGAATGCCATTGTGAACATTTTTTATTTGTAATTTTTAGTATATCAATACAATGATAAAAATACAAGAAATCTTTATGGTAAGATTTGTTTATAATAATATTACATGTTAAAAACATGAAACACAAACACACTTAATATTATTTAAATACCATCATGATAAAATAAATGTTTCATAATATTACAAACTTAACATCGAAGAAAATAATTTAACGTATAATATAATTAAAGTTTCTGGGCTGGCGCTATCTGTTTGTTTTATATTAGTATTTTTATTCGGAGGGGCTTATCTATGGAGGGAAATTTGCGTTTCAAAATCGATTGGGCTAGCCTTATAGTTGGAAGTAAATTTACCATTTTTGCTTTGTTTTACTTTGTATTTGAGGGCAATTTTCCAAGTACAAGCCCTCGGGGGGCTTATATTTGGAGAGGCGATTTAACAGAGGGTTTTTTGCGTTACCGGTTTAGGGGGCTTATATTTGGAGGGGCTTATACATGGAGGGGGTTATTTTCATAATTCTACGGTAAGGGGTTAACCCATGATTTTTGGTCAAAAATTCAAATTTTTTTTTTGCTCTGCTGTTCTTTAAAATAGGCTTAGATATGTTATTTAATGTTGTTGTAGATACAAGAGAAGGCTTTCCAGACTATAAAAATTTCATTTTCATATAGTCAAAAAATTTGCATTTTTCGGAAGGAGTTAACCTATGATTTTGGTCAAAAATTCGAAATTTCTTTCTAGACTGCTTTTCTTTGAAAAATGCCTAGCTGTGTATTTTTATGATGTTGTGTATAAAAAAGAAGGCTTTTTAGACTATAAAAATGTCATTTTCACTTAGTCGAAAAGTTTGCATTTTTCTAAAGGGATTAACCCATGATTTTGGTCAAAAATTTGAAATTTCTTTCGAGCCTGCTTTTCAGTGAAAAATGCCTAGATATGCATTTTTATGATGTTGTATATAAAAGAGAAGGCTTTTTAGACTATAAAAGTGTCATGTTCACAGAGTCGAAAAATTTGCATTTTTCCAAAGGGGTTATCCCATGATTTTGGTCAAAAATTCGAAATTTCTTTTGAGTCTGCTGTTCTTTGAAAAAGGCCTAGATATGTATTTTTATGATGTTGTATACAAAAAGGAAGGCTTTTTAGAATGTGAAAATGTCATTTTCACAGAGTCGAAAAATTTGCATTTTTCCAAAGGGGTTAGTTAACCCATGATTTTGGTCAAAAACTCGAAATTTCTTTCGACTCTGTTTTTCTTTGAAAAATGCCTAGATATGTATTTTTATAATGTATATAAAAAGAAGGCTTTTTAGACTATAAAAATTTCATATTTACTGAGTCAAAAAAATTGTATTTTTTTAAAGGGGTTAACCCATATTTTGGTCAAAAATTCGAAATTTTTTTCCAGTCTGCTTTTCTTTGAAAAAGGTCTCGATATGTAATTTTATGATTTTGTTTATGGAAAAGAAGGCTTTCCAGACTATGAAAATTTCATTTTCATATAGTCAAAAAATTTGCATTTTTCGGAAGGAGTTAACCTATGATTTTGGTCAAAAATTCCAAACTTCTTTTGTGTGTGCTTGTCTTTGAAAAAGGCCTAGATATGTATTTTATGTTGTTGTATACAAAAGTAGACTGCTTGTTAGACTATTAAAATGTTATTTTGACTTAGTGAAAAATTTTGCATTTTACCGAAGGGGTTACCCCATGATTTTTGGTCAAAAATTCAAAATTTTTTTCTACTCTGCTTTTCTTTAAAATAGGCTTAGATATGTTATTTAATGTTGTTGTAGATACAAGAGAAGGCTTTCCAGACTATAAAAATGTCATTTTCACATAGTCGAAAAATTTGCATATTTCTAAGGGGCCCATGATTGTGGTCAAAAAATCGAAATTTCTTTTTTAAGGCAGCTATTTTGTCAAATAGAGAGAACAGGCTAATGCACATGTCAGTTGAAGAAAGTATACAAGTAAGATTACCAAAACTAGTATCGATATCTGTCCTCCTAAATGAAAGCCCGCGGGATTTCAGGAAAGCGGATTTACTTATTACTTTGATCACGTGATGTGACGTATAAGGAAGATTCGAGTTGTTGGCGTCTCTTCGCGGGAGATAGAAAAAGGCCATTCGAAGCCTTGGAAAGTCTTTGGAAAATGTTCCATTGATTCGTAATATTCCTCCTCCACTACATCTGAATGTGAGTGTTAAATAAGTTTAGTTAACGAATGGGTGGAATTTGAGCCTTACAGTAACAACGTGGAACCTTTAGCGACTGAAAAAGTAGCCTCCGCATGCAACGGCCTACGGCAGCGAAAACGTCACTGACGATGAATTAGCGATTTTTCAAACTTTGTCGCGTTTATTTCAATGCGCTGAAAATTTCTAATGTAGGCAAATTTTCCTGGAGTTGATCTCTCGGGGACCGCACTCAAGTTAAGAAAGAGAAAGAAAGTTTCGTCGTCGCTCGTTTACGTCCTCCATAAAACGTAAAATTAGGCATATTTTGGCCGTAGGTTTGCCGTGATGGTAAAGAAATGTACCAAAAAGCGTGATGCACGTGCAGACCGAACCGAACGTCCTTAATCAGGATTAATCAAGAATTCGATTAATCGTTACTGCACTAAAACCAACCAACTAGATCACATGAATTTAGCGGATGCAATGTACTCCTGGAACCCTTGCCACTGTATTTTCCTTAACAGTGCTGGCCATTAAATACAGGTTTATTTTACAAATTTAAAAAATGAGCATTGGAACAAACTCTTAGAAGTCACTGATGCTTGTCTCAGCTCTGCTTAAAGCAGTGGAACCTTAAGAAGGTGGCTCATACCATTGAACCATATTGTACAACTGTACTTTGAAATACTTGAGCACAAAAACACATTAGACAATAGTCTAATAGTAATGTAATAATATCAAGAATACTACTACTACTAATAATAATAGACAATGGTCTAGGCAAAAGTCTCAGATTCACTAACAGTCAATCCAAAGGCTTGGCATTTAAGAAAAAGCAAAAGCATTTAAGAAGGATAAATATTTCTTCCCTCCCCAGGTGCTGTGCCTTGTCGTGGCGGGGAGGCTTGTGTGCCCTTGGGACCTCAAGAGTTATGATGGCGGGAGCTTGTGCTCCTGGCAGGTTCAGTTGTGCCGGATTACTCTAAGGTAGAAGGGCCAGACTAAACAGCACCCTGGTCCTCCAGGTTGGGGGTTTAGTGCAGGGTTAACAACTCTGCCTTGTAAAACAGAACATTTTAAATGTCAGATGTTCCAAATGCCTGCCCTTTTTGTTGAGTTGTCAACCTGGCAATCGGAGGAGCCCACAAATCAAGTCAAGGAAATCCAGGATATCTAACATGCCTACTCATTCAGTACTCGTACTGACTGTTCCTCACACTTGATGTGATCAACAACTGCATCCCTGATGCCTGCCCCATACATTCCAGATATCTGACTGGAAACTTGAGGAAGATACTACTTGTATGAAATTGGATTCCTTATGGTGGCTGGATGCTTGTGTATGACCGGATTCCAATGAAAGCTGAACTTGTGGATATGGTGTAGTGGTGTTTGGCTGATGAACTGTTTCGGCAGAAACCAGTGTCACTTGGGGTGGGTTGACCTTTGGGATGATAAGGATTTACTAGGATTGGAGATCCCAGACCGCTTGGATCATGGTAGATCAATTCATTTGATCTATCATGATCCGAGTGATCTCAGACCACTTATCCTCATTCAGATCGTCTCAAAGAGCTCACTCTTAATAATCTACATGCCATGAGAGATCAGCAAACATAGAAACGGTCAACCAATAAACCAGTAAGTATGGAAACCAGAGACTCATACTAACTGTTCTTCCCTATTTGTAGTGTTCAACTACAAAGGCATCCCTTGTGCTTGCCCTTATTGCTGTGGTGTGGACCTGGTAAAGCCAGGATACCCAAATAAGTTGGTACTCAAACTGACTGTTTCTCTACTCCTGTTGTGATTGTGGTCAGTTCGTGACCATTTACCTGGCTTCATTTGATTATGGCTATCATTATCACTCTTGCACAAATCCTTGAAGGAACACAGTTTACGGCAGTTAACATACAGCAGATTTATAAGAGGGATTAAGAGACTCTTGATCAATGGCAGTTGTTGTTCTTTCAATTTCAGTACACTTTATGCCATGAAACATTGATTTGAATTTAAATGTTGACTCTTTGTACTTGTTATCATATTTCATATAATTATCATTTATTAGAAGGAGTGTGGTGGCAAGATTTCTTACTTGTCATGTGGAAGAAAGCAGAGCTGGCATGGAGGCTGAGCCACTGTTGTTTTTTCCCTCCACCATGTACCCTGGATTTGTCGATCAGGTATGTGACTTAATTCAGTTTTTTGGATTAATAACTGTCTAATACCTTTCCTTGAGAATTAACATTATGTGGTTTTCAATTTGAAAAGGCACAAAGAATAAAAAGAGTGACTTGTTAAACAAGTATTTGGTGATACATTGTGATGCTGATTGCTCTCTGGGCTTCCTAAACACCTGCATTAATAAAAATAGCTAATTATCATCTAAAAAAGCCAGTTTTGAGCTCTCTGGACCTCCTATTAAAACACCTGATTTAATAACACACCCACTCAGTCAGTTCTCATACTGACTGTTCCTCTTCACTAACTTGTTGTGATCATGGATCCACAACTGCATCCCTGATGCCTGCCCCATACATTCCAGATATCTGACTGGAAACTTGTGGAAGATACTACTTGTATGAAAATTGGATTCCTTATGGTGGCTGGATGCTTGTGTATGACCGGATTCCAATGAAAGCTGAACTTGTGGAAGGTGTAGTGGTGTTATGTGGCCGATGAACTGTTTCGGCAGAAGCCGGTGTCACTTAATCTACATAACACAAGAGATCAGAGATCATAGAACCGGCCAACCAATAAACCAGTAAGTATGGAAACCAGAAACTCATACTAACTGTTTTTCCCTATTTATCATCTGTTTATCATCTAAAAAAGCCAATTTTGAGCTCTCTGGACCTACTAAACACCTGGTTTAATAACACACCCACTCAGTCAGTTCTCATACTGACTGTTCCTCTTCACTTGTTGTGATCATGGATCCACAACTGTATCCCTGATGCCTGCCCCATACATTCCAGATATCTGACTGGAAAGTTGTGGAAGATACTACTTGTATGAAATTGGATTTCTTATGGTGGCTGGATGCTTGTGTATGGCTGGATTCCAATGAAAGCTGAACTTGTGGAAGGTGTAGTGGTGTTATGTGGCCGATGAACTGTTTCGGCAGAAGCCGGTGTCACTTAATCTACATAACACAAGAGATCAGAGATCATAGAACCGGCCAACCAATAAACCAGTAAGTATGGAAACCAGAAACTCATACTAACTGTTCTTCCCTATTTATCATCTGTTTATCATCTAAAAAAGCCAATTTTGAGCTCTCTGGACCTACTTAACACCTGGTTTAATAACACACCCACTCAGTCAGTTCTCATACTGACTGTTCCTCTTCACTTGTTGTGATCATGGATCCACAACTGTATCCCTGATGCCTGCCCCATACATTCCAGATATCTGACTGGAAACTTGTGGAAGATACTACTTGTATGAAATTGGATTTCTTATGGTGGCTGGATGCTTGTGTATGACCGGATTCCAATGAAAGCTGAACTTGTGGAAGGTGTAGTGGTGTTATGTGGCCGATGAACTGTTTCGGCAGAAGCTGGTGTCACTTAATCTACATAACACAAGAGATCAGAGATCATAGAACCGGCCAACCAATAAACCAGTAAGTATGGAAACCAGAAACTCATACTAACTGTTCTTCCCTATTTATCATCTGTTTATCATCTAAAAAAGCCAATTTTGAGCTCTCTGGACCTACTTAACACCTGGTTTAATAACACACCCACTCAGTCAGTTCTCATACTGACTGTTCCTCTTCACTTGTTGTGATCATGGATCCACAACTGCATCCCTGATGCCTGCCCCATACATTCCAGATATCTGACTGGAAACTTGTGGAAGATACTACTTGTATGAAATTGGACTCCTTATGGTGGCTGGATGCTTGTGTATGGCCGGATTCCAATGAAAGCTGAACTTGTGGAAGGTGTAGTGGTGTTATGTGGCCGATGAACTGTTTCGGCAGAAGCCGGTGTCACTTAATCTACATAACACAAGAGATCAGAGATCATAGAACCGGCCAACCAATAAACCAGTAAGTATGGAAACCAGAAACTCATACTAATTGTTCTTCCCTATTTATCATCTGTTTATCATCTAAAAAAGCCAATTTTGAGCTCTCTGGACCTACTTAACACCTGATTTAATAACACACCCACTCAGTCAGTTCTCATACTGACTGTTCCTCTTCACTTGTTGTGATCATGGATCCACAACTGTATCCCTGATGCCTGCCCCATACATTCCAGATATCTGACTGGAAACTTGTGGAAGATACTACTTGTATGAAATTGGACTCCTTATGGTGGCTGGATGCTTGTGTATGACCGGATTCCAATGAAAGCTGAACTTGTGGAAGGTGTAGTGGTGTTATGTGGCCGATGAACTGTTTCGGCAGAAGCCGGTGTCACTTAATCTACATAACACAAGAGATCAGAGATCATAGAACCGGCCAACCAATAAACCAGTAAGTATGGAAACCAGAAACTCATACTAACTGTTCTTCCCTATTTATCATCTGTTTATCATCTAAAAAAGCCAATTTTGAGCTCTCTGGACCTACTTAACACCTGGTTTAATAACACACCCACTCAGTCAGTTCTCATACTGACTGTTCCTCTTCACTTGTTGTGATCATGGATCCACAACTGCATCCCTGATGCCTGCCCCATACATTCCAGATATCTGACTGGAAACTTGTGGAAGATACTACTTGTATGAAATTGGACTCCTTATGGTGGCTGGATGCTTGTGTATGGCCGGATTCCAATGAAAGCTGAACTTGTGGAAGGTGTAGTGGTGTTATGTGGCCGATGAACTGTTTCGGCAGAAGCCGGTGTCACTTAATCTACATAACACAAGAGATCAGAGATCATAGAACCGGCCAACCAATAAACCAGTAAGTATGGAAACCAGAAACTCATACTAATTGTTCTTCCCTATTTATCATCTGTTTATCATCTAAAAAAGCCAATTTTGAGCTCTCTGGACCTACTTAACACCTGATTTAATAACACACCCACTCAGTCAGTTCTCATACTGACTGTTCCTCTTCACTTGTTGTGATCATGGATCCACAACTGTATCCCTGATGCCTGCCCCATACATTCCAGATATCTGACTGGAAAGTTGTGGAAGATACTACTTGTATGAAATTGGACTCCTTATGGTGGCTGGATGCTTGTGTATGGCCGGATTCCAATGAAAGCTGAACTTGTGGAAGGTGTAGTGGTGTTATGTGGCCGATGAACTGTTTCGGCAGAAGCCGGTGTCACTTAATCTACATAACACAAGAGATCAGAAATCATAGAACCGGCCTACCAATAAACCAGTAAGTATGGAAACCAGCAACTCATACTAACTGTCCTTCCCTGTCTGTAGTGCTCAACTACAAAAGCATCCCTGATGTCTGCCCTTTTTACTGTGGTGTCAACCTGGCTATTAGAGCAACCTGCCACACAACTCCAGGAAATCCAGAATAGCCAACATGCCTCCTCAGTCAGTCTGTACTTATGCTGAATTTTCCTCTGCTCTTGTTGTGATTGTTGTCAGTGCAAGTATCTTGAGCTATCTGCATTGATTATGGCTATCGTTATTGCTCTTGCAGAAGTTTTTGGACTATACTTTAAAGAGCAGTGAACAAATAGCAGTTTATCAGTAGGAACAGCAGACTCCTAATCAGATGCAATTTGAAGGATGCACACTTCCTTTTGACTACAGTGTATGGAGATAATTAACACTTAATGCCATAAAACATTGATTTTAATTTAAACATTGAATCTTTGTACTTTTTATCATCTGTTATTTTATATATTCAAATTTGAAGGGATGTGGGGACAAGATTGCTTGTCTGCTTTGGCGAAAAAAGCAGAAATGACAAAGAGAATCCATTGCCATCGTTTTCCTGATTTTGAAGACACTTTGGATTGATGGTAAGTGACTTGGCCCAATGTTAGCAGACCCTCAATATTAAGTGGATAAATAGCTCTGTATGGTTCAGATCTTTCTTTCCTTATTCTAAGTAAAACAAACTTTTACTTAGTGGACACCTCTATGAAGACTACACTGGAGAAGGTCCTATAAGTCAGGGCACCCAACAACTGTTTTCTGTAAAATATCTGTTCGGAAAAGCAAATATTACCTAGAATTTTCTATTACTTGAGGACGGCTAAAAATTTCTAGATCGTAGTTCCATTCATGCACAATTTTCGAAGCTTATCTAATAAGTTCCCTACTTTTTTCTGGGTTAATTTATCACATTTCACCCCCTAGGTTAGGTCATTTTTCGTAGAGAAAAGGAAACCTAAAATTTTCGGATTCAAAAATATGATGGAGAGAGAAATCAGAAAAATACTCACTTTCGGAATACCTTAAATTGCCCATAAAATTTTCGGCAAAATAATACTGAATGCCTTGTAATTTCGGAAAGACTCAAGTTACCCTAGGATGACCGAACAGATACAAATTTTAAAGGGCCGCTTAGAATGCATTTCTAAAGATCTAAAAGTACTCTGGGTAGCCTAAAAAGTGTCTCAATGTATTTTGGAGGAAACCGTCTTTGGGTGCCCCTGATAAGTGTCTGTAACTTAACATCTATTTCATTGTTTTACTAGTTGAGAAGGGCAAATCATAACTGTGCGGTAACATTTATCTTCTGTATCTTGTCTTGAAACTACTGACCTGCCTTGAGAGAAAGAGCAGAGCCAAAAAATAGAGAAGCCATTGTTGTTATGTCATCCACCCTGTACAAAGCATGGATTAGTGGCATGTGACTTTAGTTTAGTTTTTGAACCGATTATTCTCTCATATAGCTTTCTCCCTGTAGTTTTCACTCCCATGATTTTCATGGAAAAAAGGACAAATCATACTAAGGGTGACCAGAAGCACAACTCTTGTGATACATTGTTTCACTGTTTTTTAACTGATTGTTGTTTTTTTCTTCTCCTTCTTTTTAGCGCGGCCCTTGTCAATGCAGGTCATGAACTGCACAATGTGTCTGGTCACCTTTCTGTGAATTGGAGTTACCTGATAATTGAGATGAAGAGAGAGAATCCAGCCAAGTATCTATTTTACGGAATTCTTTTGTGGAAGCTACCTTCTGTAGAGCAGCTGTCAGAAGACGAGGTTTTCGTTGGTGTACAGAGTATATTTCCTGGTCATAAAGCCTGAAGTCTTCACATAGGAACACTTAAATTGCGAACAAAGGTTTAATAATGTTCTAGATAGAAAAGAAACTTTTTTCGACTATAAAAGAATTTTTTCGAAGTCCCAAAAATCGCATTTTTCCAAAGGGGTTAATGGGGTTAACTTTTAACTTAAGGGGTTAACTTTTTTTGACTATACAAAATTTTTTCGAAGTCCCAAAAATCGCATTTTTCCAAAGCGGTTAATTCATCCTTTAGGTCAAAAAATGCCAAATTGTTCTTTATTTAGATTTGGTCAAAATAAGTCTACAAAAAATGCTTAACGACTTTTTACATTTGGTCAAAATAACACTAGAAAAAATGCTCATTAACTTTTCAAGAGAATAAGAGAAACCTTTTTTACGATAAAAACAAAACTTTTTGACAGTCCCAAAAATCGCATTTTTCCAAAGGGGTTAACCCATGCTTTTGCTCAAAAATGCCAATTTTTTCATGATTTTTTTTCCGTTAAAATTAGACTAGAAACAAGGTTTAATAATGTTCTAGATAGAAAAGAAACTTTTTTTGACCATAAAAACAACATTTTTCAAGTCCCAAAAATGGCATTTTTCCAAAGGGGTTAACCCATGCTTTTGGTCAAAAAATGCCACATGTTTCCTTATTTAGGTTTGGTTAAAACAAGAGTAGAGAAAATTCTTAATAACGTTTTGGAGAAAAAAGAAACCGTTTCTTACTAAAAAAAATAATAATTTTCAAAATCTTAAAAATCCCATTTTTCCAAAGGGCTTAACCCATGCTTTAGGTCAAAAATGCCAATTTTTTCTTTATTTAGATTTTGTCAAAATAAGACTAGAAATAATGCTTTTACTATAAGAACAAAAATTTTTGGCGGTCCCCACGATTGCATTTTTTCAAAGGGGTTAACCCATCTTGCTTTCCCTTAAAATATGAGTACAAATGAGGTTTAATAATGTTCTAGATAGAAGTCTCAAAAATCACATTTTTTTAAGGGCGCCTGGTTTTGCGAAATTCTAGAACGAAAAAACGCCTTTCTAGACTATAAAAACAACATGTTCAAAAAGTGGAAAAATTGCGATTTTTGCAAAGGGGTTAACCCATGGTTTTGGTCCAAAATTGGCCATTTTTCCATCTTTTGTTTTTAGGCAATATAGGCCAGGAAAATGTGTTTTACGATATTCTAGAACGAAAAAACGCCTTTCTAGGCTATACAAACAACAAGTTCAAAAAGTGGAACAATTGCGATATTTGCAAAGGGGTTAACCCATGGCTTTTGTCCAAAATTGGCCATTTTTCCATCTTTTGTTTTTAGGCAATATAGGCCAGGAAAATGTGTTTTACGATATTCTAGAACGAGAAAACGACTTTCTAGGCTATACAAACAACAAGTTCAAAAAGTGGAAAAATTGAGATTTTTGCAAAGGGGTTAACCCATGGTTTTTTTCCAAAATTGACCATTTTTCCATCTTTTTTTTTTACGCAATATAGGGCAGGGAAATGTGTTTTACGATATTCTAGAACGAATGAACGCCTTTCTAGGCTATAAAAACAGCAAGTTCAAAAAGTGGAAAAATTGAGATTTTTGCAAAGGGGTTAAACCCATGGTTTTTGTCCAAAATTGGCCATTTTTCCATCTTTTGTTTTTAGGCAATATAGGCCAGGATAATGTGTTTTACGATATTCTAGAATGAAAAAGCGCCTCTCCAGGCTAAAAAAACAAGAAGTTGAAAAAGTCGAAAAATTGAGATTTTTCCAGAGGGGTTAACCCATGGTTTTGGTCCAAAATTGGCCATTTTTCAATCTTTTTTTTAGGCATTATAGGCCAGAAAAATGTGTTTTACGATATTCTAGAACGAGAAAACGACTTTCTAGGCTATAAAAACAGCAAGTTCAAAAAGTGGAAAAATTGCGATGTTTGCAAAGGGGTTAACCCATGGTTTTTGTCCAAAATTGACCATTTTTCCATCTTCTCTTTTTTACGCAATATAGGGCAGGGAAATGTGATTTACGATATTCTAGAACGAATGAACGCCTTTCTAGGCTATAAAAACAGCAAGTTCAAAAAGTGGAAAAATTGAGATTTTTGCAAAGGGGTTAAACCCATGGTTTTTGTCCAAAATTGGCCATTTTTCCATCTTTTGTTTTTAGGCAATATAGGCCAGGAAACTGTGTTTTACGATTTTCTAGAACGAAAAAACGCCTTATAGGCTATAAAAACAGCAAGTTCAAACCGTGGAAAAATTGAGATTTTTGCAAAGGGGTTAACCCATGGTTTTTGTCCAAAATTGACCATTTTTCCATCTTTTTTTTTAGGCAATATAGGCCAGGGTAATGTGTTTTACGATATTCTAGAATGAAAAAGCGCCTCTCTAGGCTAAAAAAACAAGAAGTTGAAAAAGTCGAAAAATTGAGATTTTTCCAGAGGGGTTAACCCATGGTTTTGGTCCAAAATTGGCCATTTTTCAATCTTTCTTTTAGGCATTATAAGCCAGAAAAATGTGTTTTACGATATTCTAGAACGAAGAAACGCCTCTGTAGGCTATAAAAACAGCAAGTTCAAAAAGTGGAGAAATTGCGATTTTTGCCAAAGGGGTTAACCCATGGTTTTTGTCCAAAATTGGCCATTTTTCCATCTTCTGTTTTTAGGCAATAAAGGCCAGGAAACTGTGTTTTACGATATTCTAGAACGAAAAAACGCCTTATAGGCTATAGAAACAGCAATTTCAAACAGTGGAAAAATTGAGATTTTTACAAAGGGGTTAACCCACGGTTTTTGTCCAAAATTGGCCATTTTTCCATCTTTGTTTTTAGGCAATATAGGCCAGGATAAGGTGTTTTACGATATTCTAGAATGAAAAAGCGCCTCTCTAGGCTAAAAAAACAAGAAGTTGATAAAGTCGAAAAATTGAGATTTTTCCAGAGGGGTTAACCCATGGTTTTGGTCCAAAATTGGCCATTTTTCAATCTTTTTTTTAGGCATTATAGGCCAGAAAAATGTGTTTTACGATATTCTAGAACGAAGAAACGCCTCTGTAGGCTATAAAAACAGCAAGTTCAAAAAGTGGAAAAATTGCGATTTTTGCAAAGGGGTTAACCCGTGGTTTTTGTCCAAAATTGGCCATTTTTCCATCTTTTGTTTTTAGGAAATATAGGCCAGGAAAATGTGTTTTACGATATTCTAGAACGAGAAAACGACTTTCTAGGCTATAAAAACAGCAAGTTCAAAAAGTGGAAAAATTGAGATTTTTGCAAAGGGGTTAAACCCATGGTTTTTGTCCAAAATTGGCCATTTTTCCATCTTTTGTTTTTAGGCAATATAGGCCAGGAAACTGTGTTTTACGATTTTCTAGAACGAAAAAACGCCTTATAGGCTATAAAAACAGCAAGTTCAAACCGTGGAAAAATTGCGATTTTTGCAAAAGGGGTTAACCCATGGTTTTTGTCCAAAATTGGCCATTTTTCCTTCCTCTGTTTTTAGGCAATATAGGCCAGGAAACTGTGTTTTACGATATTCTAGAACGAAAAAACGCCTTATAGGCTATAAAAACAGCAAGTTCAAACAGTGGAAAAATTGCGATTTTTGCAAAGTGGTTAACCCATGGTTTTTGTCCAAAATTGGCCATTTTTCCATCTTTTGTTTTTAGGCAATATAGGCCAGGAAAATGTGTTTTACGATATTCTAGAACGAGAAAACGTCTTTCTAGGCTATAAAAACAGCAAGTTCAAAAAGTGGAAAAATTGAGATTTTTGCAAAGGGGTTAACCCATGGTTTTTGTCCAAAATTGACCATTTTACCATCTTTTTTTTTTAGGCAATATAGGGCAGGGAAATGTGTTTTACGATATTCTAGAACGAATGAACGCCTTTCTAGGCTATAAAAACAGCAAGTTCAAAAAGTGGAAAAATTGAGATTTTTGCAAAGGGGTTAACCCATGGTTTTTGTCCAAAATTGACCATTTTACCATCTTTTTTTTTTTACGCAATATAGGGCAGGGAAATGTGTTTTACGATATTCTAGAACGAATGAACGCCTTTCTAGGCTATAAAAACAGCAAGTTCAAAAAGTGGAAAAATTGAGATTTTTGCAAAGGGGTTAACCCATGGTTTTTGTCCAAAATTGACCATTTTTCCATCTTTTTTTTTTACGCAATATAGGGCAGGGAAATGTGTTTTACGATATTCTAGAACGAATGAACGCCTTTCTAGGCTATAAAAACAGCAAGTTCAAAAAGTGGAAAAATTGAGATTTTTGCAAAGGGGTTAACCCATGGTTTTTGTCCAAAATTGACCATTTTTCCATCTTTATTTTTAGGCAATATAGGCCAGGATAAGGTGTTTTACGATATTCTAGAATGAAAAAGCGCCTCCCTAGGCTAAAAAAACAAGAAGTTGAAAAAGTCGAAAAATTGAGATTTTTCCAGAGGGGTTAACCCATGGTTTTGGTCCAAAATTGGCCATTTTTCAATCTTTCTTTTAGGCATTATAAGCCAGAAAAATGTGTTTTACGATATTCTAGAACGAAGAAACGCCTCTGTAGGCTATAAAAACAGCAAGTTCAAAAAGTGGAGAAATTGCGATTTTTGCCAAAGGGGTTAACCCATGGTTTTTGTCCAAAATTGGCCATTTTTCCATCTTCTGTTTTAAGGCAATAAAGGCCAGGAAACTGTGTTTTACGATATTCTAGAACGAAAAAACGCCTTATAGGCTATAAAAACAGCAAGTTCAAAAAGTGGAGAAATTGCGATTTTTGCCAAAGGGGTTAACCCATGGTTTTTGTCCAAAATTGGCCATTTTTCCATCTTCTGTTTTAAGGCAATAAAGGCCAGGAAACTGTGTTTTACGATATTCTAGAACGAAAAAACGCCTTATAGGCTATAAAAACAGCAAGTTCAAACAGTGGATAAATTGAGATTTTTGCAAAGGGGTTAACCCACGGTTTTTGTCCAAAATTGGCCATTTTTCCATCTTTTTTTTTTTTGCAATATAGGCCAGGATAAGGTGTTTTACGATATTCTAGAATGAAAAAGCGCCTCTCTAGGCTAAAAAAACAAGAAGTTGATAAAGTCGAAAAATTGAGATTTTTCCAGAGGGGTTAACCCATGGTTTTGGTCCAAAATTGGCCATTTTTCAATCTTTTTTTTAGGCATTATAGGCCAGAAAAATGTGTTTTACGATATTCTAGAACGAAGAAACGCCTCTGTAGGCTATAAAAACAGCAAGTTCAGAAAGTGGAAAAATTGCGATTTTTGCAAAGGGGTTAACCCGTGGTTTTTGTCCAAAATTGGCTATTTTTCCATCTTTTGTTTTTAGGCAATATAGGCCAGGAAAATGTGTTTTACGATATTCTAGAACGAGAAAACGACTTTCTAGGCTATAAAAACAGCAAGTTCAAAAAGTGGAAAAATTGCGATGTTTGCAAAGGGGTTAACCCATGGTTTTTGTCCAAAATTGACCATTTTTCCATCTTCTCTTTTTTACGCAATATAGGGCAGGGAAATGTGATTTACGATATTCTAGAACGAATGAACGCCTTTCTAGGCTATAAAAACAGCAAGTTCAAAAAGTGGAAAAATTGAGATTTTTGCAAAGGGGTTAAACCCATGGTTTTTGTCCAAAATTGGCCATTTTTCCATCTTTTGTTTTTAGGCAATATAGGCCAGGAAACTGTGTTTTACGATTTTCTAGAACGAAAAAACGCCTTATAGGCTATAAAAACAGCAAGTTCAAACCATGGAAAAATTGAGATTTTTGCAAAGGGGTTAACTCATGGTTTTTGTCCAAAATTGACCATTTTTCCATCTTTTGTTTTAGGCAATATAGGCCAGGATAATGTATTTTACGATATTCTAGAATGAAAAAGCGCCTCTCCAGGCTAAAAAAACAAGAAGTTGAAAAAGTCGAAAAATTGAGATTTTTCCAGAGGGGTTAACCCATGGTTTTGGTCCAAAATTGGCCATTTTTCAATCTTTCTTTTAGGCATTATAAGCCAGAAAAATGTGTTTTACGATATTCTAGAACGAAGAAACGCCTCTGTAGGCTATAAAAACAGCAAGTTCAAAAAGTGGAGAAATTGCGATTTTTGCCAAAGGGGTTAACCCATGGTTTTTGTCCAAAATTGGCCATTTTTCCATCTTCTGTTTTTAGGCAATAAAGGCCAGGAAACTGTGTTTTACGATATTCTAGAACGAAAAAACGCCTTATAGGCTATAGAAACAGCAATTTCAAACAGTGGAAAAATTGAGATTTTTGCAAAGGGGTTAACCCACGGTTTTTGTCCAAAATTGGCCATTTTTCCATCTTTTTTTTTAGGCAATATAGGCCAGGATAAGGTGTTTTACGATATTCTAGAATGAAAAAGCGCCTCTCTAGGCTAAAAAAACAAGAAGTTGATAAAGTCGAAAAATTGAGATTTTTCCAGAGGGGTTAACCCATGGTTTTGGTCCAAAATTGGCCATTTTTCCATCTTTTGTTTTTAGGAAATATAGGCCAGGAAAATGTGTTTTACGATATTCTAGAACGAGAAAACGACTTTCTAGGCTATAAAAACAGTAAGTTCAAAAAGTGGAAAAATTGTGATGTTTGCAAAGGGGTTAACCCATGGTTTTTGTCCAAAATTACCCATTTTTCCATCTTTTTTTTAGGCATTATAGGCCAGGAAAATGTGTTTTACGATATTCTAGAACGAGAAAACGCCTTTGTAGGTTAAGAAAACAGCAAGTTCATAAAGTCGAAAAATTGAGATTTTTGCAAAGGGGTTCTCAAACTCATTAATAATTCATTAAGAAAATACAAAGGAAATTAATGTTTAATGAGTGTTTGGAAATCGGATGAAACACCTCTTAGTATTTGCATCCTTAATTTCTCCTTCATAAATGATTTTGTTTAAGAAGAAATATCAAACATTCGACACAGTGTTTCATCACCAGATGAAACACCTCGAAGTTCGTCAAAAATACTCCGCTGCGCGTCGTATTTTCAACTCTCTTCTCGGTGTTTCATCTGGTGATGAAACACTGCATCTCATGTTTGATATATTACTTAACCCATGTTTTTGGTCTAAAATTGGCCGTTTTTTCATCTTTCTTTTTTAAGCATTATAGGCTAGGAAAATGTGTTTTACGATGTTCTAGAACGAAAAAACGCCTTTCTAGGCTACAAAAACGAGAAGTTCTAAAAGTCGAAGAATTGAGATTTTTCCAAAGGGGTTAACCTATGGTTTTGGTCCAAAATTGGCCATTTCTCAATCTTTTTTTTAGGCATTATAGGCCAGGAAAATGTGTTTTAAGCGAATCTTTTCACTTTTTGTTTTTGCTTAAAATAAGACTAGAAATGAAGTTAGTTTAATAATGTTCTAGATAGAAAAGAACCTTTTTTTGACTATATATAAAAATGAACTGCACACTGTGTCTGGTCACCTTTCTGTGAATTGGAGTTACCTGATAACTGAGACGAAGACAGAGAAACTAGGCAAGTTTTTTTTTCCGGATTTCTTTTGTGGAAACTACCTTCTGTAGAGGAGCTGTCAGAGAAGGAGGTTTTCTTTTAAGTACAGAGTATATTTCCTGGTCATAGAGCCTGAATTCCTCAATTACGAGCACTTAAATAGCGAATATAGCTGATACTACATGTAGTAAGAACAATGAACTCTTGAAGATTTCGAAATCTATGATGGGTTGAAGTACGTTTATTCATAAAAATAGACAATTAAACTGATTTAGCCTGCTTGGAAACCATGATATCACAAGGGACAGATACCTATTAAAATTGTTTTATTTTGGATCTTGATATCTTACTATTCTGTAAACAGTTTTAGAATACTCAGTACAGCCTATGTAAGGAGACCATGGAAATGGGGTACATATAGCCTTGGTTTTTTTACTTCCTGGAGCAAGTGAACGTATGGGCAGGTTTTTCACCCAGCTGTTGTTCCACAACTCTGTTTCATTTAATGCATTAAAATAACTTAAAATTATGAAGACTGCTGTAAACCAGAGTGGCAAGCAATAATACTATTTAACAAATCGACAACAATTTTACATGGTCTACACTCTTAAAGACCATAGAAATGACGTCATAAAATGTTCAAAACTCAAGTGGAGCCGCAGGCGAGTGGTTTCTCTGCAAAGTTTTAAACATTTTATGCGTCATTTCTAACGTCTATAAGAGAGTAGACCATGAAAAATTATGGTCGATTTGTTTTTTACAATAACATTTATTTTCTTTATTTACGAGAAAACAAAGACAAAACAACCGGCACTGCGTGGCATGTGACGTCATTTTCATGGTCTATACTTTCATACACCATAGCTCTTGACCAATCAGTGCCCGAGGATTTGCTCAGTTATTGTAAAATATGTCATTAAAATAATCTTATAGTACATGTAAGTTTTTCTGATTTCTGTTGTAATAAACTACAAAGTTAACACGCTTTGGTTGATTTTTTTAGCCGTGAGAAACATTTACATTGTTTGCACAGCAGGATGTAAGCATGTGTGGGACTTAAGAGTTACAATTTTCCCACAAGTTTTGAGAATTCTCTTAATCCCTGCAATGTTTGTGTTAGGCTATGCAAACCTCTAAATTTGGGTCAAGGTATGAAGTTTGCTCACTGCCTGTGTTGCAAATACCCTACATGTATGCACTATATAAAGTTAAAAAATAAAAACAAATATTATATGAATATTTATTCAAAAGTGTTTCTTCACAGGGACAACCCATGGTTTTGGTCAAAACTTTGAAGTTTTTTCTTTTTTTGGTTTAGGGCAAGTAAACCTACAAATTCTGAATATCTTAGAATATTACCAAACATTTTATCAAGATCTATTTTGACCAACAAAAACAAAACAAAACAAATTCCAATTTTTTGACCAAAACCATGGGTTGCCCTTTCGTAAAACTCAATGTGGTGCCTTGTAAAAAAGATGTTTAGAAAAGGAAAAGGCTTGTTTTATATCTATTATGATGTTTTGTGGTAATTTTGATATATAACAAGCCTTTCCAGGCTATAAAGATTTTTTTTGACAAAGTCGCAAAATTTAACTTTTGCAAAGGGGTTAACCCATGATTTTAGTATCAAATCAGGAGTTTAGGAGGTTCAGAGACCTCAAAATGGGCTATTTTAGATGGCAAAAAGCTGTTTTTATCAAATCAGGTGTTTAGGAAGTTCAGAAACCTGAAAATCGGCTATTTTAGATGGTAAACAGCTGTTTTTATCAAATCAGGTGTTTGGGAGGTGTGGAGACCCCAAAATCGGCTATTTTAGATGGTAAACAGCTGTTTAGGAGTTTCAGAGACCTCAAAAACGGCTATTTTAGGTGGTAAACAGCTGTTTTTAACAATCAGCTGTTTAGGAGTTTGAAAGACCTCAAAATCGGCTATTTTAGATGGTAAACAGCTGTTTAGGAGTTTCAGAGACCTCAAAATCGGCTATTTTAGGTGGTAAACCGCTGTTTTTAACAATCAGCTGTTTAGGAGTTTCAAAGACCTCAAAATCGGCTATTTTAGATGGTAAACAGCTGTTAATATCAAATAAGCTGTTTAGGAGTTTCAAAGACCTCAAAATCGGCTATTTTAGATGCTAAAAAAGCTGTTTATGTCAAATAAGCTTTTTAGCAGTTTCAGAGACCTCAAATTGGGCTTTTTTAGATGGTAAACAGCTGTTTATATCAAATCAGGTGTTTGGGAGGTCCACAGACCTCAAAATCGGCTATTTTAGATGGTAAACAGCTGTTTGTATTAAATCAGGTGTTTATGAGTTTCAGAGACCTCAAAATCGGCTATTTTAGATGGTAAACAGCTGTTTTTATCAAATCAGGTGTTTAGGAGTTTCAGAGACCTCAGAATCGGCTATTTTAGATGGTAAACAGCCGTTTATATCAAATCAAGTGTTTAGGAAGTAAAGAGTTCAAGTAACGAGCTCAAGTCCTAAAGATAACAGAAGTTTATTGAATAAAGTGAACTTGTTTCTGTTGTCTATCTCAAAAAAAAATTACTGATTACTTATTATTAAATAACACTAATTACATTGGGTCATTCACTCAAGTAAAATTTTTTTTTATTTCTTTTCGGTCAAAACAAAACAAAAAATAATACTTAATGAGTTTGTAGAGAAAAAAGAAACCTTTTTTTACTATAAAAACAACATTTTGCAGTCTCAAAAATCGCATTTTTCCAAAGGGGTTAACTCATCCTTTTAGTAAAAAAATGCCAAATTTTTATTTATTTACATTTGCTCTACATAAGACTAGAAATAACACCTAATAACTTTGTAGAGAGAAAAGAAACCTTTTTTTGTTCATTATAAATCAAAAATTTTTCAAACTCCTAAAAATCCTATTTTTCCTAAGACTAGAAAGAAAATTTTTTGACCGTAAAAACCAAAATTTTTGAAAGTCCCAAAAATGGTATTATTCCAAAGGGGTTCACCCATGCTATTGGTCAAAAAATCTGTTTTTTCTTTATTTGTTTTTGGCCAAAACAAGACAAGAAATGAGGTTTAATAATGTGCTAGATAGAAAAGAAATCTTTCTGTAAGTACAAAAACAAAAGTCCCAAAAATCGCATTTTTCCAAAGGGGTTAACCCATGCTATTGGTTAAAAAATTCCAATTTTTTCATTATTTTGTTTGGCTTAGAATAAGACTAGAAATAAGGCAAAATAATGTTCTGGATACAAAAGAACCTTTTTTTGGGTATAAAAACAAAATTTTTCAAAGTCCTAAAAAGCGCATTTTTCCAAAGGGGTTAACCCATGCTATTGGTAAAAAAATACCAATTCTTTCTTTATTTGGTTTTGGTCACAACTAGACTAGAATTAAGGTTTAATAATGTTTTAGAAAGACAAGAAACTTTTTCAAGTACGAAAACAAAATTTTTGCAAGTCCCAAAAATCGCATTTTTCCAAAAGGGTTAACCCATCCTATCGGCTAAAAAATGCCAATTTTTTCATTATTTTGTTTGGCTTAAAATAAGACTAGAAATAAAGTTAAATAATGTTCTAGATACAAAAGAACATTGTTTTGACTATAAAAGAAAAATTTCTGAAAGTCCTAAAAATCGCACGTTCCCAAAGGGGTTAAGGTTAACCCATGCTTTTGGTCAAAAAATGCCAATTCTTTCTTTATTTGGTTTTGGTCACAACAAGACTAGAATTAAGGTTTAATCATGTTTTAGAAAGAAAAGAAACTTTTTTAAGTACAGAAACAAAATTTTTCAAAGTCCCAAAAATCGCATTTTTCCAAAGGGGTTAACCCATGCTATTGGTTAAAAAATGCCAATTTTTTCATTATTTTGTTTGGCTTAAAATAAGACTAGAAATAAAGTTAAATAATGTTCTAGATACAAAAGAACCTTTGTTGACTATAAAAGGAAAATTTCTGAAAGTCCTTAAAATCGCATTTTCCCAAAGGGGTTAACCCATGCTTTTGGTCAAAAAATGCCAATTCTCTCTTTTTTTGGTTCTGGTCAAAATAAGACCAGAAATGAGGTTTAATAATGATCTAGATAGAAAAGAAATTTTTTTTTTAGTATAAAAACAAAATTTCTCAAAGTCCCAAAAATCACATTTTTCCAAAGAGGTTAACCCAAGCTATTGGTCAAAAAATACCAATTTTTTCTTTATTTGTTTTTGGTCAAAACAAGACTAGAAATAAGGTAAAATAATGTTCTGATACAAAAGAACCTTTTCTTTTTACTATAAAAGGAAAATTTCTGGAAGTCCTAAAAATAGCATCTTCCCAAAGGGGTTAACCCATGGTTTTGGTCAAAAAATGTCAATTCTCTCTTTATTTGGTTTTGGTCAAATAGACTAGAAATAAGGTTTAATAATGTTGTAGATAGAAAAGAAACTTTTTTTGAGTATAAAAACAAAATTTTTCAAAGTCCCAAAAAGGGTATTTTTTCAGAGGTTAACCCATGATATTGGCAAAAAAATACCAATTTTTTCTTTATTTGTTTTTGGTCAAAACAAGACTAGAATTAAGGTTAAATAATGTTCTAGATACAAAAGAACCTTTTTTGACTATAAAAGGAAAATTTCTAAAAGTCCTAAAAATCGAATGTTTCCGAAGGGGTTAACCCATGCTTTTGGTCAAAAAATGCCAATTCTTTCTTTATTTGTTTTTGGTCAAAACAAGACAAGAAATAAGGTTTAATAATGTTCTAGATGGAAAAGAAACTTTTTTTGACTATAAAAGGAAAATTTCTGAAAGTCCTAAAAATCGCATGTTCCCAAAGGGGTTAAGGTTAACCCATGCTTTTGGTCAAAAAATGCCAGTTCTTTCTTTATTTGGTTTTGGTCACAACAAGACTAGAATTAAGGTTTAATCATGTTTTAGAAAGGAAAGAAACTTTTTTAAGTACAAAAACAAAGTTTTTTAAAGTCCCAAAAATCGCATTTTTCCAAAGGGGTTAACCCATGCTATTGGTTAAAAAAATGCCAATTTTTTCATTATTTTGTTTGGCTTAAAATAAGACTAGAAATAAGGTTTAATAATGTCCTAGAGAGAAAAGAAACTTTTCTCGACTAAAAAAGAAAATTTCTGAAAGTCCTAAAAATCGTATTTTCCACAGGGGTTAACCCATGCTTTTGGTCAAAAAATGCCAATTCTTTCTTTCCTTGGTTTTGGTCAAAACAAGACTAGAAAAACGGTTTTAATAATGTTCTAGATAGAAAAGAAACTTTTTTTAAGTACCAAAAGAAAATTTTTTAAAGTCCCAAAAAGCGCAGTTTTCCAAAGGGGTTAACCCATGCTTTTGGTCAAAAAATGCCAAATTTTTCTTTATTTGGATTTTGTCAAAATAAGACTAGAAAAAATGCTTAATAACTTTGTAGAGAAACAGGAAATAAAGACAAAAATTTTTGAAAGTCCTAAAAATCTCATTTTTCCAAAGGGGTTAACCCATGCTTTTGGTTAAAAAATGCCAATTTTTTCTTTATTTGTTTTGGGTCAAAACAAGACTAGAAACAAGGTTAAATAATGTTCTAGATACAAAAGACCCTTTTTTGACTATAAAAGGAAAATTTCTGAAAGTCATAAAAATCGCATTTTTCCAAAGGGGTTAACCCATGCTTTTGGTCAAAAAATGCCAATTCTTTCTTTATTTGGTTTTGGTCAAAACAAAAAAAGAAATAAGGTTTAATGATGTTCTAGATAGAAAAGAAACTTTTTTTTTCTGAGTATAAAAACAATATTTTTGAAAGTCCCAAAAATGGCAGTTTTCCAAAGGGGTTAACCCATGTCTTTTTTTTAGTAAAAAAAACAAAATTGTTGAAAGTCTCAAAAATCGCATTTTTCCAAATGGGTTAACCCATGCTTTAGGTCAAAAAATTCGAAATTTTTCTTTATTTAGATTTGGTCAAATTCCATTTTTTTCTTAATTTTTTTGCATTCAAAACAGGATTAGAAATAATGTTTATTAATGTTCTAGATAGAAAAGAATCCTGTTTTTGTGTTAAGAAATTCAATATTTCAAAATCCCAAAAATCGCTTCTTTGCAAACAGGTCAACGCATGCTTTTTGTTAAAAAATGCAAATGCTTGGGTTAACCCCTTTGGAAAAATGTGATAGTTGGGACTTCGAGAAAGTTCTGTTTTTTATAGTCAAAAAAGGTTTCTTCTCTCTCTTTAAAGTCATTAATAATTATTCATAGTCTTAAAAAATATTGATTTGGTGAAGTGTTAATTGTTCTCTGGTATTGTTTTGTGCTGAGTACTGAAAATACGACAAGAAATAGTGTTTGGTGATTTTCTAGGTAGAAAAAATTTATTAAGTACTCCTCTTCAATGACCTCCCCTCTCCAAGGTCTTTCTCCTTCAACAGTGAAGGGAAAAAAGCCTCTTCTTATGATGGACATTTTACTAAGTAAGCTTTTCCTATTCGTTTTCTTGTGTTGCCGATGTTTTATCCATGACGTTTTTGTCCAGTTTTCCCAATCTTCCTTTTCCACTTTCTTACTCTTGTTCTTTTGCTTTGGCAGATGGCTGGAAGAATTATAAATTAGCAGTTATAACTCGGTCTCAAACCTAAGAGAGCCACACTAACCAATACAAATCATTTGATTAGCTGTAATGTCAATAATATAAGCATCTGTACCATACAGTGAGCTTATCTGAAAAAAGGAGAATTCTAAAGTAAGAATGACAGTTTAATGGTCCTGGCTGATATCGCATAATTCTTCCAAAATGCACAGTGCAGGGGATAATTGTTTTCTTTAAGAGAAAAAATGTTCTAGCATGGCAGGTTTTGGTGAAATGTATCAAATAACATTAGATTTGGACCTTCAGAGTAGAAGCCTCTTGCAGTAACTGTTATTTGGTACAGTTATAGAAGGGTTAATTTGTAAGAAAAGCAAAGTAACTTAACATTCATTGCAAACAAGGTCAGGAAAACAAGTGTAAACATACTTTCTCATAGCCGCAGCAGTAACTGATGAGCATAAATTGGGGTCTGTGGGCTTAGGGCTATCGGCCTGTTTCCACTGTAAACACTGTTTGAAAATAAATTGAAAAAAAAAAATTAAACAGTAAATCGATTAATTATCTCTGCTTAAACCGAAAACAGGATTGTTACCATAAGCTTGGCTTACTGTGTAACTAACGTTTGCTGATGTATACAAAATATCCACCAAGCCATTTAATCATAAAAAAGTTACTTTTGCTTATAAACAAGTTTACAGCATTAACTCAGGGCTTTTCAATAAAACAAGAACACAACTAAAGCCCCAGCAAACAAGAATGTCTAAATGATTTTTTCCGAAAATAAGAATATTCATAATGGGCCAGAAAAACAATTTTCTTAGAAAAAAGATTTAAGAGTGCACAAGACTCAATATGAGAGGTTATTCTGATAAAATGATAGAAAACGATCACGAAAGAACGATGGCTTTGTTTTCCCTCAACTCTAAAAATATCTAAATGGGACATGGGTTCTTATAGAAAGCCAGCCGTTGCTAAGGGAAATCGTGACAGTATACATTAAAAAAGACCTTTCTACATGTGTAATATATTAAACAGAAATTCATAACGTGATATACTCGTACCAGCCAAACTATAAAACTCGAAGATACAACAGTTCAACCAAAAGCAGCCGTGTCATCAGTCAGGATTCCAAATCTCCACCTAATAATTTTAATCTCGAATTATGCACATCTTCGCTTCGACCTGTAAAGACTGAATAAAAAACAAAGCCTACAAAGCCCAGTGTTGTGGCCAATCTAAAAGTATGTAACGAAACTAGAGACAATGAAGGAAAAACGTTAGAAATCTGGGAAGAAAATACCCTCAACCATCACCTGCAGAGATAAAAAGCAACTAAAAAGTTAGAATAAGTTTTTACTTTGGAAAGAACATCAATGAGAGAGATATCTTATGGTTATTATATCTCCAGTATGAGTTTCCAATTTGTGAAGTACCCGATGAATTAGATTGGTATTCCTACATTTCTTTGTTCACTGATTTATTGTGTTATCAGCTTGAGTGTCAGCAGTTTACGCAAAATACGTTTCAACACCTATACACCACTTTGAATTTCCACAAAAAAATCAGTTCCCAAAGAATCAGTATTCGTGTTGTCCACGTTAATAATTTTGGAATGGTATTCCTACGTTTCTTTGTTCCCTGATTTATTGTGTAAATTCGGTTCGAGTGTCAGCAGTTTACGCAAAATACGTTTCAATGCCTATACACCCCGTCAAATTTCCACAAAAAAATCAGTTTCCAAAGAAACCAGTATTCCCGTTGTCCACGCTAATAATTTTTGATTGGTATTCCTACCTTTCTCTGTTCCCTGATTTATTGTGTAAATTCGGTTCGAGTGTCAGCGGTTTACGCAAAATACGTCTCAACGCCTATACACCACTTCCAATTTCCACCAAAATGTCAGTTCCCAAACAAACCAGGATTCCCACTGTCCACGTTAATAATTTTAGATTGGTATCCCTATGTTCCTCTGTTCCCTGATTTATTGTGTAAATTCAGTTTGAGTGTCAACGGTTTACGCAAAATAGGTTTCAACGCCTATACACCCCGTCGAATTTCCACAAAAAATCAGTTCCCAAACAAACCAGGATTCCCATTGTCTACGTTAATAATTTTGGATTGGTATCCCACGTTTCTCTGTTCCCTGATTTATTGTGTAAATTCGGTTCGAGTGTCAGCGGTTTACGCAAAATACATTTCAACGCCTGTGCGCCACTTCGAATTTCCACAAAAAAATTAGTTCCCAAAAAAACCAGGATTCCCATTGTCCACGTTAATAATTTTAGATTGGTATCCCTATGTTTCTCTGTTCCCTGATTTATTGTGTAAATTCAGTTTGAGTGTCAGCGGTTTACGCAAAATACGTCTCAACGCCTATACACCACTTCGAATTTCCACAAAAAAATCAGTTCCCAAACAAACCAGGATTCCCATTGTCCACGTTAATAATTTTAGATTGGTATCCCTACGTTTCTCTGTTCCCTGATTTATGGTGTAAATTCAGTTTGTGTGTCAGCGGTTTAAGCAAAATACGTCTCAACGCCTATACACCCCGTTGAATTTCCACAAAAAATCAGTTCCCAAACAAACCAGGATTTCCACTGTCCACGTTAATAATTTTAGATTGGTATCCTTATGTTCCTCTGTTCCCTGATTTATTGTGTAAATTCAGTTTGAGTGTCAGCGGTTTACGCAAAATAGGTTTCAAGGCCTATACACCCTGTCGAATTTCCACAAAAAATCAGTTCCCAAACAAACCAGGATTCCCATTGTCCACGTTAATAATTTTAGATTGGTATCCCTACGTTTCTCTGTTCCCTGATTTATTGTGTAAATTCAGTTTGAGTGTCAGCGGTTTACGCAAAATACGTCTCAACGCCTATACACCCCGTCAAATTTCCACAAAAAATCAGTTCCCAGACAAACAAGGATTCCTGTTGTCTACGTTAATTTTGGATTGGTATCCCTACGTTTCTCTGTTCCCTGATTTATTGTGTAAATTCGGTTTGAGTGTCAGCAGTTTACGCAAAATACATTTCAACGCCTGTGCGCCACTTCGAATTTCCACAAAAAAATTAGTTCCCAAAAAAACCAGGATTCCCATTGTCCACGTTAATAATTTTAGATTGGTATCCCTACGTTTCTCTGTTCCCTGATTTATTGTGTAAATTCAGTTTGAGTGTCAGCGGTTTACGCAAAATACGTCTCAACGCCTATACACCCTGTCGAATTTCCACAAAAAATCAGTTCCCAGACAAACAAGGATTCCCGTTGTCTACGTTAATTTTGGATTGGTATCCCTACGTTTCTCTGTTCCCTGATTTATTGTGTGAATTTGGTTCGAGTGTCAGCGGTTTACGCAAAATACGTCTCAACGCCTATACACCACTTCGAATTTCCACAAAAAAATCAGTTCCCAAACAAACCAGGATTCCCATTGTCCACGTCAATAATTTTAGATTGGTATCCCTACGTTTCTCTGTTCCCTGATTTATGGTGTAAATTCAGTTTGAGTGTCAGCGGTTTACGCAAAATACGTCTCAACGCCTATACACCCCGTTGAATTTCCACAAAAAATCAGTTCCCAAACAAACCAGGATTCCAGCTCTCCACATTAATAATTTTAGATTGGAGTAATGCGGTCTGCCTTCTCTTTAAAAAAGAAAGCAGAAAAATATGAATCATGATCAATAAAGTTTACTTGCAGTTGGCAATCTCAAAGCATTCTTCCATCACCTGTAGAGATAGGAAGAAACTACGAAGTTAGCACAAGTTTCCAATTTAGAAACTTGTCAGTTCACAAAGAAACTAGGATTCCCAGAAGCTCAAAGCACTCACTTGTTGATACCGAGAGTGAAATCCCTGCTAAGAACGTCCACAAACAGCAGCTTTTGTATAATTTCCACAGAGAGGTAGCGACAGAAATCCTAAAACGATAACAAAAAGTTAAATACATGTTGTTTTAGTCTTTTTATTAATTTAAGGTACATACATAAAGTAGCAGTAATGCTAATTGGGGTTTAATGGAGTTTTGTTGCACTCAAATTTTTGCTCTGGACAGAGATAATTGTCTGTCGATCATTTGCTACACATTGCTAACAATGTACATGGCAGATAATAGATTATTAGATATGTATGGTTACACATTCTACCCTCTATGTGATCCGCCACACAAATTACCCACGACTTGCTCCATGCAGGGTTCACAGCATAATCAGTACAGCAACAACAGATCCAACTTGGAGATCGTGCATGGGTGCGAGGGCGAGGTCAAAAAATGTTCTCTTTGCCTCGTGTGGTCCCCAAATTCCTTTAACTTGGGCTAAAGCTCATTGGGGTTTATGGTTTGAACATACCAGATAGTACTGTTCTTTCTATTCCTGTCAAGCTTTCTCATTTGGACATGTTGAAATCTGATTTTTATACAACTTTCAACTGGACAAGTATCATTTCCCGTTTGCCAGCATTTTATTCCTACAAGAAGACAAAGATGTGTAACATTAATGTTATTTCTGAGAAATAATGTTTACAAATAATGAATTGACTTCAATGTACAGTAACTGCATCAGTAGCCAATGAGCACCCTGAAGGGAGACACTCTGAGATTTGCATTTTGTACTTTGTATAATTTCTGTCCTGTAAGAAGGTTGCTTTGCCTACAGAATTTTAAAACTTTATTTTTTCCCTCTACGGTCTAATATTGGTAAGTGCAAGGTGAAGTTCCAGAAAATATTCATATCCCCCGCTTCTGCCTAGGAAGGGCAAAGAAAATTTTGAGGGTCGAGGGAGTGGAGGCTTGTTACAGAGGTCTTTTTCCAGGGGTTCTGAGTGAGATTGGTGAGTTATCAATAATTAACAAAAATTACATTGATGATTATCGAAAATAGAGCGCTATGATTGGCTTTCATCCTGCTATAGTCACCAGGCAGTGATTATTACATTGAAGGCTAGCAGTTTTCAAAATGGCAGCCAGATTTGTTGATGTTTTGGAGTCGGAAATTGCTCAATAATTTTCTTTTCTCGAATAATCATCAATGTAATAATACTAAAACAATTAGTCGCCTTTAATGCAAACAAATATAATACTCGTTTTGAAACACCGCTGATTTTTAAATAACAGCTCTGTTGAGAAAGCTGTCAGTTATTTCACAATTAGCGGTGTTTCAAAACGAGTATTATATTTGTTTGCATTGATCAACTTTTATCCATATTTGGCTAAATGCTTTATTCGATAGTATTTGGGTCGATTTAGGTTCTTGGGAAACTGTCCGCGGACCTCTCCCCTGAGCCAACATTTTGGCTTAAGTGAGAAGTAAGTGACATGTTCTAACTGAAATGGAGTATTGAACGTTCACCAGGTAAGTTTGAATGTAACTGGTTCTTTTGCAAACGGCATTATTCGTGTAATCAGTAGTGTAAGGTATCACCTCTACATATGGTTAATTATTAGCGAGGAAAGTCCTTGAAATTATTAGACACTTTATCGCTGCAGAAAAATTATCTTTTGGGTACCATAATAAGTGCAACAATAATTTTGACACAAATATACTTTCCAGAGGGTACCCAACCAGGTTGAAAATTTACGCAAAATCCAGGGCGGTGGGGGGTGGGGCTTTGACAAGCACCCCCTACAGTGTACAATGGAAATTCCAGGGGGGTGTGGGGTATAAAGCAAACATTCCCTTTGTGGGGGGGTATGGATATATTCTGGAAATACACAATAATAGATATGATGTGGTTCTTGCAAGGTTCCTGGTAGCTAATTTTTAATCTCTTAGGTAATTTTTATTTTTCCTTTTTGTTTCAACTTTATTAGCAAACATTACCATACCCAAAAACAAAAGAAAACCAAAAACTACCTGAGATAAAAAATTAACTCCAACATATACATAAATACAAAAAT
>NC_133214.1:2702435-2929935 GCF_958299795.1 Porites lutea
GAAAACAACCGATTCACCTCGCTCCATTTCGCCAGAAGGGACGTTTGCGCTTCAGCGACAGAAATTCTACACTGATGACATAAATCACCATTTAGCGGATAAAGGGTATCAGTACTGCCGTCAGTGTCTGACTCAGTAGTAATAACTGCTTCACATATATCTGTTACGACTTTCTTTACATGGGTCCTGGAGGTCTTTGATCCAAAAGGTCAAGATAACTGAAACAAAATCAAATCAGGGGGTGGGGGTTAGTCGAATCAAACTGGGGGCCAGGGGCTTGGGAGACTGGATGGATCAATATAGGTTTCTGGAAAACGGCCCACCTACCCCTACCCTAAGCTAACATTAACACATACTTCTCACTTTGGGGAAAATGATGGCTTAGGGGAGGGGAAGGTAGGCAGTTTCCCAGAAACCTAAACAACATCATCCACAATAAATAAAGTTAGTGAACTGAAGAAAAAGGAGAAACAATAGTGGTAAGTGCCAGATTTCCCTTTCTTGCAGGCAGTTGCTAAATTGTGGAGGGGCCAGGGAGGCGGGATCAGGAGTCAGTATGTTAAGGCGTGCTATGCAACCTCTTCAGTCCATGTTTGATGACACCTCGCCCACCCAGACCAATGATGGCACACCCAGATCAATGATGACATCCTCAGATCAACGAAGGAACACCCACATCAATGATGGCACACCCAGACCAATGATGGTACCAATCAGTTAAATCACTACACCAGGGCCTACCTGCCCTACTCTTTTTTAACAAGGTCAAAGGTTTATTAATGTCCCCTCCCAATAATTTTAATGCATGGATGAAGAAGACAAGACTACCCAGTGATGGAATCATCTGAATGTTGAAGGGGTTTTAATCACAGCTTATCATGCCCTTACGAACTGAGCTAAGTAGGAGGCAGTGAAACAAGTCAATATCATATATAGCCTGTGAACATTCCCATAAGTAGATGATGACACTACACACAACCAGGTTTTAAAATATGGGTATTTAAATTCCGTTTGAACGCCCTTCAAAACTTGTTTCAATTTTGCTGTCTCAAAGGCAGCTATTCCTTTAAGTAGTATATAGAGCTACGTTTGACCCAATTTACTGTATACCAATGTAAATAAACAAACATATAGGATAAAATAAATGATGATTTAGAGGCAGCACATCCACATTCCTGGTGGAATAGGAATTTGGAATTTGGTTTTTGAAGAAAGGGGAAAACTGAGGCGAGGGAGAACCAACAACAAACTCAACCTACACATGTCACTAAGATGCCTGGGTTTGAACCCGGGCCACATTGGTGGGAGCTGAGTGGGTCTCACCACTCAGCACTGGGCCACCCTTGCTCGTCAAGGATAAAAATATATGGTCATTGTGGTAACGTTTACCTTGGGTTGTGCATCTCTATCCGTCCTCTTAATATTGATGGCCCTAACAATGTACTGAATTGAGAAAGGCATTCAGAAGCCGCAGTCGAAGTCAGTGCATTGTCACTTTTCTGAGAACACAAAATGAATACATCAGTAAATCTAAGTTAACTATTGATCAAAACCAAATTTCATATAATATAAAGGGGTGAAAGGTTGTGCTAAAGAGGTCTCATTTGAATGTGGTCATGCCATAAGATCTCGTCCACAGACTCAAAAGTTAGAAACTGCTTGTTTTGCATAAAATACAGTTACATTGTTTCTCAGTACCAGACCCTCGTGTCTTCCCTCCCCCGGGAGGCCGTTTTTCTGCACCGACGACCGAAAACCGAATTTATAACTGGGCCGCACAGGCAGCCCAGCAATAAAATAATAATAAAAAAAATAAAAGATGAAATGAATCTTACCAGGCTGTAGAATATTGTATCAATAAAGAGCTCAAGGTATCTTTTAAACTGATTTTTTCCAATGCCTTTGGCAATGACGGGCAACTGACAAATGAAAAACATTATTTTAGCATTTAATAATAATAATTTTAATAATTTTTATTTCTTATAATGTGCAAATTCGAATATGTATATGACCAAATATGCGTTATAGTATAATTTATTACTAAAAAACATACAAACTTTCTTTGACTTCTCTGTTGTAAACAAAATGAAAAGCTTGATAAAAGTGGTACTTCTTATTCCATTGCTGCATTATTTCATAGTCCAAACATTATCAGAAAAGGCCCGAACACCTACGAGTTTATAATAATGCAGCAAGCTGTACACAAAGTGGCAATAGCCTAGTTATAAAATCTACGTTCAAAGGGAAAATATGGAAAGTTCAAGTATCTGAGGGTAATAAATACCATTAAATATTTACCTGAGTACAAACAGTTTCCAAAAGATGGAGATGCTGTGTATAATGTTTGTGGTGGGCAGCCTCTGATACAAGTGGGATTAACTTGATGACTTCTTTGTGTGTCTTGGGGTTGGCTGCTAATTCTGCGAGTAAGTCCACACAACTGATAAGAGAAAATATCAATAAACATCACTATACCATACACAGTGAGCTCATGCTGATCTCACATCTTATTAACCCTTTTTAAAAGCCCCAATATCCACATACAAATTCTCCAAACTGATCTCCATACATCTCCTTTAAGAATTAGTTGAGAGAATTTGATAAAAGGTCAAAGAATTTTATCTGTGGTGATCATTTTATTAATTCTCATAACTTATCTCTTGACAATGTATGGATATTGTTAGGAGAAAATTAGTGTTGGTCACTATTGGGACTTAAAGGGTTAAACAAGCTTAGCTGTCCACTAGATGTAAAGCATTCTCAGGTGAATGGTTTTAACTCCTTAAAGTCCAGATTAAAGTAATCAACATCAATTTTCTCCTAATAGTATCAATACATTTATAATAAAGAAAGAAGTTATACGAATAACTAACATGAACACCTAATAGAATTGCTTTGATCTCTTATCACAAGTTCTCCTGTCTAAAAATTTGTTAAGGAAAGTTGTGGAGTTCAATTTAGAAAATTTTGTATGTTAGTGAACATTGGGTCCTTTAAGACATATTAAGATATTAACATGAGACGCAGTGTTTCATCACCAGATGAAACACTGAGAAGAGAGTTGAAAATATGACATGCAGCAGAGTATTTTTGACGAACTTCGGTGTGTTTCATCTGGTGATGAAACACGGTGTCGAATGCTTGATATTACTTCTCCAACAAAATGATTTTAGAATGAGAAATTAAGGATGCAAAAATGAGCGGTTTTTCATCTGATTGCCAAACACTCATTGTATTTTCTGTATGAATTATTAATAAGTTTAAAAGGTGTAAGGAAAACAGAAATTCTGCATCAAACTGGGTAGCATACTAGTTTCACATGACAACAGATTTAACTACAAAACACAAAGTAAAGTTCATCTTACCCATCGGCTTTCTCCCACGGTTCAGCTGGTCTTCTAAAGAGATGGTCTGCACATCCACCACCTCTTCTCATTTTAGGGGCCAGGGAGCCACACGAGTACATCTTAAGGGAAAAAGGTGAGAGTTAAAATTCTTCAAGGAAGAAATGGAACATCATATGAACTGTAAAACCGATATGATGCAGAGTGTAAGTTAGAGTCTACGATTACATCATAGCCTGTGATCTGACCATCCAAAGTTTTCGTAAAATGCTGAAAAACAACAGTACCATCTGAAAGTTCAGCCAAAAAAGGTTTTATCTGAATGGTCACACCATAGACTCAAAAGTTAGAACCACCTTGTACAGCATAATAAACAGTACCACAGAAAAGTACTGCTCAGTAGCCTTCAATTGAATGGTAACACCATAGGATTTCATCCACAGACTCAAAAGTTAGAACCACCTCGTACAGCATAATAAACAGTACCACAGGAAAGTACTGCTCAGTAGCTTTCATTTGAATGGTCACACCATAGGATTTCATCAACAGACTCAAAAGTTAGAACCACCTTGTACAGCATATTAAACAGTACCACAGGAAAGTACTACATGCTCAGTAGCTTTCATTTGAATAGTAATACCATACAATACAGACTCCAGTTAGAGCTTCTTTTACATCTTTTACACGTCACCATCATTCCAGTGAGTAAAAGATTCAAGATACCGCACCTGTCTGTCCGTATGTAGCTCCATGTCATTGTCTCTAAGTCTCTTTATCACTCCAAATGTTGCAGGACCCTTTTCAATCGCTGCATACCTGTTGAAAGGGCAAAAAAGATGATGCTATGAAAATACGCAAAGATTATAGAACTAAGGGCTTGAAAGTATGCCTTAAATAATACACCACAGAATATTACTGGTATTTCAACTAAAATGTGAAAGAACTCATAATCACTTAAATAGAGCCTAGTTCTTGAAACTGTATGTATGTTAATTGGATAATTAAAAGGATATTTTTTCCAAAAACCTACTTTTCTGTTGTAGCTTCCTGTTTCTCAACTCCCTGTAGACCCTCTGTTATTTTCTTTAGCACAATGACTAAAGCACTTTCACCTAACGGTAATGGTAAAATTATTAGAACAAGGCAGCAATAAGAACTACCACCAAAGAGCATAATAAAGCTAGTTAAGGCTTCTAATTATAGTCGAACCTCCATTTGCGATCACCTCTCATAGTAACCACCTCCCATGAGCGACCACCTATCCAAAAGACCAAAACTTTCCCGGTCAAACACTGCAACCACTTTTTTGACCTGAAAGTTTAATGATTTTCCAATTGTTTTTGACCTCTTGTAAGCGACCATTTGACTTGTTCTCTGATCTCTATATTCTCTTTGCGCACTATGCTACCTAGATTAGAATATATGCCTTTGAAGAACTTAAAAGACAAGATGGAACTACAAATGGTATAACTTGGAAATCCCATGCAATGAATTATCTTCCATAAAGAAGATGTGCCTGGAAGAGGCCCCCTGTGGTTTGATTCTAGTGAGTGACATCCTCCTATAAGTGATCAGTGAGTCTTTGCATTTTTGGTCGTCACTTACAGGAGGTTCGACTACTATAACAGTGAGCAAACATGTAACATACCATAAGCTTTAACAACGTTCCCAAGTGACATCGCAGCTCCCTGTCGTACGGATGGAATACCGTCTGACAAGTTTCCAAAAAACAGTGGATATAGTTCATCCATGCTGGGACTTAAAACAGACAGCAAAAATAGAACAAACTAAAAATAAAGTTTTTAATTACCCTGGTACTTAGTTTATAAGGGATTTTCTATCAAAAACAAGCAGTTAACAATCAGCAGGGCAATTAGACCTTAAAATCTAAATGCTCTTATTGCTTTATAACAGTACTGTAACTTGTAATGGAAACCACAATTCTCTAACCCTTTTAAAATTCATTTTCCTCAGAAATAAATTGTACTATGCAAAAAGGCTGCTAAATAGGTTTCATTCCAACGGTAACTCCATCGAATTTTGTTCGCGGATTCAAAATAAATGAGATACTCATACAATAAGTATATTTCATATAGAGAGGAAAAAAGCCATGTCGATAAAACACTACATTTATCATTCATTCAAAATATTTCTCTTTTTCTGATTGGTTAAAATCCAATGGATGATTCGACAAAACCAGCTACTGTTAACCCAATTTTTGGAAGAAGTTTGTGATATGTGAAAAATGACATCCACTCTACAGCACAGTCCTCAATCTCTATAATTCTTCAAATGATACTCTGCCTCATACAATAATTGTCAAGTAATGTTAAAAAAGAAAGAAAAGAAAAGCTAAAAGCAGAAACTACCAATACATGTAAGTATGTGGTTTTGCATGCCTCTCGACCAATAGTGCACCATTGGACTTGTTATGAGACAAACAAGTTTGATTGTGAAACCTAGAATGAAGTCACATTATTATGTGCATTTACTTAAAAGACTCGTCTAGTCAGAACAGAAATAAAAATATATATATATATATCTGTGTGATTTTGCTAAAAGAGAGCCCAGGCCCAGACCTCTCCGTGGGTGGGTGGCTTCCTTGTTTTGAGTGAAAGCCAGGGGGTTAGGAAGGGCAGATTTTGTCACTTTGGTTAGAGTTTTATGTCAGAAAGCAGTGCAGAGTCAGATAATTTTTCCTGTGGCCTAGGCCAGCCAAATCAATGCGGTGACTCTTAATCATAACACTACTAGCAGAGCTTGGGGGAAGTGATTGACTAGTCATAAGCTTCATGGGTGGGGAGGTTGAGTTATGGCTCCTTGGAGTTGAGCGTCTAGAGACTCAGTACAGGCACCTTGTATGAAATCCAGACAGATATATATATATAAATATAATACAATAATATGGCATTGCTTGACTGTGTGCTACAGTCTTCAGCAGACTTGGGCATTGTTTCCATCCCTTCTGCAATAAAGAGATGGAATAAATACTCCAAACACTACCCCTGTTATAACTCTGAAACCTACCTGCATTCCTCAGGGAAACAAAGGACAAAATTTCCACAGGCCACACATGCAGCTGAAAGGAAAGTTAACATAATTTTGTACATGCAAGCATGTTAAACATTACAGTGTATTGGTGAAAAGTGGCAATCTTTGCACTATGTATTGGCAATTACCATAAAGGGGAAAAGGGGAACATAGGAATTACAGGAACAAAGAGAACGGGAGAAAAGGGGAACAAGGGAACATAGCAAATAGAGGAACAAAGAGAACAGGAGAAAGGGGAACAAGGGGAACAAGGGAACATAGCAATTACAGGAACAAAAAGAACGGGAGAAAAGGGGAACAAGGGAACATAGCAAATAGAGGAACAAAGAGAACAGGAGAAAAGGGGAACAAGGGAACATAGCAATTAGAGGAACAAAGGGAACGGGAGAAGAGGGAAACAAGGGGAAAAGGAGAACAGGGGAAAAAGGGGACAAAGAGAACAGGGGAACAAGGGAAACAGGGGAACAGAGCAACAGAGGAACAGAGGAACAAGGAAACAAGGGGAACAGGGCAACAAGGGGAACAAGGGGAACAGGGGAACAGGGCAACCAGGGGAACAAGGCGAACAGAGGAAAAGGGCAACAAGGGGAACAAGAGAATGGGGAACCGGGCAACAGAGAACCAGGGCAACAAGAGCACAAGGAAAACAGGGCAAGAGGGCAACAAGGGGAATAAGAGAACAAGTGGAACAGGGACACAAGGGAAAAACTCACCATCTCTAACTGGCCAGCTGTCATCTTTGAAACAACACACAAGAGCATGCAAAAGATCAGACACATGTGACCGCAAACAGTCTTGATCAACCTACACCGTGTCATGTAACATAAAACAAATTAAAGGAACAGTAAAGCATGGGCCACTACAAGTTAAAATCAACAGCAAAACTTTGGTATTTTTATAATGTGACAATGGTTTAAGTACTGGCATGTACATGGACTTGGTAAAAAGAAAAAAAAAGCAAAAAGGGAATATTCCTAACAAAGGAAAAAGGGTAAAAGAAAACAAGAGAAAAAAGGAAATAAGGTAAAAAGTAACCAGGTAAAAAAACAACAAACTAAAAAGGTAACAAGAGAAAGAGGTAAAGGTAGAAAATGTAACAGGGGTAACAAGGGGTAAAAAGGATTAACCAGGGTAACAAGGGGTAACAAAAGGTTACAGAGGTAACAAGGGGTACCACAGGTAACAAGGGGTAACAAGGGTAACAAGGGTACCAGGGGTAACAAGGGGTAACAGGGGTAACTACGGTAACAAGGGAAACAGGGGTAACAAGGGGTAACAAGGGGTAACAAGGGTAACAAGGGTAACAAGGGGTAACAAGGGGTAACAAGGGGTAACAAGGGTAACAAGGGTAACAAGAGTAACAAGGGTAACAAGAGGTAACAAGGGTAAAAAGGGGTAACTACGGTAACAAGGGGTAACAAGGGGTAACAAGGGGTAACAAGGGTAACAGGGGTAACAGGGGTAACAAGGGGTAACAAGGGTAACAAGGGTAACAAGGGTAACAAAGGTAACAGGGGTAACAGGGGTAACAAGGGGTAATAAGGGTAACAAGGGTAACAGGGGTAACAGGGGTAACAAGGGGTAAAAAGGGGTAACAAGGGTAACAAAGGGTAACAAAAGGTTACAGAGGCAACAACGGGTACCACAGGTAACAAGGGGTAACAAGGGTAACAAGGGTACCAGGAGTAACAAGGGGTAACAGGGGTAACTACGGTAACAAGGGAAACAGGGGTAACAAGGGGTAACAAGGGGTAACAAGGGTAACAAGGGTAACAAGGGGTAACAAGGGGTAACAAGGGTAACAAGGGTAACAAGAGTAACAAGGGTAACAAGGGGTAACAAGGGTAAAAAGGGGTAACTACGGTAACAAGGGGTAACAAGGGGTAACAAGGGGTAACAAGGGTAACAGGGGTAACAGGGGTAACAAGGGGTAACAAGGGTAACAAGGGTAACAAGGGTAACAAAGGTAACAGGGGTAACAGGGGTAACAAGGGGTAATAAGGGTAACAAGGGTAACAGGGGTAACAGGGGTAACAGGGGTAACAAGGGGTAACAAGGGTAACAGGGGTAACAAGGGGTAACAAGGGTAACAAGGGTAACAAGGGTAACAAGAGGTAACAAGGGGTAACAAGGGTAACAAGGGTAACAGGGGTAACAGGGGTAACAGGGGTAACAAGGGGTAACAAGGGTAACAAGGGGTAACAAGGGGTAACAATGGTAACAAGGGGTAACAAGGGGTAACAAGGGTAACAAGGGGTAACAAGGGTAACAAGGGTAACAAGGGGTAACAAGGGGTAACAAGGGGTAACAACGGGTAACAACGGGTAAAAAGGGGTAACAAGGGGTAACAAGGGGTAACAAGGGTAACAAGGGGTAACAAGGGGTAACAAGGGGTAACAAGGGGTAACAAGGGGTAACAAGGGTAACAACGGGGTAACAAGGGGTAACAATGGTAACCAGGGGTAACAGGGGTAACAAGGGGTAACAAGGGTAACAGGGGTAACAAGGGTAACAAGGGTAACAAGGGGTAACAAGGGTAACAAGGGTAACAAGGGGTAACAAGGGGTAACAAGGGGTAGCAAGGGGTAACAATGGTAACCAGGGGTAACAGGGGTAACAAGGGTAACAAGGGTAAGAGGGGTAACAAGGGTAACAAGGGTAACAAGGGTAACAAGGGGTAACAAGGGGTAACAAGGGTAACAAGGGTAACAAGGGGTAACAAGGGGTAACAAGGGTAACAGGGGTAACAGGGGTAACAAGGGTAAAAAGGGGTAACAAGGGGTAACAAGGGTAACAAGGGTAACAAGGGGTAACAAGGGGTAACAAGGGTAACAAGGGGTAACAAGGGGTAACAAGGGTAACAGGGGTAACAAGGATAACAAGGGTAACAAGGGGTAACAAGGGGTAACAAGGGTAACAAGGGTAAAAAGGGTAACAAGGGGTAACAAGGGGTAACAAGGGGTAACAAGGGTAACAGGGGTAACAGGGGTAAAAGGGGTAACATGGGTAACAAGGGGTAACAAGGGTAACAAGGGGTAAGAAGGGTAACAAGGGGTAACAAGGGTAACAGGGGTAACAGGGGTAACAAGGGGTAACAAGGGTAACAAGGGGTAACAAGGGTAACAAGGGGTAACAAGGGTAACAAGGGGTAACAAGGGGTAACAAGGGGTAACAAGGGTAACAAGGGGTAACAAGGGATAACAAGGGGGTAACAAGGGGTAACAAGGGGTAATAGGGGTAACTACGGTAACAAGGGTAACAAGGGGTAACAAGGGTAACAAGGGGAGGGTAACAGGGGTAACAAGGGTAACAGGGGTAACAAGGGTAACAAGGGGTAACAAGGGTAACAAGGGTAACAAGGGGTAACAAGGGGTAACAAGGGTAACAAGGGTAACAAGGGGTAACAAGGGTAACAAGGGGAGAGTAACAGGGGTAACAAGGGTAACAGGGGTAACAAGGGGTAACAAGGGGTAACAAGGGGTAACAAGGGTAACAAGGGTAACAGGGGTAACAAGGGTAACAAGGGGTAACAAGGGTAACAAGGGGTAACAAGGGGTAACAAGGGGTAACAAGGGGTAACAGGGGTAACAAGGGGTAACAAGGGATAACAAGGGGTAACAAGGGGTAACAAGGGGTAATAGGGGTAACTACGGTAACAAGGGTAACAAGGGGTAACAAGGGTAACAAGGGTAACAAGGGGTAACAAGGGGTAACAAGGGAAACAAGGGTAACAAGGGGTAACAAGGGGTAACAGGGGGAACAAGGGGTAACAAGGGGTAACAAGGGGTAACAAGGGTAACAATGGGATAACAAGGGGTAACAATGGTAACCAGGGGTAACAGGGGTAACAAGGGGTAACAAGGGTAACAGGGGTAACAAGGGTAACAAGGGTAACAAGGGGTAACAAGGGTAACAAGGGTAACAAGGGGTAACAAGGGGTAACAAGGGGTAACAAGGGGTAACAATGGTAACCAGGGGTAACAGGTGTAACAAGGGTAACAAGGGTAACAGGGGTAACAGGGGTAACAAGGGGTAACAAGAGGTAACAAGGGTAACAGGGGTAACAGGGGTAACAGGGGTAACAAGGGTAACAAGGGGTAACAAGGGTAACAAGGGGTAACAAGGGTAACAAGGGGTAACAAGGGTAACAGGGGTAACAGGGGTAACAAGGGGTAACAAGGGTAACAAGGGGTAACAAGGGTAACAAGGGGTAACAAGGGGTAACAAGGGGTAACAAGGGTTAACAGGGGTAACAAGGGGTAACAAGGGTAACAAGGGGTAACAAGGGGTAACAAGGGTAACAAGGGGTAACAAGGGTAACAAGGGGTAACAAGGGATAACAAGGGGTAACAAGGGGTAACAAGGGGTAATAGAGGTAACTACGGTAACAAGGGTAACAAGGGGTAACAAGGGTAACAAGGGTAACAAGGGGTAACAAGGGGTAACAAGGGGTAACAAGGGTAACAAGGGTAACAAGGGGTAACAAGGGGTAACAGGGGGAACAAGGGGTAATAAGGGGTAACAAGGGGTAACAAGGGTAACAATGGGATAACAAGGGGTAACAATGGTAACCAGGGGTAACAGGGGTAACAAGGGGTAACAAGGGTAACAGGGGTAACAAGGGTAACAAGGGTAACAAGGGGTAACAAGGGTAACAAGGGGTAACAAGGGGTAACAAGGGGTAACAATGGTAACCAGGGGTAACAGGGGTGACAAGGGTAACAAGGGTAACAGGGGTAACAAGGGTAACAAGGGTAACAAGGGGTAACAAGGGTAACAAGGGTAACAAGGGGTAACAAGGGGTAACAAGGGTAACAAGGGGTAACAAGGGGTAACAAGGGGTAACAAGGGGTAACAAGGGTAACAAGGGTAACAGGGGTAACAAGGGTAACAAGGGTAACAAGGGGTAACAAGGGGTAACAAGGGGTAACAAGGGGTAACAAGGGTAATAGGGGTAACAAGGGTAACAAGGGGTAACAAGGGGTAACAAGGGTAACAGGGGTAACAGGGGTAACAAGGGTAACAAGGGTAACAAGGGGTAACAAGGGGTAACAAGGGTAACAAGGGGTAACAAGGGGTAACAAGGGTAACAAGGGGTAACAAGGGGTAACAAGGGGTAACAAGGGTAAAAGGGGTAACAAGGGTAACAAGGGTAACAAGGGGTAACAAGGGGTAACAAGGGGTAACAAGGGTAACAAGGGTAACAAGGGGTAACAAGGGTAACAAGGGTAACAAGGGTAACAAGGGGTAATAAGGGGTAACAAGGGTAACAAGGGTAACAAGGGGTAACAAGGGGTAACAAGGGGTAACAAGGGTAACAAGGGTAACAAGGGGTAACAAGGGGTAACAAGGGGTAACAAGGGTAACAGGGGTAACAAGGGTAACAAGGGTAACAAGGGGTAACAAGGGGTAACAAGGGGTAACAAGGGTAACAAGGGGAACAAGGGGTAACAAGGGTAACAAGGGTAACAGGGGTAACAGGGGTAACAAGGGTAACAAGGGTAACAAGGGGTAACAAGGGGTAACAAGGGTAACAGGGGTAACAAGGGTAACAGGGGTAACAAGGGTAACAAGGGGTAACAAGGGTAACAAGGGTAACAAGGGGTAACAAGGGGTAACAAGGGGTTTCAAGGGGTAACAAGGGGTAACAAGGGGTAACAAAGGTAACAAGGGGTAACAAAGGTAACAAGGGGTAACAAGGGTAACAAGGGGTAACAAGGGGTAACAAGGGGCAACAAGGGTAACAAGGGTAACAGAGGTAACGGGTAACAAGCGGGAACAGGGGTAACAGGGGAGCAGGGGTAAGAAGGGGGAACAGAGGTAACAAGGGGGGACAAGGGGTCAAGGGGATACAAGGGGAAGAGGGAAAACAAGGGGAATAGGTGGAACAAGGAGGAACCCAGGGGGACAGGGGAACATGGGAACAAGGGGAACAGGGAAACAGGGGAACACAGGGAGAACAGGGGAACACAGGGAAACAGGGGGAACAGGGGAAAAAGGGAAACGGGAACAAGGCGAATAGGGGGAAGAAGAGGAATACAGGGGAAGAGGCGGAACAAGGGGAACAGGGAGGACAAGGGTGACATGGGAACAGGGAGGACAAGGGGAACAGGAGGAAAATAGGTGAACAGGGAGAAAAAGGGGAACAGGGGAAACAAGGGGAACAGGGGGGAAGACAGGGGAACAAGGGAAATAGGGAGAACAAGGGCAACAGGGGGAACAGGAAAAACAAGGGGGCAAGGGGAACAGCAGAACAGGGGGAACATGGGAAGAGAGGAAGAACAGGATCGGGAACAGGGGAAGAAGGGGAACAAAAGGTAACAAGGTAGATGTCATGGAAATACTACTGAAAGAGTTGTTGCTGTGGTAACATTAAGTAGACAAAATAAACTTGAATTTAATTACATCATCATCAACAACAAGACAAATAAATTCAAATTTTGAAAAGGTGTTTTCTCCGGCAACTGTATCAACCTTTTGGCAATTGTAAGGCAATTTAAGGGTAAAAACACTGACCTTAGTTCCTAGTTCTGCAATACAAGCACAAGCGGCTTCTCTTACAGCATGGTTATCGGCCTTGGTTTGACTGATGTAAAACTCCACCTAGCCAACAACAACAGAAATAATCATGTTATTCTGTTTTCATAAGGACATAGCTATGTATCCACTGTAACTAATATGTAATTCAAACTCTGCACCTTATCCTTGACATTATTAAATATTCCACCCAGATACTCCACCACATTTTCTCTGCCCTTGGCTTGGCATGTTTTACCACTGAAATAGGAATGCACTCATTTTTTTTGGAATGTTTTTCTTTATATCATTTCATTTTTTTGGAATGACTTTCCGTGTATCATTTCATTTTTTGGGAATGACTTTCCTTATATCATTTCTTCCAGACAAGAGTGAATTTGCACACATCGACACATCTAAAATATAGTAAATTGAAATGGTTTTTTTGGCACCACAAAATAGGTTTGTTAACAAGGAAGTGTGATTCCTGAAAAGCACCCAAAAATCGTATCTTGTTACTACAATAATAATTGGGAAAGATGCCTTTCCACAGCAGTAGCCAACACAATAGATGCATACTTACAATTTCAGTGATGTACTTCTCCACTAGTTGCTTTCCTTCTGTTCCAACAACCATTTTCCAACTTTGTTGACAGTAGATTCTTACACCTTCAGCCACATAGTACCTGAAGAGTGTGACCATGTAATACATGTTAAAACATTGACCACATCTAACTCCAAACTTATTCATACACAAGAACTATGTCATTGTCTAGTCAGTTGGCATCACAGCTTGTCAATGTTTAAAAATGTCAGCATGACACTGTTTTAGCATATTGTCATACATGTAAGTCGGTATGTTGATGTATCACATATCAAATGGTGACAAGCGAAATTAGGTAATAATTTCACACACTTTTTGTCGAAATGCAAGTGAAATTTTTCTCTAATTTCACGAGTATACCATTGATTATGTTAGTAAGCTAACAGTACGGAGACAGTTTTTAAGCAGACAGTTGACAAATCACTAATGAGGATACAGTAAAGACAGTGATGGCATTAATGTTTTGTGTGAAGAAAAAACTTCAAATACTCATCCACAGCAGCACTTTAATTTGCTGTACCACTTTACGCTGTACTTTTACATGTAAGATCTCCTATAAATTAAACTGTGTAATATCCAACCTGTTAAGACACATTGCTGGCAAGATTTTAGGATAAAATCTTTCCCTTGATTCACTGTTTGGTAAAGTTTGTAAAAACTGACGTGTGGCCACTGATGCAGCCAGACGAACCTGTGAGAGAAGGGATAGTCATGTTAACAAAACAAATTTTTGATACACTAGTAGATTCCCTTTACCCTTTGTACTGTAAATTCTCTTAAAACAGAGGAAGAATTTGAAATTAGATCAGAGAGTTTAATGGTTTATGAAAGCCTTCTCTCACATAATCTCTTCACTTAACTTTACACAGTGTCACATCACAATATAATTAATTTTTAGTCTTAGAAAGGACTTAATTGAGGATAAGATTAAGCATTACCGGATGTTTTTTCAAGTATAAAAGAAGACTGGAAGAAAATGAGCAAGGTGAAACAACGGAACAACTTACATGATTGTATAAACAATTTTTCTATTGTTACATGTAAATGCAATTTATTATATAAACACCAATGAAATACCAAGTGAACTTTCGCACGAAAACTTGATATCTTCACATGTGAAAATAACATGATATCCTCACATGTGAAAATATCACCATTGCTATGGCTTCATAATAAACTGCACCTTTCAGACCAAAAACCTATTTAAGTAAAATGGCTCAGCATTTCTTTGGTGGTTATATAATAAAATTAATAGAACATTACATGGTCCCTTGGAGATACAAAATTTCTCTTCTGGTGTTAAAAAAAAAATTTCACCCATTCGCTGCACTCACTCGTGAAATATTTTTCAAGACTCGAAGAGAAATTTCGTATCTCCACGCGGTCATGTAATATCCTCTATGTCTTTGCATTGTATTATATACAACTACTGGGTAACTTAGTGATCTTGGTGAAATTAATTTTGTAAAGGTTAACATAAGACAAAAACCTCACCTGGCTCCAGTTATCTGATAATCCTTTTTTCAGATAGTCTGCAAACTGCTCCCCGTGCTTTAGGATAGCATTATTTTCCACATTCACTGATGGTGACAGGGTAGCTCCTGACAATTTGTCTGAAAATAATAAAATATAATAAGAAAAATGGAATTTTCGTAGATTGCAGGGTTTTCATTAAGAATCCTAGTAGCAGAAGAAAGGTGTAACTTTACACAAGAATATTTTGAAAGAGGCTCCACGTCTGGATAAAAAATAGTCATAAGCTACCGAACATTAGTTGAAGAATTCTGGAAAGTTAACGGAGAATTCTCTGATCTCTGACGTCTAATGAACACCCTGAAATTGACTGAGACCAAGAAGATTAAGTTCAGGCCACAGGGCTAATCTAGTTGACATTATAAAATAAATACTCCAGTAATATTACTGACTCCCTTTTGTTTTGCAGAGTGAACTGTCAGGATATATATATCTTGTTGGACAGTTTTTTGTGCAGTATCGTATGATATTTTTATGAGTCATGCTGTATTTTGGCGAGCCAGAAGTAGTACTGGATCCAGACCTTGAGATAAGGGGGAGGGCGGTAAGAAGGCCTGGTCTACCCCCAAAATTTCCAGCCCTTCGGGCCTCAATTTGGTCCAAAAATAAGGGGGGCCCAGGCCCCCTAGGCCCCTCCCCTGGATCCGCCACTGAGTAGGGCGAGTATAAATGTGCTCGCTTACATAACTAGAATGCATGACACACCGACATGAGTCCACTTTTTGCACGCTTTCAGCAACACTGCTGCTGATTAGTCAGAAATGGAAACTTGTCAAACTAGTTTACTCAGCGAATTAAATTTTTTCAAGTTTTTTTGGCACTTTGAGGTTCTCTCTTTCAAACATTTGCATGGAAAACAGAGATGGAATTAATTGTGAGGCTTATGATGGTCTTTCTGTTACGTAAAATGGACTGCAAGTAGAAAAACTGTACAGTATGAAAACTGCAATGGAATGACAAAATATCAAGAAGTTTGAAAGAGCTACGTGTGAACAATGGACTTGAAACCTCATCTTTACCCATTATACTAACAAAAAGAGAACGTGCAGAGTCTACAGTACCATGTCAAGTTTCCGCACATTTTAAAAGAACTAGAGGTGAAGATTGTTCATTTTCTTGGTTGGGATTTCAGATTTAATAAACGTTGTTTGACTTGTTTATTTCAAGGATTGTTGTCGCTACAACCGTCGCTATCACACAACTTCAGTTTCATCTTCTTTGTTGTATCTTGAGCTTATAATGTGTCAAACCAGTCTTCTGGCCCCAGTTGTTCAAAAGGTGGATAACGTTATCCATCGGATAAATCACTATCCACTGGATAGCACAATTGGTTTCCCTAACACTTATCCGTTGGATAGTGATTTACCCGGTGGATAGTGCTATCCAACTTTTGAACAACTGGGGCCTGGAGTACAAATACTGTGTGGTATTTGTACTCATTTTTAGCGTCATTTGTACTCTACTGAGTGATGTTGAATAATACAGGTAAATCGTTAAGCCAAATAGTCTAAACTTGCAATACCTTGACCACCTGAGAACATTGAAATAAAGCCTTTTTGAGAAATACACTGTACAGTGTAGTTACTGTTAAACTGTTTTTCATATACATTTTTAGTTTAATTTTGAGTCTTATCTCTAGAAAAAAGGCAAGTATAATGTAAGAGTACCACAGTTACAAATTCTTATCTGTGTACTTTATTTTATATATAAAGCTAATAGTTCCACTCCTTAAACAGAATACACTGTACATGTGCATTATGTACAGTTGATGCTCTGTTAACCAACACTCATATAAAGACTGCTTTATTGTACAATGTAATAGCCACATTGACAAAACCCTGTTTGAATCACCTTCCTAATGACACCATTCTGCCTGTAACTGGATAGGTTTCCCAACGGTTTTTGCATATTATTCAACTGTATGAATTGATTTTGAGAGCAAGAATAATTGCTGGTAAAAACAGAACAAAATGAAAAAAACAAAAAAAGGATTATTAGTACCTTCTAGTCTTCCCAGCCGCACCAAAGATCCACAAAGCTGGTAGCCAGTTTCTCTTACAAATCTATTTGTGTGATTTAGGGCCTGAAATATCAGGTCTAGTAGATTCTGAGTGATGTGTTCATTAAAGGCTTTGCCGCATCCCTCTATAACAGATTGTAGACATCTACAAAACAAGTGCCAGTTTTAGTTCATTTAAAACAAAGACAAGTACTACCTCCAGGCTAAAACTATGAAGAATGAATTAGTGCTTTCTTTAAATAAGTGTCTTTTGACACAGGTGTCGCGGGTGCTAATTTGAGCATTAAAAGTATCTTAGTGACAAGTCAGTCTTGCAGTTATCGAGAGTCAAGGAACATGCAGTGTTCTCCTCATCAGGTGGTAACCAATAAAATTTACCATCTGAGGTAATGTTCACTACTTACCACCCGCAACCGCTTGAAGGTTAAGTAAACTTTAATAAGTTGTTTTAAAAAATAGGCAAGTTGTGATCTGATCAGGTCAAATCAAATCAAATCAAATCAAAACAAATCAAATCACTGGTTTATTGTCCCTTTTGCAGTCAGAAGACTGAATTGTAGGATACCTTACAAGCTGTGATATATATACTAATACGCTACATTTATTGACAAGATTGATCTTTAACACTGACAAAATTTGAGAAACGTTCAGTTTTTGTGGCCATGGGCCTGCTAGAACTCCATGACCTTAGACACACACTGGTAGATATAGGTACCACTCTGTTGTACATGTATATTAGTGGGTCAAGGTAATGAATGAATCTATGGAAGTGTATACTTAAAAGTAAACACACCTTTTCATATGGGCCACGCATTTTGGAAAGAGAGCATTGAAGACAGAGAAGAGCAAAATTATTGGAATCAAATGTTGTTGTCCAAAGATAGCAGCGGCTGATTTGTGTACGATAGGTCTTAAAATGAGGGGATAACGTTTCAGAGAACTTAGCTCCTAAATTTCACAGCAAGGCCAAAGCCATGTCCCTCGCTCCACTACCCCCTGTCCCCAAGATAAGTGCTCCTCTGCCACATATTCTATGCCTTACTAGCCATGAATGGTCCCTTACCTACTGAGCTAAAATTTAGGGAGAACACCAGAAATGGTTGATAAACAGTAGTTTTAGGGATACCTGTATTTATATGCCTACAATGTTTCTGAATACAATTTACCTCATACTTGTCTCAAGGTGCTTCCAGCCCGCCGTATCATGGAAAATCTGAGCTGCATCAGCTCTTTTGTGCTATAGATAATGAAAGTATTAATGACATACATAATTACACTTTAGAAACAGGTCATGGGATGAATTAGTATGTGTTATCAAATGGTGACGAGTGAAATTTGGGAATAATTTCACATGCGTTTTGTCCAAATCCCAATAATTTCCCTCGCCTAAAGGCTCGGGAAATTATTAGGATTTGGACAAAACGCACCTGAAATTATTTGCTAATTTCATGAGTAAACCATTTGATTACCTATCAATATCATGGGTGACGAATTACGTTAGCAATCTTGGATTTTTGACATGTTTATCCTGGATCATATCGATCGAGAACTCCACTCTCTCAAATGTTTAGACCTTAAATTTGGCTTATAAAGTTCAGAATTTTTCAGACTTTTTCGGCAAAATACCTGTTAGAATCCTTCTTGATGTTCTCTTGTGTGTTCAGGTTTTCTAAAACGTCTTTTTGTGCCCTGACATCTTCATTCATGGCATTTTAAAACTTCGTCACCATCTTGACACTGAGACATACAGAAGGGTTGCCATGGCAATTTTGTAATTTCACATGTGAAATTACAAATTAACGTTGAAATTTCGCGCCAAAATTAAGGAGTAATAATTATTCGTCACCTATGATATTAGTAAATTAATTCTTGCTGAATTATGGAAAGATGGATTAAGCATCTCCAAAACACAAAATCCCATGTGCCATTTGTAAGTTTACATAGGGTTATGCAGGGAATCAATGTCTGCATTTTTGGTGAACTTTCCAGCCTTTGGGACTGGAAAATAGTTTAAATTTGATAAAATATACTTTTGTGGGGTTATCAAAACCACAGTTTGGGCCAAAATTTGTAATCAAAATCCCCAGAGTGGGGACAAAGGGAGTGTTCAAATGCCACACCAAAGCCCATAGCTCCCTCTCCATCTAAACATTGATAATATTATTATAATTCTTACTCAAATACCAGGCATACAAAAGAAATCTGAGAATCTATTATACCGGTAAGGCAATCATGGCTTTATTCCAGGCAACCCCTTAAAAAGTGACTCTCTTGCCCATGCCTGAAGAGAAAAGTAAACTACTATCTACATATATATATATATATGTTGCAGTTATTTTTTTATTCCAGTTAATTTTTGTCTTTCTTTTGTTTTAAATTCGTTAGCATACGTTACCATGCCCAAAAACATAACAATGGAAAAATAAAAATTAACTGAAATAAAAAATTAACTACTGAGACAACATAAATATATAGAGGGAGAGAGAGTAACTGATGACACATCTATCACTAACATCCAAAGCCTTTGAATTCTTACAGTTTCTTGTGATGTATCATGTTCTCCACCAGTCAACTTATGCATCAGTCCTCCACTCAACTCCTCAGAGTCAGGCAACTTTCTTTCAAGATTATCACTGACGCTTTTCAAAATTTCTTCCCGGCAAGCTACATAAATGTCTGGTCCTTTCCTTGTACAAAGGGCACCAAGCATTTCACCTGTAAATTTAAAAAAAGAAGCTTTAAAATAGTAAAAAAAAAAATCAACCACTGATTTTTTTTATTTCTAAAATATTTGCTGACATTTTGTTCTCATAATTGGAAAAGAAGAGATGTTAACAATATGATTCTTGTTACCTTAAGTTTCCCATTGATTGCAAGACAAGCAAAATGATTACCCTGGAGAGGGAGTTTAACTCCACATTTTACTATGGCACTGTTACAAACAACAACAGAATTGATTTTTTCAAACTTTAAAGATGTGTTATTCTGGATTAAGATTAGAGGATGAATAATTTTACAACTGATCATCATTTTTTATATTACAAATCTTAGAATGATGTTTCATTGCTCTTTTGCTGGCAATCAAATTGCAGCAAAATTGACAGCGAACAAGAGAACAAATTATGCAGTGTCCTTGCATTGTGAAGTCTACGATCTACAGAAAATAATGTTTCACCTGAAGCAATCCTTACTCGGGCTTCTTCATCGTGCATTAAACGTAAAGCTTGTTTTCGAAGGGCCTCGGTAAAGTCATCAGACCCAAGATTGTTTAGTACAAGAACCTTGGATCCGATCAATCCTCCATGCTTTGCTTCCCAGCCGCGATCGGTTGATTCAACCAACGAAGCCAGCGAATTTTGGAAATCGGTCACTCTTTGAGAATCAGAGGAAAAATTTGAAGTCTCCTTTAACTTTTCTTCTAAAGCTTGTAGTCCCTTGTCTCTTTCTAACTTAGTATGACTGCAAAGGAGGGACAAGATGTCATCCGTCGTTTTGTCCGCCATCTTGGATATATGATGGAGAGGTGTTTTATGGGGGATGTTATGGGAAGGGGCAACTACACACTGTGTCCACCCCTGACGGTAGCCATGGTGACGTAGGGAGTGGAGGTGGAGGTGGAGGTACGCATAGCAGCAAAAATACTGTATCACTGGGATTTTTTGGAAAAATAAGAAAGGTGAAACAATAACTACAACCAACCAGCAAAAAGAAAACATTCACTATGGATTCCTGTCTGAATAAGTTGACTCTAGTCTACACGACATAACTACCACTCTTATTAAAACTGCTCGGACTAGTATAAAGCTCAAATAAAATGAGAATTCGAAATGAATAAAAATACTCAATCTCACGACATTTTTGAATTTTATGGAACTCAGAATGGAAACGTTCTGTATTTCCAAAATTGACCCACTCCACCCTATGAAGAACTAAAATGTCCGCGGCAACCTGCGTTTTACTTTCCCGCCTTTTTCTTTCTATGCTACAGTTTTTGACCAATCAGATTCTTTGAAGATGATGACGTTGTTGTGGAAATGTCAAAAAAAAAGGAAAAAAAAACTTTTTTTGTGCTCTTCGTTGTTCAAAAATGACCTGCTGCTTTCTGCTACTTTTGAAGAGTTTTTAGATCAAAAAATTGTTTTCCTCTCAAAACAATTTCGAGGAGAAAAAAGAAGCAAGAGTTAATATTATCGGGGTGTGTTTGGTCATTTTTAAAGTTTGGAAAAAGACAGAATAACTGCTTTCTAAGAGGTGAGTTGTCAGTTGGCAAAATTGGATAATGAAAACAGACTTTTCAGTTTTAATATGCTGTTGTTATTTTCGCCGTTACTAATCACTTATTACTTTTGTTGAAGATGGAGAACTCTTTATCGGAGTACGAACTTTTGAGGCTTAGAAATATCAAGAGGAACCATGAATTCTTGAAAAGCCTTGGTAAGTTTGCATTTTGCCTTGTCTATTTCTTTGTTCTCTCATAAGTAAGCTTAAGCTTTTGTCAAGAATTAAGATTTAAAATACCTCCGTATATAAAGTACTTTCAAGTGGCTATTGGCTTTAAACGTTGCAGCAGCAAATGTAGAAACGTCGTGGCTTCAATTAATTGTTGCAAATTATCGTCGAAAGTTAAACCTTTCCTTAGAAATATCAGAGGCGTCCCTGAGCTGTGATCTATTCAACAGATTTTGCGAAAGAGCGTTCATGGCCAAAATGTAAGAGTTTGTTTAGGAATATTTACGACATGCTTAAGAAAACAATAAAATCTGAATATAAAATACCTCACGTTACTTCCAAGGTGTATCACTTTGCTGTCTAGGCCCTCCTTCTTCTTAGAGTGGAAAACCAAGGGATCTAAACCTCAAATTCTCTTCACTCCCCGATTTCCTTTTAATATGGGGAGAGCCGAGGGCGTCTATACACAGGCTATTATATTTGTATTTTCTCTCTTTTAGGTCTTCCTGTTCCAGCCGTACCAACTGGCCTTCCTTCTCGTACTCGTAAAACACCTGTAAAGAAGCCTAAGACAGAGACCACCATCGCAGATAGTGAAATCTCAAATGAGAGTAGTGATGATAGTGATGAAGATTGGGTTCCAGGGTCAGAAGAAGTTAGACGACGAAACAAAATGATCAAAAGATTCATTCCTGGTAAACAATCGTTCGGACGAAAACTGTCAGTAATGAGTTTTTTGGTCGAGATTTTCCTTCCTTAGAAAATGAGAATGGCTGTTTTGATTTTTTCCAGAGTTTAGACCCAAGCCTCAGATTGTGCCTACCATTAAAAGCCCGAAGGAGCCAAACATGAAGGTAGTTAACATGTGAATGCTTCCATAAAGAGGTAGACTTAGTGCATAGGACCTTTATAAAAAAGAGAGTACTACTAATGGGATTTATATCAATGTGAATTAACAAAAAGGTCAGTCAGTTATTAAAAGAAAATAATAAAAAGTGGAATGCCCATGTGTCCTTGTTTTGGCAGGAAGAAAATGACTCTAGCGCATTTGATGAGTTGGGTCGACTGGGAGAGAATATGGAACTTTTGCCAGATGAGAATACTGCAATTATAAGGAGAGAAAGAACAAAATCTAACAATAAAAATGAACAGCCTTCTATGGGAAAGCGCGAGCAATACGGCACTCGAGGAAAACGACACTTCTACTGTGAGGCTGAGGTGCCAGATGATGACCATTATATATGTGAGTAAAAAAAGATGAAATATTGAGGTGCCTTGTAAGGAAGGGGGAGGGGGGGGGGGAGGGGGGAGAAGGGGCTCAATCCTTATCAACAAGACAAAAAAGCTGTCTTTGTAAGATTGGGCACTTGTAAGAACTCGCCTTTCTCTTTGAGGTCGCGATAAAGACTTGAATTTAGTAAAAAGTAGCAAAATCATTCAATTCATTCATGATCAGTTTCTTGCTTGATTATCAAGGCTCTGTATTTCATCTTGCTCAACGTCAAGTTCCGAGTAAGGATAGATTTACGATTGCAACAATAACCCTGAACGAAAGGCAAAAGAATATTAGTTGTGTTGAGCTTGTTGCAGTTTTGAAAATAAACGCCTCCTATCTATGTGAACTTTAGAGCTTGGACCCCTACAATTACATAGACGTCCCGGGCATTTATTAACTATAGACCTTGTCACGGTTTTCGACGCCATCTTGACGAGTAGGCAAACGAGTGAGAAATTACAGTGTTTGTATGAGAATCAAATGTCGAATAACTTCCGTAAAACGGCCTTTCTGAAAAAAATATCAATTGTAAACTAAAGTTACAAAGCAAAGGATTATCCTAAAAAATTTTGGAGGCGTACCTGTGCCTAAATTTCTCCAGAGGCTTGCATTAGAGTTTCCATACATTTGTCTGTAATTTTCCCGAGACTTTCTTACAGACAAATGTATAGAAAATTTAAAAAAAGTGGTTCTAGGTCTTCCAGTGCATTAAGGCCCTCAATTTTTTCCAGTAGAATCCTTGGGAGTGAAGCTTTAGTTTACAAATCATATTTTTTTCAGAACAGCTGTTCTACGGAAATACATTCGACGTTAGATTCTCATACAAACACTGTAATTTCTCACGCGTTTGCTTACTCGTGAAGATGGCGTCGAAAACCGTGACAAGGTCTATTTTATGGGAGCTTACCGTTTTCTTCCATTAACACTGCTTTAGTTTGCGAAGATTGCAACGATTTCCACTACGGTGACTGCCCTGTGCATGGCCCATTACAAATTATTGAAGATAAACCAAGGGAAGAAAACCCAGACGTGTCCGCAGCCGTGGCTTCATTACCAGCATCACTAAAGATAAGTGACTCGTCAATTCCCGGGGCGGGATTAGGCGTTTTCAGTACGTCTGAGATCCCAAAAGGAGTGCAATTTGGCCCATACAAGGGAATGAAGATAGGCTGGGAGAATATAACAGAGGACAGAAATACTAGCTATTGTTGGGAGGTATGTTTTTATGAACATCTGAAAAATTTCATCAACTTAACATTCTTCACCGGGTGAATCCTTACAATTAGATGCTTCTTTTCCACACTACTTTCTATATTTTTTGACGTAAATGGTGGACAGAGTTTTGGGCCGACTTAGTGTGAGGGTATGTGATTTACAAGTACAGAAGTGTAGTTGGGATGGTTTAGTCCGATTTTGCGGAGAAATACATAAATGTCCATGACGTCATACATCACCACCACCACAATTCTTTTGTTTTCTGTCAACCTGTTAAGTATAAGACACTAAAAGATAGCACGTGAAGTCATCCTAATGAGAATAGACCTTTTCACGGTTTATGACGCCATCTTGGCTGGGGGGCAAGCACGGCTGAAATTGCAGTTTGGCCCACTTGGAACCGCTATAACGCCGTTACAGAGAGGCAGATTTCCAACATTTGCCACTACCTTAATAGTCAGGTCTCTTAGTGCAAAATATAGGCCGGATCGTTACAGACGTGACAAAAGTGTCAAATTTGGCACAGAGCTTCCTTAGCACCTACCAATTAATACTGGAGGGGGTGCCCGTTACAAATGGTCCTAATTACAGATAAAAGGGGGGGTTAACTTTCACCTATAATAGCAGATTGGGTGTCCTGTGGTGAGTACTCTTCTTGTTTGATTTGGCTAAAAAACATTTGTTGCAAATTTTTAAGTTTTTAATTTGGTAATGTTTAGTTGTTGTTACACTATTCAAAATAGTTTTACATGTACATAATACTGACTAGTGCCCAGTCTCCACACGGTAAGTGTGGCCATGTTCATTGTGCGGACTGTGCGGCTATCAGTGTCACTGCTAAGACTTGCCTTATCATTACATATCAATTTAAACAGATCACAAAGCCAGCTTTCAAAGATGTCATACAATAACATAAAACTCAAATGTATCACATCCTAAACGACAGAATCGTAAAGTTTGACATGCCACATGAACGACCTCATGAACCGTAACTGACAACGCGCCCACTTTGTAATTGTGCAGCTAAGATTAGATTATAATTTGCTTCGTTGGTAACCCTGTCCTTGAGATAATGATTAAAACATGTCAACCTCGTCCCCAGGGGGAAAGGAGGAGCAAGGGTGGCACAGTTGGTTAGTGCGCAGCCTTCGGGACGAGAGGTAACGAGTTCGAGCCCGGTGTCAACACCTCCTTATTTCAACTTCTCTTTTTTCTGTGTAGCTTTGACTAGCTTAAATACCTTTAAAACGGAGAATTAATGGAGAGAGGGGGGTAAAAGGAGCGCACCGTCGACCTCAAGTTTATCACTTATTATTACTGTCACGAGTTATTGACGTAAAATATGGTCGCTTTACCTTTTTCTACCTGTTTATTAACCCTGGGGACGAGGTTGTAAAACATGCCTCTCCAGGAATTTTTAACACTCTTTATTTTTTGCACATTTGCATTTAAAAAGAAGTGTATGAGGTCCCTGCATGCCTATACACCTGTAAGCGGCTCATTCACTTCAGAGCCCTTGGACCAGAGTGTTAAAAGTACGTCTACAGAGGGTCGTGAAGGGGGGTACCAAATCCCAGTTCCCAGCCTAAATTTGGCCCAAATCCCAGTTCCCAGGCTAATTTTTGCGAAAATCCCAGTTACCAAATCTAAAATCCCATTACATATGATTATTTGCAAAATCATGCGCATAATAAATTAAAAGCACTGATTGACGCTATTTGGATACACGTACCTTCACCTGGACTGAAGAAAATCTCTCATTCTGCTGGTGAACACTCTTTCTCTTCCAGCTCTTGTTGACATAACCATATGAAAACCAATTCTATCATCTGCACAATCCTCGTCTGACTCACTGTCTCCGCTTTCACTGCTAGCTGGTAGCTAGACCGCGGGCGCGAAGGCGAAAAATACTGATTTCACGGTCTCTACTGAGGAGTGCAAGGTCTATTGCTACGAAATTTTATTTTTCTATTTCGAAATATTGGAGCAAATACCGCTGAAGAAAAGAAATCCCATTCCCATTTTATAATTGTTCATCCCATTCCCAGTGGCTAAATCCCAGTCCCAGTGAGTAAATCCCATTTTCCCAGTCCACAATAAGGCTAATCCCAGTTCCCATTTTACCCCTTCACGACCCTCTCTACACGATCTTTCAAAAAAAAGGAAGGTCGTCGCGTGCGTTACAATTTACAAACAAACTAACTTCAGAAGAGCTGAAATTTACAGGAACAAGGCCTCTTTTAGCCAACCAATGATGCATCATTTATGAAAATGAATGTAATTTGTTTGATGCAATTAGGCGAATACCCCGTGGTTACGAAATCTTACGATCATGGATTCCTCAAGAGCAATTCAGTTACCAGCTTTTCACAAAATAATGCTGTGGAAAATTATCTAAAATACCAAAAAAGCAAGGGTCAACAATAATTATGGCCTGGTCCCTTATAATAATGGAGTGGTCATGATAAAGAAGCCCATCAGCCCTAACTTTGACCACTCAAACAGATTTTTGACAGATTACATACTGCAAAACTTTGCATTCACTTATGCCTATGTTGCCACACCAGGAGCCTAGAAATCGGCTCCTGGTCACACCTTGTTTTTATTGCTGAATATCATTCTAAAGAGCTTTACGAAATATTTTGTTAGTATGGGTGTTTTGATAATGATTGATATTTAGAGATGGTGACAAAAACGAACACAGAAATAGTCACAAAACAAGACGCATGAAACAACTGTAATCTAATATTCGTTTTACACCGATATAATGGCTTCTTTGGCTGCTATGCTGACGTTCTTGAAGATGGCCGGTAGTATCACAACTAGTCCCGGGTTAGGTATACCGTTTATTACCAGTTTCACGGTTCCTGAGACTTAGGGCCTGTTAACATAAAGGTGGGGGACCCCAGGTAGGTGAGGTAACCTGCTTAGGTTGGGTAAAAAAATAACCTTCCTTTACACGCAATCTTGCAATCCCGCCATCCTGGGGTGCAGTTTCTCAAGATTATATGAATGGTCGCTAACCATGTAAGCAAGAAAAATGCTGGCAAACCACGTCTACGCTCAATTGCTGCTCTTGCTGCAACCTTCAGTGTTGTGGCTTTCTATTGTTACCTTTAATAATTATGTGAAGCCACCCAGCGCCAAAGTGAATTTTGCGCGATTTTGATGTATCTCGAATCCGACCCCGACTAGCCTGGGTTTCCTCACCTTGAAACGTTGACATGGCAAAATTTGACCTCAGCTGAGAGGGTTACCTGGTGTGGCAGACCGGGCTACCCACCTTGAAGGGTGACCCCACCTATCATGTAAACGTGATCAAATTAAAATGAGAGATTATATGGACAGGCGGGTTACCCCACCTAAGTGGGTTACCATTCCTACCTGGGGTCCCCTTCCTTCATGTAAACAGGCCCTAAAAGTTAGCCCGGCCCCCTTTCTACAGCTTCAGCAGTTAAACTATTCACTATTTATCATTTGAGTCAATCTTGTACCATTTGAGTCTCACTTTTACGACTTGATCTGAGCTGTTATTATTTTTGGACATGAGTGCTTCAGTGCCAAATGTAGAGGCTTCATGATAAACTGTGCTGTTTTTTGAAGCTTGGGCTAACTTGTTTCTTTTTTTCGTTGATGAGACCAGATTCTTTTTTGTTTGTTTTTGCTTTGTAAAGCTTAGACAAACTGCGGAAATTGTAAATGATATGACTTGTGCCACGGTGCTTGCTTCTCTGTCAAAACATGCACTTGCGTCCAGCAGATAACTGGATAAAGAGAGACTGAAAGGCATCCAGGCCTATGTTAAGCTGAAAAATTAATTACCTCCCTAGGAAAGAACTATTTTGGGTTCTGTCATTTCGTTATTTGCTCTTCATGAATAGCTGTCATAAATCCCTGATAATATGTGAGACAACAGACTCTTTGACAATTTCTTTTGTCTGAAATTTTTTTTGCTTTCTTCAGCTTAAAGTGACATGTAACGACAAGTAATACTTGATAAATGAGGCTTAAGCCACACAATAAGGCCTCCTCTAATTGAAATACATTAGAAAAGGAGAAGAGACCCCCGAGGCTGAGTACTTGCAAGTTATGAAGCAAAGACGAGGCCATCTTAGAAATGACTTATGAAAATGTGGGCGGACTGTGGACTTGCTTTAAGGGCACAGTAATAATCAACTTAATTACACAGTCAATAAGCAAAAATGGATGGGAATGCCAGATGTTCGAGTGAAATTGTTGTTTACAACCTGAGAATAGAATTCAGAGTGATTTAAGGTATTAAATAACAATTTTCAATCAAAACACCACAGGGACCCCAGCAGGTGAAATTTACAATAATTAAATTCTGTTTAGCACGCTTCAGTGGCATATTTGCATTGAGCACCCCCTCTAGTATTCATGGTACTGCAATAAGCTATCGCTGTGCAAAGTTTGGTGCTTTTGTCAACTCTGTAACGATCCTGACCCTAAGAGACCTGACTATAAATAGTTTTATTGATACCATTCATTCAACCAAAAATAAGGCTTTTAAAGAAGGTAAGACGTCCGTAAATTCGAATTATAAATATTCTCATGTGGCTTCTAATTTTATGGTAATTTACATAACGTTGATTAGAAGGGTTTGTATGAAATCTTAAAAATTCGTTTTACGGTCGTCGTAACCTGAATCTCTTCTTTTCCTTTATGAAAATAATCTCAGTACAAATGTCTTTTAAATTACATTTTCGCTGTGGAAATCCGCCTCTTTGTAGCGGCGTTATAGCGGTTCCAAGTGGGCCAAAATCCCATACATTCACTCTCATTTTAGCCGTGTTTGCCCCCTAGCCAAGATGGAAACATAAACCGTGAAAAGGTCTATTTTATATATGACGTCATTTGTTTAAATGTATTCCTTCACAATTTTATGAAATTCCTCCGCTAAAAACGGAATATAACCTTTCTGCTATACTACTCAAGTTTTTGCTAATAGCATTTGATTTCTTTATGCATCAGTCAATTCTAGCTGCGCCCAGCCGCCCCCCCCCCCCTCCCGGGCTACCGCAGGGCATTTGCAAATTTTGTGCTGCCCGGGGGCCGGGCATTTGCCAACCCCGGGGCAAACCCCGAGCTTTCAACACGCACGCGGCTTCCTGTCAGAATATAACTACATAGAGGATTTTACTGGAAAAACAAGCAGATTGGCTCATTTGTCAATGACGGGAAAAAATTGAAGAGGTTTGTAAAGGCATGTTCTCGATTTTGTGCATGCATTTCTTTGCTGGGCGCAGCTGAAATTGACTGATACATTATTCTTAAACATTTCAACGGTTTGTGGCTCCGTAATAATAACAACTACTTTGAAATTTAGCCAGGGAAAGAAATCACTATTATTCTTTGTTCTAATAGATTTTAAAAGATGGCAAGTTTAGTCATTTCTTAGATGGTCGAGATGAAAACAATAGTAACTGGATGCGGTTCGTTAATTGCTGTCGTTGTGAAGACGAGCAGAATTTGGTGGCTTTTCAGTTCAGAGGAAAGATTTACTACCGCACGTACAAGCCTATAAAAGCAGGCTCAGAGCTATTAGTATGGTACGGGGAGAGTTACGCTAAAGATTTAGGAATATTGCTGGATGATAATAAAGATCGCAGTAAGACGAATGGTAAGACTAATACATTTTAAATATCTCACTTATGCTCCAAAATTTAGAGTCCAACTCTGCAATAATATACTATCGATTGCCAACTTATTTTAATTTGCTGAAGATGACTTCCAACCAAAAGAAGCAACATAAAGTAAACTTAAGACGGAATCCATCAGGAAATTGAGTAATTTTAATTTTTAGTGGACAAAAACCTTGTACCAGAATAATTTTATAACAATATTGCATCCTTTTTTACATTTTTCAAGGGCTAAAGGTGTAATTAGTCATCTGTAATAACATGCACCAAAGAAAATTTCTTATGGGAGTCTGAGAAAATGAATGTCAAATTTCACAAGAAGTGTGAAAACACAGGTGAAATTCTGAAAATTTCATGTGTAACATATAGTTTTGTGAAATTTGACAGTTTTTGTTTTCTCGGGCTCCTATAAGAAACTTTCTTTGGTGTTATTACAGATGACTAATTACATCTGTAGCCCTTGAAAAAAGGAAAAAAGAATGCGATATTGTTTAAGTTATTCTGGTACACGGTTTTTGTCCACTGAAAATAAAAATTACTCAATTTCTGGTGAGTTCCGTCTTAAAATCTGAACAGATGACTCGAGCAATGTAATGCGCGCGAAAAATATGCTGATGCAAATTATAAAAGTTCATGTATCTTAATATGTGATGTAACGATGCTACTCATTGTTTGCAATAGATAGAACACGAAAGTTGATCAACTGAACCTACAAAAAACGGTTTTCAAATAACGAAAATCAGCTGAAACCTGTCCACAACAAAATAATCCTTTATTTAACTTTATTTTTAGGGACACGAAACATCTGCAAGCATTGTGGAAAAGCGTTCGCTTTGAACTTTTTACAGAGGCACAAGCGTTTTTGCTTTTCAAGAACGGCTAAAAGAACATGGGACTGTGATCAATGTAAAAAGAAATTTGCATCTCCTGACTATCTCAAGGTCCATGAATGTATTCTTCCTAACAACAAGAGATCTCTTTTCCTGACCAATCATCTCCGTACTCACACAGGTGAAAAGCCATATCAGTGTACACAATGTAACAAGGCGTTTAACCAGCTGGGGAATCTAAACACGCACCTCCGTACTCACACAGGTGAGAAGCCATATCAGTGTACACAATGTAACAAGGCGTTTGCCAACTCTAGTCATCTGACCAGGCACCTCCGTACTCACACAGGTGAAAAGCCATATCAGTGTACACAATGTAACAAGGCGTTTAACCAGCTGGGGAGTCTGACCAGGCACCTCCGTACTCACACAGGTGAAAAGCCATATCAGTGTACACAATGTAACAAGGCGTTTAACCACTTGGGGAGTCTGACCAGGCACCTCCGTACTCACACAGGTGAAAAGCCATATCAGTGTACCCAATGTAACAAGGCGTTTGCCAACTCTAGTGATCTGACCAGGCACCTCCGTACTCACACAGGTGAAAAGCCATATCAGTGTACACAATGAAACAAGGCGTTTACCAACTCTTGTTATCTGACCGGGCACCTCGGAACTCAGACAGGTGGAAAGCCATATCAGTGTACACAATGTAACAAGGCGTTTAACTAACTGGCTCATCTGACCACGCACCTCCGTACTCACACAGGTGAAAAGCCATATCAGTGTACACAATGAAACAAGGCGTTTACCAACTCTAGTCATCTGACCAGGCACCTCGGAACTCACACAGGTGAAAAGCCATATCAGTGTACACAATGAAACAAGGCGTTTAACTAACTGGCTCATCTGACCAGGCATCTCCGTACTCACACAGGTGAAAAGCCATATCAGTGTACACAATGTAACAAGGCGTTTAACCAGCTGGGATATCTGACCACGCACCTCGGAACTCACACAGGTGAAAAGCCATATCAGTGTGCACAATGTAACAAGGTGCTTAACAAGTTGCACCATCTGATCAGACACCTCCGTACTGACACAGGTGAAAAGCCATATCGGTGTACACAATGAAAGAAGGCGTTTAACAGCTCTAGTGATCTGACAAGGCACCTCCTTACTCACACTGGTGAATACACAATGTAACAAGGCGTTCAACAACTCTTGCTATCTGACCACGCACCTCCGTACTCACCCAGGTGGGTGAAAGCCATATTAAACATTACTGAAGTAAGGCGTATTAGTCGGGGGTTTTATTGACCATATGTCTGGACAGGTGAAAAGCAATATTAAGCATAACCGAAGTGTGCGTATTGCAACAAAGCGTTCAACTGGTTGCATCATATGACCTTGCACCTTCGTGTATTAGCGCCATATTAGTGATAGTGAAAACAATGCATCATCCTTTGGCATTTGGCCTGTTATTGTCTTTTCTCAACTTATCGAATTTAAAGACGAGTAGATTGTGATGTGATTTTTAATCAGTTCGACCCGAACTATGATACAGCTAGGATCGTGGGTTTACAATATTCCCGGGACAATATTATGGAAAAGTGGTCTTGGGACGAGTATCCTTTGAGCATAAATACGAGGCTAATGCGGGGAACTTCTCGCCAAGAGGACAAACAAATATGAGAAAACGGCGGCTGAGTTTTCCGAATTTAAGGGAAACTTTTAACGTTGTAAAATTACGGACGGCTTACATACAAGAAAGATCATTATTTCAAACAACAAAAGAAAGATCGGCTCGTTATTACAGAGAAACTAACAGCGATCCTAACCTGATATTGGTGGGAAGAGTCAAAATCCCCGAAGCCATTTTAATTATTTTTCAGTGTCTTTGAAACTTTTTGAAGAACACCTATGCGATAAAGTTGACAGAGATGTTATCACACAGCTTCACACCTACTTTGCAGTTTAAATTTTTTAATGGAGCGGATGCAAAATCACTGTCCAGTGGATAATTACTTTTTAACATCAAGATGGGGCTTAGTGTTCTGCACACAGGCCCTGCATTTTTTTTAAGAAACTTACGTCGGTTTGAACAAAGATGACTTGAAAGATAAAGTTTACTTATAAATTTAGGTTACATTACTTGTCAACATCTTCGATCACACAAAAAAACATGCAGGCAGTTATACACAGAGAGACTTTTGCACTGACGATAATACTGAGCAGTTTAAACTCCATTTTACAGATACACACAAGGAAAAAAGAATAATAAGAAGTATAAAATGATATAAGAAGGTTTCGAATAGTGACATTTTGACACAATTAAATTTACCATTTTCTAGATTACTTCTAGTTTCTTCTTTTGGCTTCGTGGCTGTTTTAAGACCATAATCTTTGTTGTTTGTTCGACAAGTTCTTGCCACAGTTTTGTTAATTGCAACAGGTATCCCTTTAGCTTACCTGCTATCTTTGAGCTTCGCCAAGAAGTTCCCCGCATTTGCCCGTGGCAAAAACAACAACAAAAAAAACATGCTGCGAAGTCTCTCGTCCGTCGGGGAATACGTATATCGTCTAATGGGGAATCAACAACACCGTACTCAAATGACAACGATATCATTATTGTACACAGTTGACAATAGTTAACGTATTCCATTGACGTCTTCCTCAACAACGACGACGATAGTAAAAAAAAATAAAATAAAATGGTAAATAACAATAAAAAATGGTTAAATAATCATCTGATCTAATCATGTGCTAATTCGCTTCTTCTTTAAAGTACCTCAGGTTTTCTTAGCTGTCTCTAAACCGCTAATCCATTCTGGGAAAACCAGTTTGAATAATGGTAAAAAACGCAAATTTTTCTTGTAAAAGTGATATTTGACATATTTCGTTGCCTTCGCCAGCATCGCCGCTAAAGCTCGCTAAACATACTAAAGAGGTGCACCTCATGCAAATTCATCAGTTTGGTCAGCAGGTTATTCAACTCTGATCTCCAGCGCTAGGATTACAGGCGTTAGGTATCGGTACTATCTAAAGAAGGGTTCATTTTTAACTCGTGGGTACGCGCGAGCGTACCACGAGTTATTGCAGGGACAGAGATATGCAAATGAGTCACTCGCTCACTCGTAGTAGACGCACTTCGTAATTAATCGGGTCCGAACTCGAGAGCGCGAAGATCTATCGTTTTCAAAGAAGCACGCGCTCGTCGAAGTTCGGTGGCATCAAATTCCTCTCTGAGAGCGTGCATCGTGCGCTACAGCACGGTTAGAGGATAGAGGTCTTACCAAATTTGAGACACGCAGGAATCCTTCAGATTAGTACGATTCAAGAGCCCTTGACTCGTCCAGGCGTTAAACTTGACGAGAAGATGAGCATTTGCTCTTCGACTCCTTCAACTTCGACGCTGGCTTGATCTCCTACCTTGTTGCCCCCGCAGGGTTCCGGCCCAGAGGCCGGAACCCGAGGAGGCACCCTAATGTCCCCCGCGTAAAGAAGAAGTATCGTATTACTGTTAGTGTATGCGAAGCTTTCCCGATTTGATGAAACTAGGCGCGCACGGTGGTCCCGGTTAATTTTCAGCGCGTGCGCGTGGCTCAGCAACCGCGCAAACTGGGTTTGTCAACGAGTCGCATTCGCCGAATTGTGTCGCACACAAGCACAACAAGTGGCTCCAAATCCTCGTCCGGGAAGATTTTCCACCGAAACTCCTCTAGAGCGAGAACGCCGACTTCAAATTCAGCGTGAACAACGAAGGAGAAGACGCTAACAAGAAACCGCGGAGTAGAAGGAACATCGATGAGCACAGCGAAGGCAACGCCGACAACAACAGACAGAGGAACAGGAGATTGGAATCAAAGGAATTATGATCGTTTTACACTGTCGAAAACCCAGATTTCTTAGTTTGCCGGTTTCCCCGCAGATATATAGATCAAAGTCGGCAAAGTTTCAGCTCCGTATTACGGCCCGAATAATAATAATTTTCAGGCGAACTGCACCGGGCCATATTTGTTCTTTGTTTTTGTCTTTTTCTAAATGCGGGCGGCGAAATAATGCTAAATGTGCTTTTCTGTACACTGTTAACACTAACACTACATAATACGCAAAAAAGAAGAAGAAGAAAAGAAAGAACAACGTATGGACCTTTAACACGATATTCGCGGTTGGTCACCCGTCCAGCTCGTAACCCCGACCGACAGGGCTTAACTTGAGTGCCGTTACCAAACCGAGTTTCGCGAAGGTTATTGCGAGATACATATTTCTATAGAGTTCAAAAGTTATTCAGCAGTACTGCAATTGTTTGGTATTAGAGAACTTGATTTGTCAGACACAAATCAGCAACGTGGATCGACAGAACTTTGAACTGGTTTTGTCAACGTGGATCGACAAACTCGATTCAAACCACATCAGGAATAGCTCAAATTTCTCAAAACCCAGTCAAAGACAAGGTTAAGAAAGGTGCTATCGTGAAATAACCGGGTTTTGTTCTATATTAAGGTAATCAGGGTTTAATAAACAGTGGTCCATGTGTTTTTAGGGTTAGTTTATTGCGAAATCCCGATTATTTTATTTGATACAAGGACATGCCAGAAAAAATGAACTGGGAAATATCTCAAAGGTGAGAAACTTGAAACAGTGGTCCATGTTTTTGTAGGGTTAGTTTCATTGCGAAATCATTTATATCAGTTGCGTTCGACGTTGCGTTCAAGAATGTCACACTCGAAGCCAAAGCATCCGTTCGACACATTAGTTATAGGAAATTTAGTTATAAATAGATAATTAAAGATGGTTTTGCTGTTTAACACGCGTTCTATTACATTTGCAGTGTTGGTTGAACTCATTATGAGATGTATATAAAACAATTGTCCATCCTACGCATGTCATGTATGAGGATTTTCATTAACCCAGGAAACAAAGTGTAATAATTGAGAAAACACAAAAGAGAACAAAAGAATTACACTCAGAAACTCTAATACGAAAACTGCATTTCAAAGATTCATGGCAAATACATGGACAACCACAAGGAGTCTTCATTCGGGTTTTAAATGGTCGGGGGCAGATTTAGTGACAACTATAACTAGTAGTAATGTAGTAGGTTATGTGTATGTGTAGAGAACTGGAACTAGTTAGAATAATATCGAAAAGGACTGGCTCTAGCCAAGATGATGTAATCGCAAGATGGCGGAAAGCGCCACCGACACGTATTAAAAGAGTTAGAAGTTTGGAGTAATTTGTGGTTGATTTAGGCGTGTAATCTAACAAAATTGGCGACCCCGCCAGGACTTGTAACCCGACGAAGATGAAACACTGGATGGAACGTTTCTGGCGATCGATTTTGGTATGTTTTTGAGCATATTTGTGTCTCTCATCGCTTTGACCACGTGCTTCCACTGCCCGCCATTGTCAATCGGAAACATCGGAACTGAGGCCTTGCCGATGATGGCAGAAGATCTTCAATTGGAATTACAGTCTAGCATCTATGCCGCGGACTGGAGCTCACTCGAGCGAATGGCCAAGTTCTTCAAAGTTGAATATGAGGGAAAAACAAAATTGTTTGTGGCGAAACGTGTTGCTCTACGGCTCGATGATGAAATTGAAAAACTGAAGGAAGCCGAAGTCGTGCCGTACCTCAAGGACGTAAAAGAAATGCTGACAGAGAAACCCCATGGCATCAAGAACGATGAAGAAGATGGTAAGCCAGTTCTAAGTGATTCAAAATCTCCTCCCGTAGCGAAGGAAGATCCTGTTCAAAAACTACTAGCGACTAGCGCGTTACGTAGACAGTTTAAGATCAGTGGTCAAATCGGGGAACCCGAGCAGAAAGACAAAATTAGTTTTTCTTCCCTTATGCGTCAAATTCAAATGGGGTTGGCCCAAGGTTATGGCGAGAGTGAAATTGTTGATGGTGTTATTCGCTCAATTACACCTGGCATGGTACTTAGGAGTTACCTCGAAACTTACGAAGATTTGACATTGGATCGGTTAAAGAAAATTCTCCGTAGCCACTATGGTGCAAAGAATACATCAGAACTCTATCAAACACTGGCATCCCTATGTCAGAGCCCAAAGGAGTCACCCCAGGCATTTTTGATGAATGCTCTTGATCTGAGGCAACAAATCCTGTTTGCATGTGGTGAAGAAGAAGGTGAAATATCCCTACAGTATGACTCTGGACACATACAACGTCTGTTTCTTCGGTCAGTAGAAACTGGTTTACAGGATGAAAGTATTCGTGCTAAGATTCGCCCATTCCTGAAGGACTCAAATGTGACAGATGAAGTGTTGATGCAACAGATGAGCATGGCTACGTCAGCAGAAAAGGAAAGGGACAAGAAGCTTAAGAATAATACCAAGACCAAACAACCACCATTATCAGTGTCTGCGGTATCTGATGGCCCACCTAAAGAAAAGGAAGGAGGCAAGAAGAACAGCCCTCAGAATGATCTTCTAACAGCTATAAGTGCAATCAAGTCAGAAGTCGAGGCATTGAAAAGCGAGGTCAGGAAGAACAGCAATCAAAGTGTACCTCCAGGCAAGTGGCCAGAGAGAAGAAGACCACCTTTGTGTTCAAGCTGCCTCGAGAACAGAAAGGAATATTGCAATCACTGTTTTAAGTGTGGGAGCGAATCTCATCTGGCAAGGGGATGCAGGAAGCAGTTAAACAGGAATCGACTGCTCCCGCGAGACAGGAAGCAGTCGTAAACCCACCAAAGTCTCACCAATGTAGCCACTGTTGTAAAACCGGAGTAGAGCATGGACAACTTAAAAGATGTAGTCAGTGTCAGAGTGTATGGTATTGCACCACGCGATGTCAAAAGGGACACTGGGCTGAACACAAGGTGTTGTGCCAAGCAATAAGTCATCTTTCTGAGGCGAGTACAAGTAAGTCAAAAGAGTTTGTAGACCCAGCCTGTGTCAGTCATTTAACTCCAAGTGAGCATGCTAAAGTTATTGGCCTTGTTGGCAAGAAGTGTATGGTGAAGTGCTTGCTCAATGACTATGAATGTGAAATGTTATGGGACACTGGTGCCCAGGTTTCAATAATATCAGTCGACTCTGTCCAAAGATGCTTAGGACAAGTAGCCATTAGACAGTTGTCAGAACTCTTGGAGACAAGCCTTAGCCTAACAGCAGTGAATGGGTCTCAAATACCCTACATTGGGTGGGTGGAAGCCAGAGTTATGCTAACTCCTCCTGGTAGTGATAGCAATCAAGAGGAACTGTTAGTGCCTTTTCTAGTGACATCAGAAAAGTTGGACTGTCCCATTTTGGGATACAATGTCATTGAAGAGTTAGTAAGTCAGGACCAGAATCCAAACCCAACAATTTACAAGAGTTTCCCTGGAACAGATAAGACAAAAGTAGATGCCTTGGTAAATTTCATTCAGAGTTCAAGTTCAGATGCCATTTGTAAAGTGAGGACGGGAAGGAGAGATGTGGTGATACCAAGGGATAGCATGATAACTGTTGGCTGCCGTGCAACTACAGGACCAGTAAACAAGCTAACACCAGTACTGTTTGAGCCAAATGAATTGGCACAGTTACCAGAGGGTTTAGAAGTTAATGGAACTTTGTTAAATGTCAAACCAGGAAAGTCATCTAAGGTACAGATTGCTGTACACAATGGGACAGACCATGATATTCTGCTTAAGAGTCGCACCCCGTTAGGAGTCCTTCAGGCAGTCAAATCAGTGACAACAGCAGATGTTAGACTGAGTGAATGTAGAACCCAGAATGACCAGCAATATTTTGAGAAACCTAAACCTCAGGGACCCACCACCCCTGCTGAGCAGCAAAACAAAGAAAATGAAAACCCACTTCCGGCAGTTGATCTCGGTGATTTGGATCATGACCAGCGGACTGCAGCTGAAATGATGCTGAGGGAAGAGTACGAGTCATTCTCATCCAATGAAGAAGATATTGGCTGCATCCCTGATCTGGAAATGGAGATTAATCTGCATAATAACCAGCCAGTGCAAAAGAAGTACACGTCAATTCCTCGACCACTGTATCCGGAGGTGAAACAGTACATTGAAGACCTTCTGAACCAGAATTTCATCACTGAATCCAAGTCCCCATACTCCTCTCCAGTTGTCTGTGTTCGCAAGAAGGATGGGTCTCTAAGGCTATGCATTGACTATCGAGAACTAAATCGCAAGACTATTGCTGACAGACATCCCATTCCTAGAGTCCAAGAGACCTTGGATGGTCTTGGCGGAAATAAGTGGTTCAGTGTACTTGACCAGGGTAAGGCGTATCATCAGGGGTTCGTAAACAGGGACAGTAGAGCAGCGACAGCATTCATTACACCGTGGGGGCTATATGAATGGGTAAGGATCCCATTTGGATTGATGAACGCACCTGCGAATTTCCAACGGTTTATGGAACGTTGTTTGGGTGAACTAAGGGACAAAGTGGCTATACCGTACCTCGATGACATCATAGTATTTAGTAGGACATTTGCAGAACACATCGAGCATCTGAGAACAGTATTGCGAAAGTTACGAGCACATGGAGTCAAGTTGAAGCCGCGCAAGTGTAGTTTGTTCAAACGCGAGGTCAAGTTTTTAGGAAGAGTTGTGTCAGGTGATGGTTACCAGATGGATCCAGGGTGTGTACAAGCTATCGAGAAGTTAAAGGAAGTAACACCCAAAACTGTTGGTGAAGTAAGACAGCTTGCAGGAATACTAAGTTACTACCGAAGGTACATTAAAAACTTTGCTAAAATTGCGAAACCGATCTATGACTTGCTTACCAGCACAGGACAGGATGGACAACAGCCCTCAAAGACGCCAATCGTTTGGGGAAGAGAACAGCAACTAGCCCTCGAGAAGTTAGTGGGACACCTCAGTAATCCACCCATTATGGCTTATCCAGATTTCTCAAAAGCATTTACTCTCCACACCGACGCAAGTAAAGACGGTCTTGGGGCAGTGTTGTACCAAAACCAGGATGGGGTCATGCGAGTTATTGCTTATGCTTCACGAGCGCTGTCACCAGCTGAGAAAAAGTACCACCTTCACGCAGGAAAACTTGAGTTTCTTGCTCTAAAATGGGCAGTGACTGAACACTTCCGTGACTACCTTTACTACTCGCCAAAGTTTACTGTTTTCACTGATAACAACCCCTTGACATACATCCTAACATCAGCGAAACTGAACGCCACTGGTTTACGGTGGGTTAATGAATTAGCCGACTTCCATTTTGAGATCAGGTATCGACCAGGAAAAGCCAACGCAGATGCTGACACCTTGTCTCGTATGCCAATCAGTTTTGAGGGCTATATGAAAAGCTGTTCGGAAGTAGTTAATCAGGATGTTCTGGATGCTGTCACATCTTCAGTCCATGTAACTAACACCCCCCAGACCGCCTGGTTGTCATCTCTCACCGCAGTACACGACATGTTAAAGGAAGAGCGTGTAGACATTCCAACTCTGCCACGTGATGAACTTGTCGCAGCTCAGCAAGAAGATCCATCAATTGCTCGTGTTTTACAGTTTATTCAAATTGGAAGGCGTCCCACCTATCAGGAAAGGCAGCAAGAGACAGCTATTGCCCGACAACTCTTACACGAATGGAATAAACTGTTTATTGCTGAAGATGGAATCCTTTATCGGAAAACTGGGTGTGGAGACAAAATGGTTTTACCCAAGAAATACCACAAAAGGGTGTATGAAGAGCTACACGAAAACATGGGGCACTTGGGTGCCGACAGAGTAGTGGAACTAGCTAGAGAACGCTTCTATTGGCCGTTTATGAGAGCAGACATCACCCATTATGTCACAAAAGTGTGTCGTTGCCTGAAGCAACGTAAACCCGCAACTCATGTCCACGCACCACTTCAGCCTATCCTCTCCACAGCACCTTTCCAACTCGTCTCCATGGACTATGTTCATCTCGAACCAAGCTCGGGTGGATACCAGTACATATTGGTAATCATGGATCACTACACCAGATTTGCCCAAGCATACGCCACCCGGGATAAGTCTGCGAAGACCGCTGCCAACAAACTGTATAATGACTTTATCATGAGATTTGGGTTTCCAGGAACCATTCATCATGACCAGGGCGGAGAGTTCGAAAACAAACTCTTCTACAACCTTGAGAAACTGAGTGGGATCAAACATTCGCGGACAACCCCCTACCATCCACAAGGGAATGGGCAGGTTGAAAGGTTCAACCGAACACTTCTATCAATGCTGAGAGCCCTGCCAGAGAAACAGAAATCCCGTTGGCGTGACCATCTCAATAAAGTAGTCCATGCATACAATTGCACTCGCCACGACTCTACTGGATTCTCACCTTTCTATCTACTATTCGGTAGGACGCCAAGGCTACCCATCGACCTAATGTTTGGCTTGAAACCTCCAGAGGGATATTCTACATACCCTGAGTATGTTAAAAATTGGCGAAGAGCCATGAAAGAAGCTTACGAACTAGCCTCCGCTCATGCAAAGAAAAGTGCAGACATGGGGAAACAACAGTATGACAAGAAAGTTAGACATACCACGCTACGTGAAGGAGACCGTGTTCTTGTGCGAAACATGACGGAGCGTGGTGGCCCAGGAAAGTTACGCTCTTATTGGGAGCAAGAAATCCACATTGTTACTCAAAGGAGGGAGGATATGCCAGTTTACGAGGTAAAACCAGAGACTGGTAATGGAAGGACAAGAGTTCTGCATCGCAACCTGCTGCTACCATGTTCCTTTCTACCTGTTGAGATACCACCTAAGCCATCCAAGAGTCGTCGCACGATGCCCAGGACAACCCGAAGACAGCAGGAGCTACAAGAGAACACAACCAGAACCACTGATGAGAACATCCCTGGGTTAACACCTGGTCAACTTCAAGAATTTTACGAGTCTACGAGGAATCATACTGAAGACAATTGCCAAATTGTTCCAGAGTTAGATGAACACGACACTTACCCTTGTCAAGTTGATGGTCCAGGCTCAGAGGGAGAGGCTGAAGACACAGAGCAACCAAGTGGTGCGTTCGATGATGAAGCTGTAGATGGTGTACCTCTAAGACAGTCACAGCGCGTAAGCAGACCACCCCTCAGGATGACCTATGATGCAATGGGACAACCCTCCTTTCAACCCAGTTCCACAACAGGAATTCGCGGCATCACAGCATCATATCCACACCAGTTATGGCAGCCTGTCCCGGTATCATGGGTGGTGCAACAACCTGTCTTTCAGCCCTTCAGTTATTTTGTACCTTTCCCAGTACACGTTCAGCCGATGTATCCTGTGCCTGCGTGGCGTTACCAGCAAGCCTGGTGGCATTAACTTGAAGAGAAAGGAACTGATTTGGACCAATTGAAATTACGTTCGTTTTAGATAAGACGGATAAATGTTTAGTATAGTATAACTCACATGTCGTTCGTTTTAAGAGGTACAACCTTGTTTTATTAGGAGATTTTTTTTTTTCTCGATCTCTACATGTTCTTTGTACGGGCAAACAATCGATATAGGCGCGTAACATTTGGGCAACTTAAGCGAACATTCTGGCCTGATCAACCAGGATAACTTTGTTGACCCAATAATGAGATACAAGAATACGAGGAACTGTTACACGAGATAACCCACAAGAGACTATGGTCTATCCGTTCATGTTGAGGACAACATCTTTTTCCAGAGGGGGAGAATGTAGAGAACTGGAACTAGTTAGAATAATATCGAAAAGGACTGGCTCTAGCCAAGATGATGTAATCGCAAGATGGCGGAAAGCGCCACCGACACGTATTAAAAGAGTTAGAAGTTTGGAGTAATTTGTGGTTGATTTAGGCGTGTAATCTAACATATGAATGAATGGTAAATAAAGGCACTTCTTATTCTTATTCTTCCTCTTAAGGACTCCCCAAGATCACGGGGGGAAATGGAGGTGATTTTGAGCATTAGCTTTAAAATGACAGCGGAAATCGAGATAAGAAAGCATAAGCTTATGTTTTGCTTCCCGGAGGAGTTGTGTCGGCTTTGTATCGCATAAGTTCTTTCATTGCCATGAAATGCGTTTACATTGTTTTTTACCGTCAGTAGCCTGGTTTTAATTAACCTTAATTTCATCCGATTGCTTCGAGTCGTTTTTTCAATCGGTTAAGTATAACTCGATCGTTTGCCGGCGGAAGTTCCATGAAAAAGGCATTAAATTTGAGACTTTTCACCACATCATGCGATCATCCTCAACGGCGTAGTGAATAGTATTGTGTTTCCAGAACAAGGATAGCATATTTATAATCTGAATTTCTACCATTTCCTAAAATTTACTGTGGGAAAACCAGAGGTGATAACTAATTGATTATTTTCTAAACAACGTACCCACGAGTTGACGATAGTCTTTCTTTGATTACAGATTTTTGTTTGTAGCCAGCTGATTTCAAGAGGCGTGTGGTCAAAGTAGTGGACGGTACGAAGAGTGGTCAGAGTGGTGGATGGTGGGGGTGGTGAAACAAGAGACTATAAAGGGGACAGAGAGGCCATCCCCCATATACACCCTGTTCCATAGGTAATTCGTCTCGAGTTATTTTTAACACCACAGATCTCAAGGGGGATTAGACAACAGCCAATCACATAGCGCGAATGTGTTCCGCGTGGATGACCCACGCTGAGAGCCACGCATCCTTCACGAAATGACGCAGAACAAAATGGGGGAAGACGCGGGGAGCGATTTTGCTATTCCTTTTGTCGACGAAAACGACTACAGCGAGATTTCCGCGAAAGCTGTGTTAGCGAAACCGAAATTAAAAAAGAATGGCCCTTCCTCTCTTGTATAGAGCTAACAGTAGAGCAGGGAAATCCTTAACACACTGAATATTCTCTCAGGATCATTTATAATTTACAGTTTGAAGAGAGCAATTTCTGGTTTGATGTTTATTTTTTTCAGTCTTTATAGTGATTATTCCTACCCACTTACTTTGTCAATTGTAGGCGAACCCTCCTAAAGCTGAATTTCAAGGGACCATATTCAAGCTCAGAAAGAGAAATAAAATTTCGTCGTTGCTTATTTACGTCCTCCATAAAACGCGAAATTAGGCATTTTCACGTCGTAGTCGTGCAAAAACGGGAAAGAAATGAACAAAAAAAGTGTGTTGCACGTGCGAAGTTGTTTTTTGCTAATTAAACCTATTGTTTTTTTGACGTTCTAGTTGTCGTCCGCGTCGTTGGATCTTAAACTCCCTAAATTGTACAAACGACCGGTTTCAATAGACCGGCGAAATTTCTCATTTTATTAAAGCACTGAGGTTACGACAACTTCGAGTTAAACAGATTTCAAGGGTTGTCAAAGAGTCCAGCGATTCCTTTTTCCCAGGTGAGCGCCGACTCATTTCGCTTCAATATTCAGGAATGCTCTCGATCTTTTTACGCTTTCATTGCCTCTCGCCCGACATGTTTTGCACGGCGTTTGGTCATGCGAAACCTCCACGAAACATCCACGCCTCGCGCGAGGTAACTTTATCCCGATTCTTAAAATAACTCGAGACGAATTACCTATGGAATAGGGTGTATATGGGGGATGGGTTCTCTGTCCCCTTTATAGTCTCTTGTGGTGAAATGAATGAATTAATTGGAATTGTCGGAAGGCTCCAGAAATTGAAGGTTCCAGATTTCATGTTTAAACGAGAGCCACCATGATTTCCTCAACGCGAAAAACGTTATTTGGCCTTTGACAGTTCAATCACTTAGTTCGACCAGGCATGCTGCACTTTCTATGTTCTAAAAGAGGTACGCGGGTGAGGTTGAAGACGCCTTCCCACATCAAAAAGCATCGAACAAATAAGGCGTAAACAGAGTCAACCAACACCGCATATTTTTCTGTAAGCGGTTTAATTTATTTTGTTTAGAATTCGTAATTAAAGCTTCGTTAATAAAAACGCTATTGTCCAAACTTATAATCAATCTACTAATATACACGAGTAAAATCGGAACTAGGCTAGGTTACAATGGATTCAATCATGGCCAGAACAGAGGGTTTTTAGCCTGTGTGCAAGACATCTATTTCCACGTTTCACGCGTAAAAGCGGAAAAAATAGGAGACTGTATGCGGGTTCAAGCCACAGGAAACCCAAACACCTTGAAAAGTCCTCTTTGGTGCAAAATATGTTGTTTGCGGGTCGTTTCTGGACAACCATGTACCTCTAGTATTTGCATTGTATAAAGTGACTGACATGTGGCGGCAGATTTTCAAGGTAGACAAGAAACTAAATTCAAACAAAACTTTATCAGGTAAACGATCAGGTTAATGGAAGTTACTCAGTCATGTTATTTATCGTTTTTAAACCAGCGGTTTTAAACTCTCACACAAATCTTTATACTTCGCAACCAAGATTAGAACCTTGGGTGTCCTGTGGCTTAAATTTTTCGACCGCCAAAAATCCAAACGTAATCTAAGGGGTTTCTTATTAGATCGTATGTTTCCTTCCAAGCTGATATCAGCAATCTTAGCTATAAATGCTTTCTTCCTTATCTCAAAGAGGTATTCATGGAGGATTATACAGTAGTTAAATTCTGTACACTGTAAAATATATAAAGACACTAACAAATCACCATTATTATCGTACTAAGTTGACCTGTTATAATAAGTTTTGTGAAGGAAAAATTTACTTTATACGTCAACCTTTTTCAATAAAATGCTAAGAAGACAATGGGCTTTGCATTTCTTCAATTAGCTTAATATTTGAATCACAGTATCCAGCGAGTGAAAATGTTGCATTTTTGAAAACAAATCTGCGACAGTAGGGCATAGAAAACAAGGGAATATTACACAACTATCCCCCGAAGGGGAGGTGAATAATGGTGGATCTATACGCGAAGCGTCGAGGATCTAGCGCTGTTCACTGACCCTGGTGGGGATAGTCGTTTTAGTATTTACCAAATCAGATGGATAAAAATGAAAAAAGTAATTTTTTTGTAAATTAAAAACGTCACTTAGTAGGAACTTTGTTTACAATTTACAAAAATTTCGGGGATATCGTCAAGTGCATTTTTACGATTTTGTTGCAAATTCAGCATGAAAATAATTTTCTACCCACCAGTAAACACTAACAAGCTAAAATTCGTCGCTTTACTAGTATTTGTTTGTACTACTGCTTCATCCATCGCAAAAATTTCGTCTTCCGAAAATGTCTTCAAACGAGACGCCACCTTGGCTCCAGTCGCAAAACAGTACAGTGAATAGCCAAGGATATTCCGAGTTACGGGAGCCAATCAAAACGCGCGAAAATTGCTAGTCACTGATTTGGTAAATACTAATACCAAGTATGGGGAAGTTTATATATGACATTTGAGTAATTACTCTATACATTTTCTCCATCTCAAGACACTCCCTGTCTCACGAACAAGAATGTAAAAAAGAGAAAAAATTCGAAACAATGAAACTCGCTATCAATAGTATTCTCCCTGCAGGCGCCATTATCCCCTAAAATTCTATCCCTACTTCATGACTCTATTAGATTTTTCTACTATATAAAAGAATCAACAATAGTTCTCAAGATCAAACCATAAACCAGCCCTGCCGGTTGATTACAAGTGAAGAGCAGGTGATCATCACATGATGCCATGGTTCCAGACCACAGTAAATCAGCTGACCAGTTGGTAAATAACATTTACATACAATATGAGAATTTGATCACTTCTGTCAAAGGGAATCGTAAACCAATTTTTTGAACTGAAGCGATGCTTTATAATTATCCCTGCAACAAATCCTATAAAAGAGTAGAAGTAGATGTATCAACGCCTTTTTTGAAAAGTATTTCCTGTCTATACTTTAATCACAGAAAAGCTCGGCAGTGTACTTGGATCTGCTCCAGCTGGTATAAATTTTATGATTGTGAGCTATTAATTTTTCTCATAATCCTAATGATCACCGGTTGTGGTTTTTTTCCTAAAAGAAAAGACTGTAAATTTCTCGCACATCTTACGATAAGGCATAATAATGGTAATAATAATAATAATAATAATAATAATAATAATAATAATAATAATAATAATAATAATAATAATAATAATAACAATTATAATAATATGCTTTATTAATTGTCTATATTTTATTTTATTATTATTATTTTTTAAACAGTTGAAAGAAACTTTTGAATTTTAGAGGCTGACAGTTTTTTTTCTTATAATAATAATAATAATAATAATAATAATAACAACAACAACAACAACAACAACAACAACACAAAGTATACTGGCAATGCCCAGAAAACAGGCTTAGGGCCTTATCTTCATCAATAATTTACATATTTGATTTATTTCACGTATTATTCCAAGTTAACTAGCAACATTATTTCCTAAGAAGAGTCCATTTACAATGAATGGAATACTTAAAGCAACATTTGGTAAAATTTCCAAACAATATTGAACAGAATTAACAGCTTTCCTTAAGTTTCGCCTAAAACACTCTCAACTTAAAATTAAAACAACAACTGAACTTATCAATTACCTGGGTGGATATTCATCTCCTCAGAATCTTGTAGTGTCTGAAAAATTTAATTGAACACTGCAAGGATGTTAGTATCAAACTACCAACTAGCCCATCCCCACTAACTTCCTCCCTTGAGGCAAAATGATACGTTAGGAAAGACAATTCAAACTAGACAGCTTAAAATTCTGAGTTTTGAGGTTAAGTTAAAGCAAACACAACGCCCGCACTTCCTGGGCCTTATTACTGAGCGCAGTATATGCGTTTCGGGTCAGGAGGTCCGAGCGAGTTTTTTCCGTTCGAAAGGATGCTCCACAAAAATGCATTGACCCAGAAGGACTAGGAAGACGAAGTATAGGGACTAGGCAACGCCCGGATAATGTAAAACAAGAGAATCTCTTAAGTACCCTTAAACGTACACACAAGAGACCTTAAAAATACTCCGTTTTCGTGTACGGGTAAATTACCCGTACGCTTACCCGTAAATGCGAGGAGATTGCTTCTTAATCCCTAGAAACGGCTAGGCTACCGGGTAGAAAGGTAATGCCATTACATCATCTGGGAAATAATGGTTGTCTTTTGTATAACTACGTGGCGAACATGGTAGCCTGCCCGTAACCGTAGACAGAAACGGTGTATCTTAAGGTATTAAACTATAATTATATAGTCTAATAGAGTGGTTTTCGTTTGAGTGTCGTTAAACCAAAACCAAAGTAATTACTCTGGCCAATCACATAGGACACAGACAAGACATTGAACCAATCAAAACTCGAAGTAATTACATGTGGCTGACGCAAAGCGCGGGAAAATGCATGCGAGCGCGTCACAATTGGCTTTGGTTTTACTTCTGATTGGATGAAAAGGTGGCGCGAATCTTTTAAGCCAATCGCATCGTGTAGAAAGTGCAAAACCAATTACTTTTCGACACTCAAATGAAAACCGCTCTAAACAAGGGCCACAACGTCGGCCACAACTTGAACAAGTGATTATTTCACCACTACCAGTCAAAAGCAAGTAACTTCTCCATACGGAAAGGGAATCACAAGAATCAAGGGGGTTGGGGCCGGGGTGCGGGTGGAGGTGGGGGTGGGGGATGATTGTCTTTGTTTCGACTCTCGACTCTGCTGAATCTATCCACTACGAATAGCCAGAACTGGCTAAACGGAATCGACATCGCAGGCGCGAGAACAAGGCAATGTCTTACAAACGTTCTCAATTCCTCACAGAAATCGGGTGGTAACATCATATGCACAAGCGCCATTAATAAATAAAAATAAATAAAAACAACGAACGAACGAAAAAAAAAACGGGGAAAATGAGACCAAGCAAACGGATAATCTTCACTAAGGAGTATTAGAAGTGAAGACTATTTTTCTGTTTACAAACACACAAACAAGAAACGCTCTCAAATACTGTAAACGTTTTATTTTTTCAGTCCTTTTTACAATTCAACAATTCTCTGATTTTGTAAGTATCAGCCAATAAGAACAAACCAACTAGCCTTACGTAATTAGTGCACGGAGCCCAAATCCCGCCAAACGGCTTGGCGTTGGAATATAGACCTAAACCGACAATGAAAAAGAAAAACAGAAACATCTACATCATATGAAGATATACACCGAAACCGCTGTTTGCGCAAAAATGATTATGACACAACCCAAAGTCTCCTCTGAACAAAATGCTTCAAAAATATGAAAAAATTGCATCACCTACGATAATATGAAATATAGAGTAAATTCAAATTAGTCCTAAATTCAACCCTCGTAGCTTAAGCTTTCTTCTCGTTTCAAGTTTAACAACCTTCAAAAACTATAGCTGTCTGTCAACTAAAAATAATTTTTTCACCTTCGATGCTTATCCGTTTAATAAGAAAAAGTTAAGTTTTAAGCGTTTATTTCTTCATTAGCCTTGAGGCAGAGTAGAAAAGCATTTACAAAATAAAAATTAATTCGATTAATAATATTATTCAGCCATTGGAGTCCGCCAAGCGGCAAAGCATCTTCCATTCTGTTGGGGGAAATCAGAAAAAATGCTTAGCAACTTCGTTCCCAATGTTCTCAGCTATTCGTTTCCTGTCCCCCTCGTCTCTCGCTGCAGGGACGAGTAGGAAACCCTAGAAACGAGGTTGAAACCTCCAAACCAATTCTTTTTTACCTAGTCAGACCAGCTATGAAATGTTATATTTTGTACAAACTTAGGTGCATTTAATTTCGGCTTGTTAATGAAAGATCGTTTACGGTTAGTTCTCTAACACTGATCTGTTTGAAAGAATTTTTTATAACAATTATAATGACAGAATTCGACACGATTAAACTAACAGGGTTGAATCCGCTTTGATACAAGTCTTTACACTTAATCAGCTCCCGAAATGTCAGTTATATTTAAAAACAGCTGTATGAAAACTGTAGGTTTACTTAAGACACTATTCAACAGAACAAATTGTTGGGATTACAAAAAAAAGAGAAACAAAAAAGATTATATCACTGCAAGACTAACGAGCTAAGTGCAAACTTAATGACTAAGCTTTAATATTTACATTGATTTTAAGATTTTAGGTGCATATTTATTAAAGCTCTTTTAATTACTTCATGTGAAAGAATTTAGCCTTAATTAAAATCAAAGTAAATTCTCGATGTTCGAATAAGGGTTACTTTTTAAGGCAACAAACCATAACGTGAACTATCGACTCCCTCCCTCACCGACTCGTCATGAAAGTGAAAACCATGGAACATGAAAATACTAACATATAAAGGTTTCCTCCTGAATGACAGAGCGAACTTCAACAGGGAATGTGAACATCCATGTTCAATCTCTGTTTACACTGCAGCACTTGAGCGTTTCACTCGAATCAAAAATCTTGTCTAATTGCAGTTAATTATCTTTTACTACTAATAACCGTAGTTTCTCGAACTTTTGTCAAACATTTTTCAGCCGCAGAGATCGATCCTTTTAAAACGAAAAAGGTGCAATGCGCTTGCAAAAAGTGCTTTAATTAAGCGTCCTTGTATCAGTCTTGAACGGAATGAGCCAGATACGGGCAACGAGACTTCAGGCTGTACAGAAAACGACCGGCAACTGAGAGGTTACCAACCACCGAGTATAGTAGACGAGTGCGAGCGAGACTGGGGAGCGAAGGGGGGGGGGGGGGGGGGGGAGGCGGGGAATGAGGTTGGGGGAAGGAGAGCAGGGGTAAATTAGGAGGGAAAATACGGCATCCGCTTTTCCCCTATATTTACCTCCCCTCCTTTACCATCATTTTAGCCGCTGACAAATCAGCTAAGAAATTATAGTGATGCTCAAGGAAAAAAGTAATCGAAGGCCTGGTACCTACCAATCAGGTGACGTCACGCCCTCTTCTTGGCTTCCCAATGGCGATACACTCAGACCAGAGCTGGATCCAGACCCTACGATAGATACACGGCAACGGCGTTAAAGGAGCTGTGTCACGAAATTCAGCCAAATTAGGAAATTACAAAATGCCCGTTAAATTAAGAGAAACATAAAAATAACCGCTTAAAACTTAAAAGGAAGGTTAAAATAACATAACAGAAACAACAGATGCCAGAGATGGGCAAAACTGAAGAAGATTGAAACGGATTGAAATTAGGGTTTTTGAAAACTGTTCAGCGTAACAGTTTTTCAAAGTTGATCGCTGCTGCTTGTAACTACAAAAATAATGCTCAGGAGACATAATTGTTTGTCTCGGATCTCTGATTTTGTCATTTACATGTAATTTCTTTGCTTACTTTAAGTTCCATACCGATTGAGGGCGAGTAATTGGCAAAATTAAACAAAATGAACTGGACTGCCGTGACACAGCCCCTTTAAGCTGAAATTTCAGGTACTTATGCTAAGGGTCTATAAAGAAAACGCTACAGCTACCTTATCTCACATAAAAGCTACTAAGCGTTCTTATTGTCGTTTGGTTTGTTTCAAGCTGTACGTTTTGCAACCAACTAACCTGAAGAATGTCTCGGTGAAGATTCTCCTTCAGGAAGATTTAACAGATCCTGCGAACGAAGACGAAATATTTATTAGCTGGTAACAAACTACACATTATCTTCTGAGTCCTCCAATCTCTATTGTAAATACAAGTTTTAGTAAAAGCTTTTTTGCCTAACTAAAACATGACATAAGTGCCCACATTAGCCTTACATGCAAGACCGTTACAAAAAAAAGTGCTTTGGGGAAATGAGTGCAAGAAGTGTTCTAAATATACGTGCAAAAAGAAGAAAATAGTTTATTAAACTCAAACTGAGACAGCAAACCAATAGTGATCAATGAAAACAGCCCGAAGACTGCACAGCGCAGAGAAGCGAGGTTAGCAATTCGGTTAACATTGTTATGTAATTACTGCGTGTAAGCAAAGATAAGTATGTTGAGAATGCAGCTACGCTGGTAAAGCCTTTTCAAAAAGAGTGGATTAATCGTCTGTTATAGGGTTAGCTACACGAACAGCATTTCCTGCAAAATAGAAAGTTAAAAAAGCGGTTTGAAAAACGAACCAAAAAACGGTGTTAACGCAATCCCAGAATGCCTCAAAACAAAGGCACAATGGATAAGCAAAGTTTTGAAATTTGACAACATAATGCATGGCCGGTCACTTGATTAGGCACTAAAGGCGTAAGTTAGGTTTTATAAATTATTTGTTGGTAGCTAAGAAAATTAAAGGAATGGACTCTTAACGTGATTAACCACGTAAGAACATCAGATTCGTTGGCGTATCTCCAAATAAAGCGAGCTCGTTAACGCGCTGGAGTATTTAACACAGTGATAAAAACAAAACGCGACGTTCGGTTACTTTTCGACCACACTCGAGTAAAATCGGACAATCTTCGGAACAACTTCGGGCTTGTCGTCAGGATTGCTGCCTCAGCTTGAAGGCCACAAGTAAACACAAAGCAAAGATACAAAATACGAGTGCCGACCCGTGAACTTCTGCGCCCGCCAGCTGCTATTTCACGTTTGCTCAATTCAAGAGCTAGAGCCAACTGTCTCCGTTCGTCTGCAACACTTTTTGGTCTCATGGTATGAAAGTACTAAACGAAAAAAACAGCGGTAAAATCTAATCAGCTGCAAGTTCCCACTAATGCTCGTCAGTAGAGTTTGTGTTTCAGTTGTATGGAAAGAAAGAGCTAAGCAGTGAAAAGGTCGAGATAAGCTATAAACATAATACTTTCAAGACGCAGCGTATGCAGAGAAGAAAAATAGTTTGAACTCTAAATAGGTCCAACAAGAGTGTAACCACGGAAAGTCTTGAAGTAGAACGCAAATCCAACATTACAAAGTCGGAGGATGTTTAAGGAAGAGTTAGGTATGCGTTCCTCGCGTTTAAGTAAAGACTGTGTCACGAATCAAATGCATGACAAACATCAAGACGGCACTTTCTGCTTTTAGAGCGCAAACATCTCACCTACCTGAGCATAGTTATCGAGGTCAGCGGAGAGTCGATTGGACCCATTTGTCACATGCGCGTCGTTTGAGAGATCGTCTGCTGACCGTGTTGACGTAGAACGTGATCTATTAGCTGGAGGCGAAGACTCGTCGGATCTATGAATGATATAACAAGTTAGAGGCGTTCCTTGAACGTTTCGAACATTTTGAGAGCGTTTATCAAAAGCGGGAAGCTCATTGATTGGTATTGCAGCAGTTAAAGTGACTGCAGTCTACAAAATTAGAACAACAATGACACCAAATACCTGTTTACGACATTCGTGGAACCTGATCGGCCATTGAGTAGTCCTGGGCCTACACCAGGTTTCAGTCCCTTGGCGGCCAGGTTTGGTCGACTCATGAGATAAGGGTTAGCAGTCACTGCTCTCTTGGATCTTGGACCCACTGAAGTATTTCGTGGTACAACGGCTAGAAAACAAAACACAACATGTGCAGTCAAAACATCGACAAACAGGAGGATCCCAATCAACTATGAATTATTTATTAAAGGTATTCTATACAAGGTATAGATTTACTGACAAATCTGCGTCTGTTTACGACAATTTCCATTCAGTCCATTCGACACTTACAAAACGAGAAGGGAGCTGGAGCCGAAATGCGTCCCGCAATGGTTTCTGGGATCGTTACTAGGGACGCGCCGGTCAGCTATAGGCCGATTACGTAACAGTCCCAGAAGTCTTTGCGAAAGCTAACTCGATCCAGTTCCCTTCTCGTATCTTCAGTGGCAAATTGTGACAGAGCTGTCTTACCTGGTGGTGGTTCATCTTCAGGGCCATGCTGCTGTGCCTAAAAAGATTCAAAGAAGGTAAGCATTGTAACACCAAATATATTTTGCCTTATTTCATTGACACAGCCAACTATCGTAGGGTGACCGCAGCATTGGTAAGTCAATTTCTGCGGGCCCACAATTGCTCTGACCAACGATAACAAAAGCCTTCAACCGGGTGAAACATTAATATTACTCAGTAGATGTAACAGGCGCCAAGCGTTACAAGCCGAGAAGGTTACGATTGCTTTTGGTTTTACCCCTGATTAGATGAGAAAACGACCCGAGATCTCTCATCCAATCACAAGGTGCGGTGACGCTAAACCAAATAAAAATAAACGGCAGGATTACTTTTCAAAATGGACAGACTAAGAGAACAGGAGATTTGTCAATGAATCTAAACCCAACCTACCGTTGGCAAGTCTTTGATGATCTGAAATCCATCACCAGGCCCCATATGTGAGATATGGTTGAAGTTAGTTGGACCCGAGATGAGCTTAGAGCGAATATCTGCGTCCAAGTCTGCCAGGCCACCTTCCTTTGTCTTGAAACCGAACCGGTAGGTACTACTGTTGACGGAATATAAAGGCAACAGTTAGCATGAGTGGCAGTTAAATTAAGAACGGAACAAATCAACACGAAAACAAAAAAGCTTGCAAACCTTCTTTTGCTTTTCAATCTTAACATGGCAGCAATTGCCTTCTTTCCTTTGTTTGGATCAGGAATAATCAACTCTTCCTCTACGAGAAAACAGAATCATTTCGGGATTAATAATCATCCTCTCTCGCGTTGAAGAACGTGTATAGTGTGCGAGTTTTCACGAGTAAATATGGGTGATCACAATAGTTTCGGAGACCCTTACAAGTGCTGTCAGCTCTACCTACAGTCATGAACAAAAATGTTTAAAAAAATGGACGTTACCATGTCTAGTTTCAAGATAAAGCTCTTGAAAGCACTGGCAAGTATAAACACTCCCCTCCCCAACCCCCAAACAAAAACAATGTTGAAGTTCGGGTGGATAATGTCTGACCTCGACCAAACGTCCTTGATCAGGGTGGGGAGAGGGGAGGGGCCATAGCGGTAAAAAATCCGCACCCTTAGGAGGCAGTTACATCTGCACAACTGACTTCACGTAATCATCCCATCCCAACCCACCACAGCAACAGCCAGTCGCTGTCCATTTGAGAGGTGACCAATAAGGTAACTTACCTTCGTATAATTTATTTTTAAGGTAAACTAAATTGAACTGTTCCAAGGCCGTACACAAAGCAAGAGAGCCATCGCTGATCAAGGCATGGCACTGAAATAAAGAGAAAAAAGAACATAAAAGGATTATATTTATTACAGTTTATGTTGTTACACAGCCAACGCGCATCATTGTTTCAAATATTCACAATGGGTATAAAGTATATTCTGAGCTCACGGGAGGTCTACTCTTCCGGTTCGTTTAATAAGAGCTATACTTCTAAAGGTTTATTACAATAACACTCCATAAGTAACGTTCCATTCAGTTTGTTTGAAGAACTTTTACATTCATGTACCTTTTTAAGGGGGATAGTCTGAAGCCATTCCGCAGAGCCAGAATCGAACACATCAATAGCTCTCTCACTGAAGGATATCACATAGGGATGAGAATAAGCTGCAAATAACAAGAAATTTCATTTAAGTAAATCTTGTAATCGGAACTACACTCCTAAGGCAAAATAGAGCAAAGTACGATAAATTCAACCACCCTCATTAAGTACTCTAACAAGCATTTTTTTCACGACAAGATCACTATACTGATAGTAACAACCGTTTGAATTTTTAAACTGTATTGCCTGAGAAGATACACAAAAACAACGAGCAAAACAACAAAAAATGCTTACCAATATTCGTAGGTGGGGAAGGCCACATTAATTCATAACGTCTCGAGCGATATCCACTGGCCTCGACAAAGATACCAAGTACTAAAAACAATACAAATCACAGTAGCATAAACTTGAAAGAAATACAGCACGTAGGGAATTATCCTTTTTTTCATGGACCAAAAGAAAAGCATATAACGTTATTCACGTTTATTTCTAGTCACCGGCAATCGAATGAGGATCTTCCTTTAGAGGTACATTTCGCCAAGTTAGAAACAAGGTTAACCTTCGCAAAGACTTCTCAAACTTATTAATAATTCATAAAGAAAATACAAAGGAAATTGATGATTTATGAGTGTTTGGAAATCAGATTAAAAAACTGCTCATTTAATTTCTCCTACTACAATCATTTTGTTTGAGAAGTAATATAGAGCATTCCACACAGTGTTTCATCACCAGATGAAACACCTCGAAGTTCGTCAAAAATACTCCGCTGCGCGTTGTATTTTCAACTCTCTTCTCAGTGTTTCATCTGGCGATGAAAGTATATTACTTCTAGAACTGTTCCAGTCCCCTTCTCGTTTCTAAAATGGAGAGGCCATTTCCGAGTTCCCCAAGGCCTCTGTTTCAAAACAAGGTTGGTGCTCAGCCTTTGATATGGAAATCATTTTTCATTCTCATGCAAATAAAACTCTTTTTCACAAGAAAGGTTTTGCACCTAGCCTCATTTTGAAAATGAGGGTTTTTGGAACTCGGAAGTGGCCTTTTCGGTGTCCACTATACTACTAACATGATAACTTACTTAGAATGGCTACCTAAAGACAGATTGAAGTGAACAGCAACAACAACTTGAACTTACAATTGAAACATAATAGAAACTCTTTTTGAGGTTCGATTTCCACGGCAAGTAGAGCGTCCAGTGAATTGTTGGTGATGAAATTGAGAGTAGGGTCATCTGAATTCACCAGTTCTTAACAAAGAGAGTAAATACGGTTAACTCTGAAGCAATGAAAGAACACTGAAATTGTACAAACAGCAGTGCAGTTGAGGTTATACACTCCCTAAGGGGCTATTGCAAAACGACAGGTTTTATTTTTGAAAATATCAATCTTAAGCTTAAAACTAGGTGTTAGAAATCCCCACAGAATGAACGCACGTCATTCGTAGTTCTACCGAGAGCCTAACCCTACGAATGGATAAATGTTATATCCACACGCGAAGTTCTTTGTTTTGATCAATATACTCTACCACCCTAACCGTTATTATTCGATATGCTGAAAGAGACTAAACATTACAATCAGTAAAAGCTTACTCTGAGGTCTTCCTTCTCCAGTCAGACTGAAAATATAGAAAACAGATCCAGATCCTACAAGGAGTTTGCCAAAAGAGACACCGAGCCACTGAACATTGAAGGTCACAGGCATTTCCTAGGCAAAAATAGCGAACGTTTGTGTCAAATCCAGTAAAAACTTCACATTACATGTCCTGATTTTTTTCCTTGAACCTAAGGTAAGTACCCTAGGGTGGGGAGGGGGGGAGGTATTCCTTTCAATGACAACTAGAGCAGAAGGGAAACTAAGCGATAGATGGGTAATATAGAAAATGTAATCGAAATCTACCTTTCTATCATAGAGACTGTACGATTATAACAAACTTTCATTAGGGTACAAGAAGTGAAAAAAAAAAAACTTATGGGTATTTGATAGTCTATTGTCTATCTATCGAATACAAGGGGCAGAGGATCAAAGAATTGTGGACATTATACTACTACATGAGAAATTTCTCCAATTTCATTGGCTTAGAGCAGTGGTATTTCAGCTTAATTTGAAACACCTACATGTGAAAATTACAGACCTTCTGCGGGTAGTAGTACAAACAATTAATAGCATGATTTGTAGGTGATATTTGGCATAAACACCACTCGTGATATTTCAGAATTGTCTCAAATTTCACTCGCCTAACGGCTCGTGAAATTACGTATAATAATTTTGAAATATCACTCGTGGTATTGATGCCAAATATCACTACAAATCATGCTATTACCTGTACTTATACTACTACATGAGAAATTTCTGCAATTTGATTGGCTTAGAGCAGTGGAATTTCAGCTTAATTTGAAATACCTACATGTGAAAATTACAAACCTTCTACGGGTAAGTAGTATAAACAATTAATAGCATGATTTGTAGGTGATACTTGGCATAAATACCACTCGTGATATTTCAAAATTGTCTCAAATTTCACATGCCTAACGGCTTGTGAAATTACGTATAACAATTTTGAAATATCACTCGTGGTATTGATGCCAAATATCACTACAAATCATGCTATTACCTGTACTAATAAAGAATTAGAATACTGAGAAAGTAATGCCACGCTGCACAAGCTAGGTTTCATTTGAATGATCCCATATACCCAAATTGTGCAGCCACAAATTCAAGTACCTGTCTTTGAGTACTGATATTAAAAGAAAAATGTGGAAAAAAAAGTTACCTTGAATTTAAGATGTCTCTGCTTTGACCGGTTGAATTCGTAGACAATTATTTGACGCTTCAACGCTACACACAAACAGCTCGCACTGTTGTCGTGAGAGCCAGTGGCAAACATTAGACAGTTTTTAGCTTCGGGAATTTTTATAGGTTCTGTGTCATGGCCGTCAACAGCTGACAATGGATATAGTCTTATTTGGCGATTTCTCCCTGAAATTTGAAAGTAGGAGAAGTGTGCATAAGAGCAACTCTACTAGAAAAAAAAGCTGAAGAACACAAACTTTCTAATTATGTCAGACCAATCTCCATAAGTGGATACTTTAATATAAGCAGCATGATAAAGAAACAGAGAGAATTTAGGTGCTGAAATAAAACTCCTTAAGGCTGAACTGGTTAAGTTACTCACTGATGGCAAAATAAATCAATTTTGGCCAAGATGGTTAAAATTGATTCCACTTTGCGAGGGCTTTTACGCCTTTCTGCTTTGAATGCAAGGTAGTGTTATCCACCAGCGTAGAAGATTTAAGGACATCTGTCAACTACATAACCCGCTTGTCATACAATGTTAAGAAAAATGAGTGCCAACGCCTTACTTGCTTGTGCACCTTACCTGATATAAGGACAAGTAGTTGTTCATCTGGTAACATTTCTATTTGTGACACTTTCTTGTTATCCCCTATGCGCGTAACATCTAAAAAGGATAATGATCAAATAAAATTAACCCCATCAAATTCAACACAGCAGTCTTGATAAGTTTTAAGCTAGAAAGAGTGTAAGCTTACTTTCTTTCATGAGTTCAATGCAGAACAATCCGTCCTCAGTTCCTAGACACACTCTGTCCGTGTCAATAATCGTTGCACAAAGAGCTTGTTTTATCTGAGGATTCGATTCTGAAGGAATGACCTCTTTTGCTTGGTAAACTTGCTGCAAACAAAATATTGAAAATGATTGAGAGAAAATATTGACAAAACGCCGTAGGGCAGAGCATTTCTGTAGTACTATTTCTTATGCTGTATAAGGTTGATCCAAGTATCTGGAAGTAAGGGACTTGTCAGAAATTAGCAGGGGGGTTGAAAGAGAGGGAGGATCACAACTTTTTGAGACTGTAGAAAAGGGAGGGGTCATGAAAAATGGGCCATTAAAAGGGGGAGGGTCATGCAAATATGTGTCCGTGATGATGTAGAGGTTCACCCACAGAAGAAAAAAGAAGTTCTTTATTTGTAAAAAAAAACTTGGGAGAAATAGGAGAGTTGAGTGATCAGCTGTCAGAATCAGAGTCGGACTCTTAATGCTGTCATCTAAAATGTGTAGAAATACATTTTGAGCTTTCATAATACTGACTCACCCTTGTGTATGCAAGAACTAGATTTTATCATTTATACAAGAGGGGGAGGGTCATGATATTTTAGGTCACGGTCAAGGGGAGGGTTAGCAAATTTCACTCCCATTGCACGCATGGGTCACCTCATTTCCGAACCCAAATTTAAAATTCCCACCCACCCTCTCACCCCTCCCCCCCCCCGTCCCCGCTAATTTCTGACAAGTCCCTAATAGGAATGAAAAGTACTTAGCAAACTACAGTACTGCGGTTTTATTGTTTATTAAGCTGAATTACTGTATGCCCCAACTTACCATCTTAGATAATTCTTGGTTCTTCTTAAGAACTTTGTGTAGCTCTTGCAGAGCGCTCACCCATCTGACACGGTCATTCTCACTGTCTGTTAGTATTAGCTGTGTTAGTGATTCTCCAGGTGGGTTCATCTGAGATGCTGTGACCTGCGGCACAAAAAAAGCATTCTTCACTGTATTGTAATAGGTGGATCAATCTTTGTTGCGCTATTACAGGTGCAAAGGAAAGTTTGCAGAGGGGTAAAACTAAAAAACTTACCCTAAAAATGCAACGTAACTCTTTTCTATTCGCATGTATAACATCTGCCGCAAGCACACCACTAACTGAAAACTCCTCATCTCTATGTAAAAAAAAAAAAACAGGTTTTGACCTGGTGATTTGTGTAACTTATGCAAACATTATTTATCTAAAAAATACACCAGCAGACAAGCTGACCCCTACCTCATATCAATAACTTGCGTTGCTGATTGAGAAATTTGTGGAGGTTTGTCACCAGTGACATCAAAGAGAAATAATTTGAAATCACAGATGACAGCGAATTGTCGAAGCCAACCCTTCTTGATACCACCAGGTTTGGGAATCTAAAGAAATTTGAGAGAATAAAATTTGCTTCGGTAACTATTGAGAAAAATAAAGAAAAAAGTACAAAATTTAATGTTCTGTGGAAGTGCTATTAGAAACTGTGACAATAAGTTTTATTCACCTTAACAATTCCCTCCATGGCGGTTCCAATTCCACTGTCAGGATCAATCCCAAGTGGTCTTCTACTGGGTGGCACAGGACAGATGGGCGGCGCTTGATCAGTGCATGACACATGGCATGCATATTGACAGACTGGAAAAAACAGAACAAAACAAAGATGGTTAAATTAATGAAGCAATGAGCACACAATGGCCATTAAAACCTTCGCTGAAAACCTCAATATTTAATTACTCAAAACTGCGGCAGAAGTGCTATATTAATTAATGACGCAATGACCACACAACGACCATTAAACCTCTACTGAAAACCTAAATATTAATAAAAAGAGTAAGAGAATAAGGGACATATCCCATGGCCCACTGTCCTAAAGCCCCAAGATAAATACTCTTTGAACTCAGACACCAACTTAAATGACGAATTAAACTCATTATCAATAGATGAGCTTGTCATCTGTTTCCTACAAGGTTGTGCTGTTGCATGAGGAAGGAGGTAGTCATGGCCACCCCGCGAGCAGCCTTCACTAGACATCGTCACACTTAACTGCTATAAGCTCCAAATGTTCAATTTTATTCAACTTCTATCTCGCAAGATATTTTAATTTGATATTATTATAATTATTATAAACACCAATGAAATACCAGGTGAGCTTTCACGCGAAAACTTGACATAATCAAATGTGAAAATAACATGTTATCTTCACACGTGAAAATATCACCATTGCTATGGCTACATGATAAATTGCGCCTTTCACACCAAAAAACTATTAAAGTGAAATGGTTTGGTATTTCATTGGTGTTTATATAATAAATAGAACATTACATGGCCGCTTGGAGATACGAAATTTCTCTTTGAGTGTTGAAAATTATTTCATGAGTGAGCGCAGTGAACGAGTGAAATATTTTTTCAACACGAGAAGTATACGTATCTCCGCGCGGCCATGTGATATCCTCTATGTCTACTAACACTCCAAAATACAGGTTTTTTCCTTACCTTCACATATAGAGCCTTGCCTAACCAAACCAACCATGAGCGATGTACATTGGTTGCATTTTGTTGGTGTAGTAAATGTCCTAACAGAGAACTTGTGCACACGAGGCTGTTGGATAAAGGGAGCATTGCCTCTGTCAGTACAGGTACGAAAAGGATTTAGTTAAAAAACGAAACCAATAATTATTATTAAGCCTGAATGGGCTTGACTCAGAGGCCATGAGGGAGAGAGGAATAATTGTTTCAGTAAAATCCAACTAGTTGGTCAAAAATAACGAGAATAAAAAAATTTTAGCTAGTTAAAGCTAGACTTTAATCCTTTTTTGCTGCCAAAAAGCCTGCGCTTTTCGCCACTAGTGGGCTATAACATATAGCCTAGTAGTAGCTCAACCAATCAGAATGCAGCATTGATAATAGACCACTAGTTGGATTTTACTAAAGTGAGATATGAAATAAAACGGCAAAAGTAAATGACTTTTACTACAATTTTTAAATTTTCACATTATTCACCTGTGGGGGAGCCATGGATGAAGTTGATGAGATGGAAGATGACCTGACTGAAAAAGACTGAAAGAAAAAAATAAAACTATTCAAAACTGCAGCACAGGTGCCACGGTAGAACCTTAATAACTCGAATGCGAATAACTCAACTTCCCTGCTAACTCGTACTAAGTTTTCTTTCCCTTGCTCAAAATTTCACTGAAAGTTACCCCGATAACTCAAGTTCTCTGCTAACTCAAACTGTTTTTTGTTTCCCTTCAAAGTTCGATTTAGCACAGTTCTACTGTAAATCTTGCATTTCAATGGACATAATGATTTTACTAGCTCTTCTATTCTAGCGGGAAAAAGGAATTAGGTGGTCATACAGTGTGTCCAGTCTACACATTTCCAACACCCTTGCCCCTTTTTGGATGATTACGCAATGTTTCAGGGAGTTACTCACATCAGGAGACGTTGAAGGAGCCACAGTAGCAATGGGTCTTCCATCATCACGAAGCTGACTCTCTGTTTCCTGTAGCATGGAAGAAAAGATACTGTGTAAGCGATAGAGCACAACATCTTTAATACAACTTGTAGACAGAATCTTGTATAATACACTTGGTGTTGTCATTTCAGTTCAAATCAATTCGGAAGAGGCTTTGCCTGCAAGTACAGTCGCCTCTTAACCCTTTAAGTGCCAATAGTGACCAACATCAATTTTCTCCTAACAATATCCATACACTGTCCATAGATAAAGTTATGAGAATTAATAAAATGACCACCAAAGACAAAATGCTTTGATCTTTTATCTAATTCTCTCAACGTATTCTTAAAGGAAATGTATAGAGATCAGTTGGGGGAATTTGCATGTGGATATTGGGGCTTAAGGGTTAATGCTCCCTGTCATTTCATAGGTCTATCTAGTAAATGTCCCACCAACAGGGAAGAATGAGATGCGGCTGTCTTCCCATGCTAGAACAGACTGTGTTGTTTAAACTGTCAGATTGTGTAAGAGAGAATAGTAAAGAAGCCAATAAAACACATTAAAACAGGTACATTTTTAATTTACACCCAGAAAATTGGTATGTGAGCTTAAGAAGCTTCGATCACTTCTACCTCTTCTTTGGCTTAAGGGTGATAAATAAATTTAATCAAGAGATCGTTCACGATTTCTATGCAGAGTGTGAAAAGGTTGCTAACAAAAATGCTAAAAAATGCCATCCCTGCAAAGTTTAAAGGAAGAAACTTTTGGACCAACTACATGTAGTTTCATACCTCAGCAAGCCCCTCCAATCGTGAATCTCTTGAGGGTTCCTTCACGTACAGGAATGGGAATCCAGCTGGAATACAAAATTGTAACTATATCATCTGATACAAAAGTACCATCCAACTGGATTACACCCTACAATGTCTGAAGGGAATAACTGGTAAATTTCCCACACTCATCAGTCACAGAATAACATAAAATAATGAAATATTTATTCCCATAGCCTAAAATTTAAACATTTATTCTAAATAATCTTCCACACGCACAAGGTGAATCAAAATTCTTAGAGGCACTGTCAGAGGTTTCTTGTTGGAAGAGCTGTTATCTGTGTCAAAAGCCTTTTTGGCGATTCAACAGTGATTCAAGTTTATTATGCTCGAAAGTATACAAAATGCATGTATATCCTAAACATACTTGTTGTCTTGCCGCCAAGTCTCCACTGTTCAATTTCTGCCTTGAGTTGCTTGACTTCTTCCCGTAAAGTTTCACACTGTGCTTCTGATTCACCAAGTTTTCTGAAATGAAAATGATAAAAACATTAGGAAAGATAAAAAGGTAGCGTTCACATCCTTGTACACGATTCTTCTGAAGATGAAATCCTACGGGTTTGACCATTCAAATGAAAGCTATTGAGCAGTACTTTCCAGTAGTACGGTCAATTATGTTGTTTAAGGTTGTTCTAATTGTTGAGTCTGAGGATGAAATCCTATTGTGTGACCATTCAAATTAAAGCTTTTGAGCAGTTCTTTCCTGTGGTAATGTTTATTACAATGTATGCTGTACAAGGCAGTTCTACCTTTTGAGTCTCAGGATGAAATCCTTTGGTGTTACCGTTCAAATGAAAGCTACTGAGTAGTTCTTTCCTATGGTACTGTTATTATGCTCTACAAGGCATCTCTACCTTTTGAGTCTGTGAAAGAAATCCTATAGTGTGACTACACAATTAAAATTAAACCTCTCCGCCATTATTTTCACAGGCTACTTAACTTCTCAGCATTTTACATTTCAAAGTTTATTATTTTCCTTGAGTTTTGAAACAATGCAATTTGATATGAAAAGTCTAACAGTAATGCTTGTTTTTACCTCTCATTTGCCACATTTGCAGCTTTGATCTTGTTCATCTCCTCAGCCATGAGTTGTTTCGCTTGGATTTCAGCCTGCAGATTGGCCTGAAGTTGCAAAATTTCCTGTTTATCCATCTTCTGTGATCTTCTCATCTGCCACTGATTCTTCTCACCCTATGAAATGAACATTAACATTAGCCCAGTAAGTATTGACGATCAAGAACAAACATCACACATTATTCTCACACGATCACTGATCATGCAAGGAAAATGTTAAAAATTAACATCATTATCTATTAAATAACAAGTGAGTTTGTGAGATGCACATCTCACCTGTCAAAGTATTTCTTTATGTATTAGTTTCTATCACTGCCTTTTAGACTGGTCTGTACTCCTGGCCCCACCCATACACTAAGCAGTAATCCCAAAGGTGACTTATCATTCAAAAACTCATTAATAATTCATTAATAATTGAAAAAAATACAAATGTTTGATGAGTGTTTAGAAATCAGATAAAAAACTTCTCATTTTTGCATCCTTAATTTCTCCTTCAAAAATCGCTTTGTTTGAGAAGTAATATTGAGCATTTGACAGACTGTTTAATCACCAGATGAAACACCTAAAAGTTCTGCAAAAATACTCTGCTGCATGTCGTATTTTCAACTCTCTTCTCAGTGTTTCATCTGGTGATGAAACACGGTATCTCATGTTTGATACCATAAACTTCCGAAAATAAGCCCCTCCAAATATAAGCCCTCCAAAGCGGTAATGCAAAAAACCCTCCGTTAAATCGCCCCTCCAAATATAAGCCCCACCGGGACTTGTACTTGGAAAATTGCCCTTAAATACTAAGTAAAACAAAGCAAAAACGGTAAATTTACTTCCAACGATAAGCTACCGTAAAATTCCGAAAATAAGCCCCGGGGCTTACATATTTCAAAGACCCTTTTTGAGGGGCTTATTTTTGGAGGGGCGTATATTCGGAGGGGCTTATCTATGGAGGGATATTTGCGTTTCAAAATCGATTGGGCTAGCCTTATAGTTGGAAGGAAATTTACAGTTTTTGCTTTGTTCTACTTTGTATTTGAGGGCAATTTCCAAGTACAAGCCCCCCGGGGGCTTATATTTGGAGGGGTGATTTAACGGAGGTTTTTTTGCGTTACGAGTTTGAGGGGCTTATACATGGAGGGGCTTATTTTCGGAATTTTACAGTAGCCCAATTGGTTTTGAAACACAAATTTCCTTCCGTAGATAAGCCCCTCCGAATATAAGCCCCTCCAAAAATAAGCCCCTCAATAAGGGCCTTTGAAAAATATAAGCAAAGGGACTTATTTTCGGAATTTTACGGTATATTAGTTACACTTCTACCCACCCTTGGTATTGTTGCATATCCAGAAGACTTGAGTCCTTCTAATTCCTCAGTCATCTTACTTGCTAAAGCCTGGAGATACCCTCTTGCTTCCTTTTCATCACTCACCCTAATTAAAATATTTAAAAATACAGGTTGTAATGATTAACCCTTTAAGACCTAAGAGTGATCAGCATGAAATTTCTCCTTATAATATCAATGCTTTAGAAAACACAGTGGTCATGAGAATTGAGGTCAAGATCAGGGAAGATGATTCTCATTGATATGTCAACAAATTCTCCCTACTACTTCTATTGAAAAAGTATAGGGACAGTAAATGAGAATCTCAATTTTGATATGAGGGTTTTAATGATTAAGATGGAATCCATCAGGAAATTGAGTAATTTTAATTTTCAGTGGACAAAAACCTTATACCAGAATAATTTAAAGCATATTGCATTCTGGGTCTCATGATTTTTCACAAGATGAGTCCCAGGACTCAACATAACCATTTGTAACAAAATCAAGCTGCCTCTAGGATTCAAATCCACGGCAACATTAGAGGCAAATGAACCTTCTCACCACTAGACTTTACCCTCCTTTTTCCTCCTGTGATCAAGATCAGCATGGAGGCTTAAAAGTACCATAAAATTAATAATCCAAATCAATTTAGACTACAGAAACCATACCATTGGATAATTTCAGCAATTTGTGCTTCCCAATGAGCTACAGCATCTTTCTTTTCATTGCTGTCCCTCATATCTTCCTCAAGTTTTCGATGAGAAGCAATGGTTCGATCTAAACTCTCTGTCATCTGCAGATCAATAATCACATTTCAGTAACTGCCGAATGAAAAATGGCCAATATAGCCAGTACAGAATATTGATATGGGATTGTAATGATTTTTTCTCCACCACAGTGTTCTAATCATTCTTTATAATACTAATTTATGGAACTAACTATTGGTTTATTACAACTGTACTCTCTAAGAGCTACTGATGAACTAACAATGCTTAAGACATTAATCTGTTCAATAAAAATTACTTCCAAGGAATCAATTGCTGGAAGAAAAAATGAATTTACACTAATTTGCTCTCAGCAAATAAATTATGCTGCAAATTTATGACAACTGAGAGGTAAATCTGGGGCAAACATGGTAAAAGCCACACTTGCCTCTTAATCATATTTACAACCCATGTTTTTTGGTATACAAACCTGGCATTTACCACCTTTGCCCAATATTTTACATTTTTGTGACATATTTGCAAGGAGCAAATTTGTGCAAAACCATTTTTTCATCTAGCGAATAAACCACACACAGGTCAGCGAAATCAACAGCTTTGCCAGGGTACTTACCTTATCATTGTCAGCTTGGAGTTTCTTATTTTCTTCTTCAAGAAGAGATATTTTTCGCTCACTCTTCCTCTTCAGTTCTTCAACTGTTTCTTGGTGTTCTCGATGGCTATAACCAAAAAAATTATTATTCCAAGATAGAGAATGACGTGAAAAATTAAGTTACGTCATTTCTATGACAAGAATTGCAGATCTAACTTAAGATATCTGGATAAGACTGTAACATGATGATACTAATAAAATTTTCAGCAACACTTTCCTCAGTGTGTTATTTCTGTTTTGTTTTTATTTTTCCTTCTTTTTTCTCTGTTGACAAAGTGTTATATTAATCATATTTGAGAGATGTTTACCTGTCCATTCTTGCTTCATTCACTCTTGCTGTTAATGCTGCTACCTGTAAAATAAATTGGACATAAGCAACCCAGAAAATTCTCTTCGTGCTTTTTCATCAACTTTTCAGGAGCTTTTTTAATATCTCCTTACCATTGCAGATCAAGACATATGCAAAATCTATGCTCATGCTATTGATTTACTATGTTGGACTATGTTTCAGCTACATTATGTTCACTCATAACATAGTCCAAAGTATGAAAAATCTATCTTGAAACTATGTTTAGGCTATTTGAAAAGTACATAGCTTTTTAATACCTATGCAAATACTATTCAAAATCTTTTCATAGTCTAGACATAGCTATGTATTTACTATGCAATAGAAAGTTCTGCTTTTCCTTTCAATTTGCATCCTATGTATTCACTGAGCATCAAAGTAAAATAGCTTTTACATAGCAACTCAATGTTCACTTTTATTTCCAACAACATTCTTAGCTTTTACATAGTGCTATGTATATTCTATGCTATGTGAATGACACATATTTGCAGCCTATGTTTTTCCTGTGTGACATTTTAATTTAGTTTTATCATGACATAAAGGCTACATAGCTTTTACATACACATATTTTTTCCTATGTCACTCATATAGTGATTTTTCTACAAGGTTGACTTTGAGGTCTAAAATCTTTTCCCAAAAGCTAAGTAATTGTATGTATAGGCTATGTTGAAACTATGTCATGAATTCCTTCCTTTATTCTTACTTTTAAAAACTGCATAGCTTTTAAGTAGGTTCGTTTGACTAGCGAAAACATAGCATTTTCAATACAAAAAAAATAGTACTGGCATAGAAACAACATAGGATCTGGTTGAAGCAATGTATGACTCATTAACCCTTTAAGTCCCAATAGTGACCAACATCAATTTTCTCCTAACAATATTCATACAATGTCAAGAGATTAGGTTATGAGAATTAACAAAATGATCACTAAAGAGAAAATGCTTTGATCTTTTATCAAATTCTCTCAACTCATTCATGAAGGAAATGTATGGAGATCAGTTTGGAGAATTTGTAGGTGGATATTGGGGCTTAAAGGGTTAACATAGGTTTTACATAGATTTGTGACATAGCATTTGCTTAGATTCTACATATTATTGTCTGATTCTACAAGGGTTACTTAACTACTGCAAAACTCTGACCGGAGCAACTAGGCATGCCATTGATCATTAAAAAATAAACAACTACATGTATTAGTATTTATGGTACAGTGTATCTACACAACCATGAAATGTAATGAACAAAATAATTACCTCATTTTTCAAGGACATCCTGCCTGACTCAACATCAAGAAGCTTTTCAGTAAGTTCCTGTAACAGGAGATGATGTATTTAATATATAATACCACACTTAACGAGCAATAAATTATAAACATAAAACAGTAATGATCATTTTTTTTAACAACTCACCTTGACTTCATTTGAGTGCTTCTGTTGTTCTTGTGTTGTAGATTCCTCATGCTCTAACTTTAGTTTTTCAATTTCACCTTTAAGCCTGCAAACAAATGCAGTTAGAGTCAAGAATGTGTTTTGAATCTGCAATTCTAACTTACGCAAGCAGCTGAAGCACTTTTACTGTGTACATCTACTTTAATATGTAAATAAAAGCAACGTAAAATTAATAACTCACCTGGAAATTTCTTGTTGTTGGTCTTCTGCTGTTGTATCACTAGGAAATGGTCTCCCTAAACTTCTCTGTTTAGCCTGAGTCAATAAACAAAAACAAAAATAAATTGAAAACTACTTTCAATGTTTAAGTTTACTAATGCCATTTAAGTCATAGTGGTGGTGGTGGGGGTTACTTGCAAGCAGCAAAGAGGTACAATGTAAAAGGTCAGCACATCAAAATATTCATCAGATCGTCTGGCCAGCAAACCTAAGGCTGAAGTGCAGCTCATTATACTCCAGACTCTTCATCAGCGCTCAGTTATACAGAACTACTCAGAGACATGGAAAGGAAAGACAACTTGAAGCTCATGGAAATGACATTTGGGATCTTCCTGTAATTGCCTTTAATACTTTTGATATCTTGAGATCAACTGAAAAGTTTATGTTAGAAGTTGTTTTAAAGTTCTGACATTACCTTCAGGTACTCAATTTCTTCTTCAAGTTGCTTTGCATACTAAGAAGAAAAAATAGCCAACAGCATTAAGCAGAGAAGTAGGAAATAATTGCCTAAACAACAAACAAAATATCTATTGTAGACTGATAGTACTTCCTTCCATAGCAAACATTTTTTCTCTCATTCCAAGAATATCTTTTATTTTCAAACACAAGACAAAGGAGGTCTGATGTACCTGGTCACTTCTAGCTCTAAGCTTTCTTTCCTTGTTTGCTTCTGCAGACATTTCCTCCACTTGTGAAGCAATCTAAACATTAAAGAGAAAAAACAAAAAATTGACTTCACCTGATGCACATGAAAGTGTTGTTAGAATGTTAATAAAAAGTTATGAGCTATGGCCCCCTGCACGGTGATAAAATGTGAACTGTACATTGCATGTACAGGGGTATCAAAAAGCACATATGGTTTCGTCAGCTTTTTGGCTCAAAGAAGTCGGCTACTTTTTTCTGGGAAAAAAGAAGCATCTAGTTTGAATAACGTTGTAAACAAAAAATATATAAAAAAATCTGAATGAAAATGTTCTTATGATGTGCTTTCACAATGGCCCACTGGTTTTGCACCTGCACCTATCCCATAGTCAATGACTGTTGGGGCGCCACGGACATTACAACCCACTGGTTTTACATTATGCATTATTAGTCATGTTAACGCTATACTACAGTCAATTTTTTAGTTTTACACAGAATTTGTTTATGTGCAAAAGTATGTAATTTAGTTTTCAGTTTTTGTCCATTGCTTCTAGGAATTTATTGTGTAACTGATAAATCGAAAGTTAAATGAAAGCTAAATTTTCTTGAATGAAAAACTTTTGTCCTCAATTTGGTCCCTAGAATGCTGAAACTCACATTTTAGGGCTTTGAAATTTCAAAATTTTCTGGGGACGCATGCCCCCAGACACCCTCCCCCTAGAAAAAAAGGGGACTAATGGCCCCTTGTTGATATGGTCGGTTACCCTATTGAAACCTACTCACTAATTCAATTTTTATTGAAACCTCAGCATGTAAATAAGCAAATAATAGCACATCTCTTCAAACAGAATTATGAGTAATCAGAATATTGTACTGTCAATCAGGACCACAGATGCTACTGTGCTTGTACTATTATTTAGTTTGGCCATGGCCAACAGCAAAAGAAACTCACTTCTCTTTTCTTTCTATCAACATTTCGCACTTCCTGCCTCAAGCCATCAAGCTTCTGTAACGTGGATTCTGTTTGAGAGAATTAAACAATGATTATTAACACTGCATATTACAAAAAATCAAAATCAAAATGAAAGGGAATATCGGGAATGCATGGGAATGTGAAAGAATACCCATTTCTTCTTCTTTTTCTCGCAGCATTCTTGACACCTTGGTCTTGGCAGACCGAATGTCAGCTAGCTTGTCATTTAATTCACTAAACTCAGCCATCGCAAGTTTTCTTGCACTGTGGGCTTCTTTTAATTCTTTTTGCTGTGTGGTGATTTTTTCATTTGCCTCTTGAAGAACCTTGAATAAACAAGAAATAGGAACAATAGAAGTTTATAATAATGCATGATTTAATGTCTCGGAGATGCTAGTCAAATTTTGCTCTGATGACTCAATACAATCCTTCTAAATTTGACTCTGTTTATAATGGATGTTATGAACTGAGTCAACTTTAGAAGGATTAGTATGGAGTCATCAGAGACAATTTGCCCTGGAATGCTAATTTTTAGCAAGTGGGCCTTTCGGTTGTTGTTTTTTCATAATACCCCTGAAAAATCCCATAATTTCCCAAATTTAGTTTTTTTTTATGGCATCACACTTCAGGACTCTATGATGACACAATAAGTTTTCCTCCCTTACTTATGTGAGCTATTTTCCACAAAAATTCACTATGAATGGGCACTGTCAATATTATTGTAAAAAACAACAACAACAACAAACAAACAAATAGAAAAAAATGACATGCAAGTGACTGCTGGCCATTCAAATACATTATTTTGAGAGGGGGAAAAATAAAACAAAACAAATGAAATCAACACTAACTCTTTCAATGTCTTCTTTTTCCATCCTCAATCCTCTGACTTCTCTGTCTAGAGATCGCATCTTTGCACTCATTTCTACAAAAACAACAGTGGAATACTGAGTCAAAAAACAAACCAACAAATCAAACCAAAAAACAAACTACTCCTTTGCAGTAATTTTGCATGATGCCATCAACTTTTGTTTTTACTTGCCAAAAAATAATAGTATTTAAGAATTACAGCTGTGTCCTTATTTACACTCGTGTAACTTGCCTTCATTGGTGGATTCCAGTTCTTTTCTTGACGTTAAAGCATCTTGCAGTTCCTTTTCTAGATCAGCAGACTGAGCTTCATACTCTGAAGAATAATTCCAAATTAATATCATTGTAAATATATTGTATGTTGTACATTTTTAACCCTTTAAGTCCCAATAGTGACCAACATCAATTTTCTCCTAACAATATTCATACGATGTCAAGAGATTAGGTTATGAGAATTAACAAAATGATCATCTAAGAGAAAATGCTTTGATCTTTTATCAAATCCTCTCAACTTGTCCATGAAGGAAATGTATGGAGATCAGTTTGGAGAATTTGTATGTGGATATTGGGGCTTAAAGGGTTACGGTGTTTCACCACAAAAATGAATGAATGAATCAACCAATCAAAAGACTTTACAAGAAATTTATGCCAATGACCAGCAGCAAAACATGTACCGTCACTGATATTCTCATGGTTCATGGATTCAAAATACACTGACTTACCCATGATTTTCTTCTTCATTGATGTCATATCATCTTTTAACCTCTTCAATTCGATAGAATCCACTTGATCTCCTTTTGGACCATCAACAGCCAGTGCTTGATCTTGTAATGCTTTAGTGGAATCTAAAATAGCAAAGTTAAACAAACAGTAAATTAAATTAAGTGACTGTAACAGTCATAAAACTAAAGATTATAAATAAATGAATATTTTGTTTACAATGGAGGACACTTAGATAAAGCTGTATCTCATCTAGGCCATTCACTCATACAACACAGGGCTGTCACTAAGGTATCAAGTTACCAGGTACATGCAATTAGTGAAAAAGGCACTTTATTTGAGTGTCAGTGACTGTATTACTTTAGCTCCTACTTGAGATGGGGTCACGCAAAGGTCTAGCCATTGGCAGAGAAAAGTACCCTCATATCTTAGTTATTTTAAGACCCTGAGTATTGTTCCAGCCCAGGAATCAAACTCACAATCTCCTGCTCTACAGTCAAGTGCTCTAACAACCAAGCTAATTCTGTCACAGTAGGCGGAGAATTCCTTTTGCTTTCGTTTTTCCTCTGTTTCCAATGAAAGTAGGCAGGGGTCACACTTTTGGTAACCAGGGGAGATCACCAGTCCATAACCCTTTTGCAAAAATAAACATGAGAGGCAGGAGGCAGCGACAGGGACTTGACAACAACCACATTTTTTATCACAAATACATGTATTTAATTTTTGCATTTTTATAAACACACCCACAACAATACCTGTCAATTTTCGAGCCAGCTCTGATTTTTCCCTCTCGAGTCTTTGAATTCTTCTCTCATACGCTTCAACAGACAATGAGCTGGGGACTAAATAAACCAATTATTACAAGACAGACTAAATAATTTTATGTGTCCAGCTGAAACTGTTTCTTATTAAATGCTACCTCAATGGCCATGGACACTTAACATACTGATCAGTTGTGTTGAGTAATTTGGTCTGAAATCACAAATAATACTCCACATCAAATTGCACCTACCGTGAAATAATGACCATATAAATGCCCAGGGAATCTATGTAATTTTAGGGGTCCAAGCAGGGGCATTTAATAGATACTGTAGGAGTGGTTTAAAATAGAGACAGTTATTCTCATAACTGTAACAAGCTCAACAAAACGATTACATGTATGCTTCCCGAGAAAATATCAAGAGAGTTTGAACATAGCAGAATATTCACTCCATCAATTTATTGATACATCTAAAGATCCATATCACTTTTTCAATTCCCAACATCGGCGTCAGAATCTTCACTCAGGGTTATTGTGTTGCTATCATTAGTCTATCCTTACTTTAAACTTGACATTGAACAAACAACTGAATGAATTGAATGACTTTGCTCCTTCTTGCTAATTCCTGGTATTTAGGAGTAATTCTCATGGGGACGTTCAATATTAGAAAGGGGCATCTAGTACAATTTTAATAGTGTAGAGGGGGCGTTTATAAGATAAGAGGCGTTTATATGGAAGTGGGTGTCTATTTAGGTCAATTACGGTATTCAGTTCAATCACCATTATGAATCACTCCATCTTATGATTACTTTCTTAAGTACATGTAAACGTTCATGAATGAACAAAGCTCTACCATTGTTTGATGCCACAGGCTCCAGTGTGATGTTCCCAGATTCTTTAGCAACGGAGTGTGCCTTATCAGACAGTCGACTGAAGCAAAAAAAGGTTACAATATCAGTCATACGTACACCTGTATGTACAGCAGGTAAATGACTTAGTGAAAAAAATCCTTATGAAATATTTGTCACCCACTCAACGCTTACATAATTTTTTTTTTCATAGAGGATATTACATGCCCGCACCGAGATACGAAATTTCTCTTCAAGTGTTGAAAAATATTTCACAAGTGAGCGCAGTAAATGAGTGAAATATTTTTTCAACACGGGAAGAGAAATATTGTATCTACAAGCGGCCATGTAATGTTCTATTTATTATATAAACACCAATGAACTACAAAACAATTTCACTTTAATAGTTTTTGGGTGTGAAAGGTGTGATTTATTATGTAGCCATAGCAATGGTGATATTTTCATATGTGAAGATAACATGTTATTTTCACAGGTGAAGATACCAAGTTTTCGCGTGAAAGCTCACCTGGTATTTCATTGGTGTTTATATAATAAAAAATAGTATTAAATAAAAACCAAGAAAGTTTAGACCTTTGCTAATTGCTACCCTGGTTACCCTGTCTACACGACCACTACAAAACAAGTAACTGGGCTGAACCAACACACCTATTTTCAGTAAATGAAAATCCTATAAATGGTAAGTGATGGCCAGTGAATGGAGACACAGAAGATGGCCGCATTGCATCCTGTAAAAAAACATAATCATATCTTTTAAAATCTACATTTTAAATAATAACATTTTTTTAAAAAAGTTTAGTACATACATTTGCTCTAGATTCGTCGATATCCACATCAAAATTTGACGTATCAGATGCACTACTGACTTCCGGAATGTATGGAGGGACAGCTGAAAAATGGAATTAAAAAAAATTAAGCAATTAGGCATGATCTGACACAAAAACTGTGTTTACCAAAGCAAATAATAAATGTTTAACTGGTCAGCATACCCTTGGATATACACGTACACATAAAGGATATAATGTAATAACGCAATTATGCAATAATGTGTTGCTCATCCAAGAATCTAGCTTTAGTGTTATGGAAACTTTTTAAAGAGTATCTCATTAAACCGCCATCAAAACTTAACTAAGGTTTTTCTGCAGAAGCATAAACACAGACAAATTTTCACTGTAAACAATGATAATCATGGAGCTACTAAAATGTGGAAGGAATAAATAAATAATAAAGCAAAAAAAAAAGTACAAAAAACTTACTGTCCCCGATGTTGTCCCAGTCGATTCCCTCAAAGAAAGGGTGATTTCTAAAATCATCAATTCCATTTTGTCCCAGTCTCTGTTCTATTTTGCAACAAAGTCTACAACACAACAAAACAGATTTTACACTTCATGATACTTATACTGATACTTATCAGTTATACTACTAATGAAAATGAATTAAGATGGAAAAAATAAAGTACAATTACATGACAGTAAGTTTTTAGCACACTTAGAACACTGTACTCCTTAAAAAATTTATTTTACTAGATTCGCCAATTATTGGCAGGGTCACTGCAACAGCATGACGCCAATTACTGCGGGCCTGTAACAGTCCCTTCCCCCATGAGAGATAGACCAACACACCGGGGACTATGTCCCCTACTCTTTACAAACAGTCATGTGGGTTCTTTAACATCCCACAGAATTTATATAAGCAAGGGTGGTGAGACAGGGACTACGGTTTATCATCATTATCCGAGAAGAATAATACTATCTAGAGAGTAACATTAACACAGTTGAACCTTTCCACAATAGCTACCTTGGGGATAGAAGAAAGTGGCCATCATAAAGAGGTTTACCAGTGTGCAAAGAAAATCATTTTTACAGCTTGCCCTTAGGGCAAGCTGAAGCTAGCAGTTACTAGCCCAAACGTCATTTCTGCTAGCCCCAAAAGCTTTTTGATGAGCAGAATTGATTTCACAGTTCTTCTGTTATTCGAATTCCTCAAAAAAACATCACTTGCCCGTCGGGCAAGTTAAGAACAGAATTAACTAGCCCGATAACAAAATCCACTAGCCCCGGGCTGTCGGACACTACTTTCTCTGCAAGCTGTTTACGCAAGAGTCAATGAATGGATTATTTGTCCACTGGGGCAAAACAAGTGGCCGTTGTAGAGAGGTGGCCATTTTGGAGAGGTGGCCATTAGTGGAGATTAGACTGTATTACATTGTTAATATTCACTTCCTTTTTGTTCCTCTAAACAGGTAGCATTTCTACAAGAACAATTTTTTACATGCTGATATTCTAATAAACCAACCTTTGCATCAGATCTTTTGCATCATTTGAAACTTCTACATCAGAAGGAAAATTGAATTTACCCTGAAAAAAAAAACCATGCAACAAATTAATACTAATCTTTGCATGGCAAAGATTAATCATCTGGCTGTTACGAACACTTCTACAAAAATAAATTAAAATTTGGGCATCAAAACTTAAGCAATAACTAAAACATTTATTTCATCTTACCATATGGCTCATGATTTTGCTGTATGTTTCAACCAATGATTCCGCGTAAAAAGGGGTTTCACCAAACAGCATCTCATACATACAAACACCCAGAGACCACCAGTCGCATTCAACACCATACTCGCCTCGTCCATCTTCCATGGCCTAAAGAAAGAGTCAATGAATTTGAGATTCTGGAAAGCTGTGAATTTTTCTTACATCACACCCCACCATGCTCATAAAAAAGATATGCACTGTACGAAGAAGCCAGGAACACATGGCATTCTGCAACTTTCAATGTACACTAACTGAACTTTTTTTCTACATTACATATATTTACCTGGAGGATTTCAGGAGAAATATAGTCAGGTGTACCAACTGCAACAGATGATCTAACCTACAATAGAAAGAAAACATGTAGACTATAATTCCATAAACATTATTATTTTTCACTAATATTTTATAACAGAAAGGGTTTATATCTTCAAGGTATTTGTGAAGCAATATTAGCTTGATATTTACATGTACACGTATAACATGAATGTATCAGAATGCAGGGGATGAATTACTTACAGTTCCTTTCTTGCCAAGTTTTGAGCAAGATCCAAAATCTGCCAGCCTAACATGGCCACTGACATCAAGGAGAACATTGTCAGGCTTGACATCCCTGCAAAAAAAATATGAACATTTTGGATCAGTAAAGGTTCTTAACACTGGCCATCCACACACCCACCCAACCCTCTAACCCAACATTTTCCTAAAGTGAGAAGTTAGTGGTAACATTGGGTTAATTATGGGAGGGGTGGGTTAGCAGTTTCCCCAGACACTTACGCTGATCCTGTTTGGATAGACAAAAGTAAACGATATCCGTCACTCTCATTAAGTTTTGATCATGAACTGGGACCCAAAGTTCAAAACAGTAGACAGAAATTACACTGGGGTGATTTGGTCTTTATGACAATTACTTAATTTCCTGGCCCTGGTTGTTCAAATGTTGGATAGCGCTATCCACTGGATAAATCACTATCCAGCAGATAGCGTAATTGATTTCCGTAATACTTATTCGCTGGATAGTGATTTATCCGGTGGATAGCGCTATCCAACGTTTGAACAACCGGGGCCTGTAGGATAAATTAACAGCAAAAAATAATGCACAACCTTCATTTATTTCTTCAGAGCATGGAGATTTAATTTGCTGCCACTGAGAGCAGCTTTAAACGTGATTTAAAGAAAACAAGAAGTTTAGTTAATAAGTTGAAGTTTATTGATCTCCACAAAAGTTTCAAATTAAATTAAATTTAATTAAAGCATACATATACAAACAAACATCCTCTGGTTGCAAAAATTTAATAGCTTGGCTAATCAAGGAGACCTACCTATGGACATAATCCATTTTATGGATAGAATTCACAGCCAAAACCACCTCTGCCAGGTAAAATTTGGCCATTTCTTCAGGTAAATGATCTTCGTATTTGCTGAGCAGAGTCAGCAGATCTCCACCACTGTAGTAATCCATAACAAAATACTGGAAACAAAGTACAAATGTGATATTATTTCTTCAACTTTGGGAATTGAGGTGCTCTAAGGATTAACAGCACCAGGGATTCAGCTTACAGTGCTTCACATTATGCTGAAAACAATGAACTGTTCCACGCATTTTACTCTAGCCAGTCTTTTTGCTTTTGACCTTCCTGTGTATGCAGCTGTAGATGTACAGATGACGCATACAGATATTTCAATATATTATTAACTTAATTTCATGACAATTTAAAAAAGTTTTCTTTAACCACTACAAGCTAAGGCTGCAGCCTCTTTGGCTCAGTAGCCAAACCTGCAGGCTCATGTGGACTTACCAAGATCAATATTCTCCTAACAATATCCATATGTCACCAAGAGAAATGGTTATGAGAGTTAATAAAATGATCACCTAAGAGAAAATGCTTGGATCTTCTACCAAATTCTCTCAACTTATTCCTTAAGGAAATGTATAAAGACCAGTTTGGAGAATTTGTATGTGGATATTGGGACTTAAAGGGTTGATCAAGGTACAGTATACTGTAACAACTGTAAGATCTTTTTGAGGTTTTTCAGCAGTTTGTAGCAGTTGTGGAGCAGGTTTTGTCATGGTTGTTTAAACTTCAAACTCAGCGCCACCCAAACTTCTAATTTTCTTTGTATGGATTCAATCTGTGTGACAGGTGCCTCGCTACTAGCCACATTGGAAGCCCCTGGATATTTCAGGCACTCACGTGCCTTTCATTTAAGGAGGGCAGTTAACATAGAGAGAGTTAGCCTAGCAGCTTTTCAAAGTTCACTTTTGTTGTTTGTAACCAGCTTATATACTGTAATCCTTGTCAGACATATTTGTTTGACATGAGGCTGTGAGTTTGCCCTAAGTAATCTCTTTGCTATAAAAGGTTATGTTCCATAGCAAAGAAAGATGAGTAACTGGCAAAATTAACAACAACAAAAAGAATAAGATGGCAATGACATCTATGTAGCCCCTTTAAAGAGAAAAAAACAAAATGCCATTTCTCACCAAATAATCATCATCTTGAAATGCATAATGTAATGTGGTAATCCATTTTTTATCTCCATACACCAAGACATCTCTCTCTTCCTTGAAGCAAGCAGTCTGAAAAGAAAAGGTTGAAAGTTCATGATGGGAAACTCCTTTTCACTGCACTTTCCTTAATCAAATTGTCAAACAAGTTTTCATAATGAAAAAATTGGCTGAAACTACTTCTAAATGAAGCTTAAGAAAAAACTATATTGTGAGAAAACTGATTCTTCTTTTCAGGACATTATTCAAAACTCCCATTTTAGACATTCTTACTGAATAAACTATCAACATGCTTTTATTCTCTCACTTAATATATTCATAGACAATAATACAGACTGACCAAAAAATTACAACCAAGGTCACGAAATATTACTAAAGGAGAAAATTACAGTGAGCTATGTACTTGACTTCAGTAGTATGAACAACAATGACCCACTTGACAGTCACACATTTGTAAAGTAATGCTATACAGCTGTATGTAGAAGGTTGTATTTTTCCACCGATCAGGATCAGTCTATATGTGGAATACATCTCTAAAGGCAAATGCTTAAAAAGCTGGCAATAACTTGTTGATGAAAATTACATACAGCACTGTAAAATGCTTGTCTTGAGCATGATATACAGTACAATCAACCATTACAATATTATTGTAATATGGTAACACATTGCTATTCCGTGGCAGATGACCCCTTGTACTGTAGACTACAGAAAAATTAAATTACAGTGTGGTATATAATTGCAATGAAACTTGACACTAAACTAGGAGTAAACAAAGACTTCAGCCATTTACTTTCACATAATCTTATTGGCTAAAACAAATCATATCTTATCACATCAAAAGTAAACAATAGAAATCTGAACCTGTACATGTATAGTCTAATTTCAATCAATCACAGATTTACGGATTACATAATGGATCTTATCAACTTGACAAGTTGAAGCTACATATAATGCCTCTACACATGTTGGTTAAGCTTTCTGGCAAGATGATGCACTTCATTTGCTAAACAAAAGCTTAACATTAAATCAAACCAGATACTAAAAATGAGTATGGTGAATTATTAGCCAAAAATACAACAGCCTTAGCATTCAACAAGATCTGACAACCTCCCACAGGTTTTCTATCATCAATCCATCTACTTTGGCTTGATTTTCATTTGAATGCTTATAAGAATTGTCTCAAAGCTTCACATACATTGGCTAGCTCTCACTTTTCTGAAACCCTGAGCATACTGTAAATCATATTCAATAATAAGAAAATACTTTAAAGCAGTAATCTTATCAAACGAATCTAAACAGTTCAAATGTATGCTTAAAGAACATTTATTTTGTTCAAAATCGTCACACTTCAGCTAGTACATTGTATACAGTGAGGTCCTCTTGGGTGGTTATGTATGTCCCTAGTCTGAATTTTAAAACCTGAAGTTTAGCGTATGGGGGAGGAAGTCATGTTGCTGTCCATATTTCACTATTATATTACTACTGCTCTTTTCTCTGTCGCTGATGCAGTTTCAACCCATATTTGTGTCCTTTGTCACCATTTCTGCTGTCCTATGTTGCAGTTCCAAGGCCATATTGTTTGTCAGAATTTAGTCTAACAGGACCTCAACAGTCAGATGATGTTCAGTCCTAAGACCCAGACCACTGTATTGGGATGTTAACTTTATGTCCTTCCACTGATCAACATAAAATTTCACCAAGTTCATTGAACTCACTCTCAAAGGAATCCACTATAAAATGGACACCTCCCAAAAATGGGTACCTAGAGTTAACGTTACTCCCCAACAATAATTTTTTCAGACAGTGTTCTTGTTGACTCCCTATGAGTTGTATACAGTTGGTCAATGCTGTCTAAGAAGGGTGAATAGGGGTATGCAAATGCACCGATCCATTATGATTTATTAAACAAATCCGCCAATAAAATTTCCCTCTAAATAGGAAATACTGGCAAAATAGTTTTTAAACATGCTAAGGCTAAAATTGGGGCCCAAAAAATGGATGAATCTGCAATCCACTGCCATTGCCAGATCCACAAATCCGTTAAAATTTCACTCTGAATCCAAAATCCGGGAAAAAATTTTCAAAGTCCACCAATCCATTGGCCTATTTATCCCCCTCCTCTCTGGTTAAAACATTAACTGTCTTACATGCATGTAGAACAAGTAATCTGTGATTTAATGTTAATCAGAAGGGTCTGATAATTCTTATGATATTTCACATGAAATTTTCCGATATTTTAATCCAATGCAACCTTCTACATGTATATGTAGCTTCCAAATACTTCTACAACCAACAAACAGTGGCAAATACTAAGGATAATGTCATTACAATATGTTTTAGTTCAAATTTCTCTTTGAAATTTTAAGATTTAAAATAGCAATGTGCTAAAATTTTGCCAAAAAAGTTTCATTTGAATGGTAACACCATAGGACTTCATCCAAGAATTACAATACTTTCTTTAACAGTGTTTAAACACAGCTTGATTCCCTTTGACTAAAAATAGAACATTTAGTTTTTGAATGCAGAAAATTTGGTCCCTTAAATCTATCATAAGCTAGGAAAACACTTGTCTACAGGCAATCAACAGAACAGAGGGCTACTAGTAGATTTACACATGTACAATGTGCTACTCTTGAATGGCATCAAAGATTTATTCCACCAAATGTTGGTATGTGCCTGACCTAAGTATAAATACATTACACAATATTTATACCAATCTAATAAATTAACACCAGAAATTGAACGCATTCCAAGGAATACTATACTAACATGATATTAGGTAAGTGATAATAAACTTGATATAAAAACAGTTTGTTGAATAAACATTATCTGATGTGGCATTGATTGATGATTAATAAGCAGTGAATCTGGATGATATAGTTTAAACTAAATGCATGTTTCAATGACTAAGAAGTTAAATGTTCTAAATATTTATAGCAGAAGACATAAACAGAACATTCCAGAAACGTTTTCACCTTTTGCTCTCACAAAAGAGACCGGAAATTAAATTTGATTTAAATTTTAGGTGATCATTAAAGTGAGTCAAAAGTGCAATTTCAGGCTATTTTCATGCATGGGTCCCTTTGCCTTAGGCAAAGTCTGCAAAGGTCAGGGAAAATTATCTTTCTTGTCAGACTACTAAAGAAGTATACAGACCATTAATTTTAGTATGCTAATCCTGTCAGTCCCCACAGCGGTCAAAGTCAACATTCAACAAAAATGACAAACTTTATTTTGTTAAAGCTGGAGAACAAACAGAAAAGTACTGCTCAGTAGCTTTCATTTGAGTGGTCACACCATAGGATTTCATCCACAGACTCAAAAGTTAGAACCACCTTGTACAACATACATGTAGTAAACAGTACCACAGGAAAGTTCTGCTCAGTGGCTTTCACTTGAATAGTCACATCATTGGATTTTTTTCCACAAACTCAAAAGTTAGAACTACCTCACAAGACTCCATCATTTACTCTGGAAGTGAAAGAGTTCACTAACACGTACAGGGCTGTGCTCTAGCAGAGCCCGGTGGCCGCAGGTACCTAACTTTTGATCTTGGGTGACTTAAAAATCTTACTTTTTTGGTACAAATCATCCATGTATGCTGGGCACCCTAGATTTTCGAGGTTTATAGCACTGGGCTCCCTTGGATTTTCCTTAGAGCACAGCCTTGATGTAAAGGAGTTGAAATGATAACTTAATTTCTGAATAGTAAATTAATTGCAGTTGAACCTCTCCACAACTGACACCTTGGGGCAGAAGAAAGTGGCTGTTGTAAAGAGGTGGCCACTGTAGAGAGGTTTAAACAAGAGTCAACGCATGGACTGTCTACCATAAAAAGTGGCCGTTGTAGAGAGGCAGCCATTGTGGACAGGTGGTCATTAGTGGGGGTTTGAGTCTATCAAAGATGCATGTATTACAGTAGCTGTTGAAGTAAAAGTTGGTCATTGAGAATGAGTAGTTTTTTTTCTGAAAAGAAAGCACTGCTCTTATAGAGTCCACATAATATAACTCTATTATAACTTTGCAGACAAAATGTCATGGTGTCACCATTCAAATGAAGCGTCTTTGATAATAATACATTGTACTCATATACAAAAGAAAATTTTGACTTTTATCTTAAATATTTCTTGGGCTGAGGGTTGATCTAACATTATGCTGGGTGGATGGACGAAAAGGTGCTTAATAGTACTTGCATATGTTGATGTCTGTGTGTTTTCCACTGATATTGTTCGGGTGTATGAAATCTGTCATGTTTCATATCACAAGTATTAAATCATTTACCGTTGAAATTGCCTTAGGACTGATCTCAGCTGAAAACCTGTGGCATCATTATCATGACACGTTTTGCTCAAAATTATTGTCATTATTTTAAGAAAAAGAACTTTGAAATATCTAAGAAACGTGACAAGAACACAAGGCGGAAATGGACCCGAAGATTCCCCAGTCTCTTTAAATCCAAAAAAATTTAGCTGCCATTTAAATTAATACCCCTATTGAAATGTGCTACAAATTAATTAATGCCAAAGGGGAAATGGCTTTGATTCTTTACCAGTAAACTACACCTTTTGTTACACATAATAATCATTTGCTAGTAGTATTTAAGCATTGATGGTTCATACGGTATAAATGTATCTCATCAATGTTGCCTCCGACACAACTGTACCTTACACTGTAAAATAACAAATAATCGAATCGACAGGTCTCTTCACGTTCACCTTCGATGTCTTTAAAACTAACACCGATGACTCGCAAATTAAAATTTATACAATTCAAGTTGTGCAAAACCATACAAGGAGAACGTTTTTTTCTCCCCTTAAAGTTTCGAAACCTAATCTGGCTAGAAAATAAACTGTTCATTGAAAACAGCTGAACTGAAGGAGTAATGAAACGCCGATCTTTATCGTTAATATATCTTTCAAAACAAACACTGCAAATATTCCGAACTGAGTAAACTTCTATTGAAATACATTTGACGTTACGTGTGCAGAGTGAGCATTGCATTAGACCGATCTCTTGTTCGATTCGATCACACGCATTCCACTTCTCGTAGTTGTACATTTCACTCTCACACCACCACCATTCGTTCCTTTCACGTATTTGGTCTAAAGGATAAACAATTTTACCTCCCGTCTACAGGGGAGATACGAAAGGAGAAAGTTGACCGGAAAATCAACATTTGATCAATTGTAAAGTCGCTCGGCAAACGAAAAGAGTTTGTCAATGCGATCTTTCTTCAGACGGACTTAAAATCTTCGGACCCACTCATAGCTACAATCCTGCGATTAATTCACGCATTCCATTTAATTCCCACAACTCATATCGAGGCCAATAAAAAGATCGACGGTGACCCAAAAGACTAAACAACGCTACAATGAAGGCATGAATGACTCGAATTACTTCAGCTGGTTGGTTAGCAAGCTATCAAACTTACCTCAGCTCGCTTTAACATTTCCCATTTATTTAGGGTCTTCATGGCGTAGATTCTATCGTTGGTTTTCATTCGAACCACAGTTACCTGAACAAAAACAGGAACATGTTTGTAAAAAAAACGACGAAACCCACTTTTGACAAATTACACTATCGCTATTACCTCTCCAAAGGCCCCTTTGCCGATTAATGTTAGGGGATCAAAGTCTTCGCGCCGGAGTCGAAGCTGTTTTATTTTTGAAGCCACTGGCTTTACTGCAAATGAAGCAAGACATTCGTCTTAGTAAAAAGGAACCAACCCCAGAGCTTATCTCTCGATCGCTACAAGCATCTTACCATTTTCAATGAATTCACTGACGTTCTTGTCTCTTCTAAGCGTAGAATTGCAGCATTCATCGTAAAGTAAGACCAAAACGTCCAGCAGAGTCTCTACGCTGTAAGAGCCTTTCTCACTGCTCCCACAAGAAAACAACACCTCCAGTTGCCTCAGCCGTTCTTCGGCTGTTTCGGTAGCCATGATTTCTATCGTCCTTCACAGGCAATTAGCAGGTTTTGAACTCGGTGGACTGGTCGCACACATTCAGCGAAACAAATATTTCATCCACAGTTTGCATATATTTCTCACAATCTTCTACGGCATGCTGAAATGAAAACAGCTCACAAGCCGCAAGAGAATTCTTCCACTAATCCTCTGTTTAAACAATTTCCTGAAGCTGAGAATCCGCTTGGAGTATCCTGTCGTTTAAAGATATCACAAACTGCCTAAACCCGGTATTTCAACCAATCTTCTAGCGATATTCTTGCGCAAAACAATGCCTATGTTTGAGAAAAGTTGGGGAAATATGGCCGATACCACCCCAGAAGCATTATGGGAATGCCAAGCCTTGCATACCGGTGACGTCATGCTATTAGAACGCGGTACGCAAGGCTTTATGAACTGTGGGTAATTTCTATTCATACAGTCAAGGCAGAAAGAGCATTTTCATAGCAAATAATCTTCAGCAAGCATTATACAACCCTTCAAGAAATTTCATGTTTCTTAACTATTTATAAAGTAGAAACTGAATCGTGAGAAAATTCAGTAGCAAAAGTGTTACTTCCGGTGAGGACATCAATAAAGAACTTACTTCCTGTGTTTACCACTTGATTATACTCGTCACGTAATCAGTACTGGACTGCTCGCGTGGCAAGTGATTGAGTACCGAGCGAGAACGTGCAAGGAAAAAGGAAAGTTCTCTTCCCTCGGGCGATCACTCGCCTCCGTGTTCCACCCTGAACGTCGGCTCCTGTTGATACAGTCCAGGCTTTGTAAGAGCCACTAACGAACATCACCACCCCCAACCCTCGAACTGTCTACCACCACCACCGCCACCTATTTTTGGAACGCTAAGGAAGTTTTACATTTACAGGTACTTGATTAGCGGATACACTAAAATCAATTATCATGATTCTAAAAACTGATCTTACATATTGCTGTAAGAGATCAGTAAAATTTGTAAACGATACCAATTCCACTTTTGTTAAATTCATGCCTCAATGATGTATGTTTGCCAATTCACGCAATTTCTTTAAACAACAATTTCAATTCCTAGAAGGTACAAGACCATAGTCTCCGGGGAGATGCTCCGGTCCATTTGGGATAAGAGCTTTATCCCAATCAGCGGAGCACTATAGGTAAGAAAATTTCGTTTTTATTCTGGTTCTTACATAATCGTCCGTACGTACGTCCACCCATTCATGTAAGCCGGGGTGAAATTTCGCATTTCAAGCTGACCCGCTCGTTTCGAAGGTAAATCGCATGGCCACCCGGACTTTTAGAGAGAAAAAATACAACAAGAACAAAGCCGATTCTTTCTTTCAACTAAATTTTAATGTCTACATTAAACGTGGATAACAGAGAAAGAGCTAGAGTGAGAGATAAAAAAAAAAAAAAACGAAGGAGACGATTTTGTTGGAAGAAAAACGTGAAATTTTTATAGCGGCGGTTAGAAAACCAGTGAGAAATTCTAGCAGCCACCAAGGAGAAAATGAGCGGCAGCGAAAAAAAAAGTTGACAGGAACACATACCACATCAGTCCTCCAAAAAACATGTAACAAGGAAGCTTCTGGAAGTTTCACGTTGTAGTCGTGCAAACAACGGTAACGAAATTTACAAAAAAAGTGTACTGCACGTGCAAAGTTGTTTTTTGCTAATAGACCATTTTCGATATATTAAAATTCATACTTGGCTCCGAGGCTTGGGAAAATAAAACATAAGAAATGTATTATTCGTGGCTGAGCTACAAGACGATTTCTTTTTGTTTATTCCCCAAGCCTCGCAGCCAAGTATGAATCAGGTTTAATATATCGGAATTGGTCAATTAGACCTACGTTTCGCCGCTTAGCATTCACGTTTTATTTGAGTAATATTAACGAGAGCTTCGCTTTTGGCTCTGGTTAAATCTATATATTACGGGGTGGGGGGCATAGAAATCCGTATTAACGTCGTGTACGTATTAAGGGCTAAAGAAAAAAGAAAAGGAAAACTGTGACGCGGAGGCTAGGTGTTGGTAAAACGAGGTTTTACTCTTGTGCGGTTTTTATCAGCAAAGTTGGTGCCATCGTGTTAGGGCTCTGCTAAATTTCACTACAAAAATGAATACCGAAAATAAAATTGAACGTACTTACGACTGGAAAAGGTCAAGGTCGGCTTGCCTATCGAGGTTCCAAAACAGGTCAGTTTAATCGACGATTAATTTGCCTTGAGTTTGCTACGTTCTAATACAACGGTGGAGATGCGCCAAGAAAATCCTGATCGGTTTCAGTCGCTTCAGAAACTACTTCTGCCACGATCCTTTTCACAGTTTTCCACTCTTTCCAAAAACTTGACCTCCGCAGATGGCCCAGTTCTATTCTTTAACCCTAAAAGCCCACTCTTATGGATTATATGTAGATGGAATTTATTGACAGGTTACCAAAGGCATGCGACAATAATTTTATTAGAAAACCGGTATAGATCTACGGTCTCCTGGGTTACTAATGGATTTACTGCTCGGGTCAAATATATCCGTTTTGCGACGTTGTACTTTCAATAATGGACTCCCAATAATGGCCTATGAGGGAGGGAAATCCGTCATTTCGGTCTGTAAAGGGGCTTTAAAAAGGGCTAACAGACTAATCTTGCATTGGGCTGTGAAAAGGCCAAGAAACCTTCCTGGTATTTAGTGATTCATTCAAGCGACGGTGCGTTTAAAAGTAGTAAAAGGGATAAAGTGTTCTTTCTAGGTATATGAAAGGGATAGCAATTTCAAGAGAAGATAAATAAAAGGGATACCTTATCTGTCAAAAATAGTATATAAACTTATATAATAGGGTAAGGAGTTGGACCTCGGGGCGGAGATCAACTTCGTTGAGTGCCGCCCCCCCTCCCGCCTCCCCGAGCGTTGTACAGTACCTAGGATAGGATAGGATAGGATAGGATGGGATAGCTGCTTCATTATCAACAGAGCGCCTACAGACACATGTGTTTACAACTATAACAAAGATTTTAGTGCAATAATTACAGAGGCGTACATTTGTAGAATTTATACAACTAGACAAGGTTATATTTAACGCGTCTTTCTCTTTCGCGGAAGCGATCACATACGTATTTAGCCACAATTTTTTGCGTTTTCTCTCCTTGCTTCATACTTATCAACGTTGCAAAAGCAGAGCTTGGAGTCATAAAGTCAAGAAAAAGATTAGTTTCCTTTTTTAGCGTATTGAACAGCTCTCTCCTAGGATCCCTATAAGCTGTGCAATTCATCAAAAAATGCTCCTCGTCTTCTAATCCAGTTTTACATAATGGACAGATTCTTTGGTCTGGTGGCTGACAGGGTTTAGCGTATCGCCTAGTACCTTCATGATTCATCAAGCGCTCCATAAATTTCCTTTATTTCTGCTTCATGGGCATCGACAGTGAGAAATTTAATTGAAATAAACAAGACATTGCTGTTACTTAATTGTAATGTAGATGGCATGTGAATAGTTCTCTTATTTTGTTAGCCGGCGGTTGATATATAATCACCAGAAATTTACCGCTTTTCCTCTTGGTCACTTTCGCGATATCTACCTGGTAGCATCTCTCTAAGGCATGGAATTTTAACATCTTACGCACGCTACAAAGTATTGTACCTTTGTTAGTCAAGCCATATGGTGAAAAAATTGTGCACTCTGGGGTAAAAGCACCAAATTTGGCATGGTAATAGTACTTGGGCTGCTGAACAATATTAGCTATGGACCCCAGTCAGGGGGGACATTTTGTACTCAGGGGGGTGGGGTGGTTGCAGTTTCCAATCCCCAACTGTCGTTATTGAAAAGAAAGCTGCTATATCAATAGGGAATGGTGTCCTAGGGAAGTTTAACAAGGTCTATTTAATCCAACTTTCTAGGTGGCGTAGGGGGGGGGGAAGGTTTCAACACAGCTTAGGGGGAGGGATAGGAATATCTCTGTTTGCATGTTTGTATAAGTTTATGTTGTGAGGAAGAATACAATGACCTTTCCTGAATTCTGGGATAATTTTAAATCATTTAGCAATTAGTTTCTCCTCTGAACTTATTCTTCATCTCCATGGTAGTGGAGATGGTGGTGGTGGTGTCTTTGGGGGGGGGGGGATGGGTGGGTTTTTCCCGGTGTAGTAAGCGCACGTTTCTTATATTATCAGTTAATCAACCTGCGGAAATAAACTAGATGACTTAAGGCACTTTTTTAGGCTATTTAATCACCTGATCATCGTTACATCATTCATAAGAGGGGAGCAGGGGGGGGGGGGGGGGGGGGGGGGGTGTCCCGGTCCCGTTTCACGTGTAAATTTTGACAAATTTCACAAATTTCACGTATCACATGCGTTATAAACCATTTTTCACGATCCACGAATTTAGTCATCAACCGAAACCGGAACCGCGCATGAAAAGCCCCTCGCACCCAGGGTACCCGTTACTCAAAGGGGTAAAGAACCGAAAACCACAGTCATCATGGATCACACTTCGCAGTTCAGTAAACGATGGCATCTTCTTTTCTTATCAGCTAGTCGGCAAGGTGATCTTAAAAGGTGTTAACGAACACTCGAAACCATCGTCTCATTGACAAATACAATCTATTGGTACGAAACTACCGCTCTATGCGACAAGGAGATAAGTAAAACCCTCCCAGAGCGAGTGCGAATTTATCTTAACAGCAAATTTGAAGTCACATTTCTGTCAAGATCAGTAGAAGCTCCTCGGTCTTCTTCTGAGTTCCTTTCGTGTCATTGTGTTCCAACTCAACTCTCTCTCCAACGCGTAATTCTTTTGGGACATGTTTAAGGGAAGTGTTCCCGCAGAGACCTTTGTGGTGCATTGCATCGCTTTTCCGTGCCCAGTAGCCCGTCGTCGCATTACGCTTTGGTCACGTTTCGCACCCAGGGTATCATCTTTGCAAGGCAACTCTCTTGGTGTGCTGATATAGTGGAGAAGTTCTCGAGGTTTCTTCCCTTTTGTGCAAATAGCCGGAACTTTTTTGGCATCATTGACTCTTTGACTCCGGTTTGTGTGGCCAGACACTAGGATAACAAATCTCTCAAGCACCGGGGCATAGTGTCTTGAACACCCTTCAAAGTTTCCTAAGGGATGTAAAAAGTTCAGTGGCTTCTCCATAAGGCAGCCTTGTGGCCCAGGCGGTTTTCTCGTCCTAAGAAAGGGGATGTCTGATTGCATTTTGTGATTGCGTAATAAAAGTACAACATCCTATAAGACTTTTCATCACTCGAGAGCCCTTATGATTGCTGTGCCATGTAAAGAACCAGTTGCAGGAGGAAGAACTGGGGTTATGGTGGATTTTATCGGCACCAGGAGACTTACATAAATTTGAAGTGGATTCTCACGATGAATCTTCGCGACGTCGAATCACAAAGTTTAAAAAGCTATAAAGAGCAGCTCGATTCTGTATGATTTTGCTTGACTGTGTCTCAATACTAGCTCTATCGGTCCAGGATGATCTCAATTATACTTTTTAAAAACTGAGAGATGTGAGGCTTATGTGAGGCTTGGTTACTATCAGTGTTTCTTTCTGTGGCGTTCTTCTAAACAATTGCATGGTATTCACTTAAGGCAAGAAAGACTTCGAGAATATCTCTATATGGCGTTAAATCCACATATTGCTGTTATCAAATGTGTCAAAGATTTGTGTTGTGTACTTGCTGTGAAACATCACAGCAAATATAGCACTGCTCCAGTCTCAGCAGACATCTGCTGTCATATAACTGTTATCAGACGTCTGATTTTGTATGTTATGTTATATAACTGTTATCAGACGTCTGATGTTATATGTTATGTAATATAACTGTCATCAGAGGTCTGATAACAGTTATATGATGTCAGACGTCTGCTAACAGTTACAAAAATCAGACGTCTGATAACAGTTATATGACAACAGCCGTCTGATGTCACATAACTGTTATCAGACGTTATATAACATAACATATAAAATCAGACATCAGACGTGTGATGACAGTTATATGACAGCAGACGTCTAATAACAGTTATATGATGTCAGACGTCTGATAACAGTTATATGACAGCGGATGTCTGCTGTCATATATGTTATATAACTGTTATATAACATATATGACAGTTATATAACTGTCATATAACTGTTATATAACTGTCATATAACCGTCATATATGTTATATAACTGTCATATAGTTGTTATATATGTTATATAACAGTTATATAACTGTCATATAACTGTTATATAACAGACGTCTGATAACAGTTATATGACAGCAGACGTCTGATAACAGTTATATGACAGATATGTTATATAACTGTTACATATATATAACATATATATAACTGTTATATATGTTATATAACAGTTATATATGTTATATAACAGTTATATATATGTTATATAACAGTTATATATGTTATATAACATACATAACAGTTATAACTGTTATATGACAGTTATATAACTGTTATATATGTTATATAACTGTCATATAGCTGTTATATAACTCTTATATAACTATGTTATATAACAGTTATATAACAGACGTCTGATAACAGTTATATGACAGATATGTTATATAACTGTTACATATATATAACATATATATAACTGTTATATAAGGTATATAACAGTTATTATATAACTGTCATATAACAGTGTTATATAACAGTTATATATGTTATATAACATATATAACAGTTATAGTTATAACTGTCATATGACAGTTATATAACTGTTATATATGTTATAAAACAGTTATATATATGTTATATAACAGTTATATAACTGTCATATAACTGTTATATAACAGTGATATAATATAGACAGTTACATATACAGTTATATATAACATAGACACTTATATGACAGTTATATAACTGTTATATAACATATATATAACTGTTATATAACATACATAACAGTTATATAACTGTTATATATGTTATATAACTGTCATATAGCTGTTATATAACTCTTATATAACTATGTTATATAACAGTTATATAACAGACGTCTGATAACAGTTATATGATGTCAGACGTCTGATAACAGTTATATGACAGATATGTTATATAACTGTTACATATAACATATATATAACTGTTATATAACGTATATAACAGTTATTATATAACTGTCATATAACAAATTAGTTATATATATGTTATATAACAGTTATATAACTGTCATATAACAGTGTTATATAACTGTTATCAGACGTCTGATGTTAGATATGCTTTTCTCCTCAACTCGGCACTTTTATTTTTGATAATTGTAAAGATGACAATAGAGTGTGAGAGAGATCAATATATTATTGAAAACAAAGGAAAACCAAAGGCTACGGACTGAGGGCGACAACGATGGAAGATGAAAACGCTGTTACTCCAACGCTGTGCTTAGCACAAGTTTCACTTGATAGATGTTCCAAACACGCGTGATCAGATTCTAAGTGACCAGAGAAGATCCAGATGCGAGTTGATGCGAGTGATCAAATTGCTTTCTGTGAATTTCATTCATCCTTATAAGTGGAAGTCCAAGCGAATGCCGGCTACATACCTGCGATGCATGCATAATTAACCTGAAAATGAAAACTGCGGGCTACTCTTGTCGCCCGCAATAAAAGTGGTTAATAACTCCTCGTTGCATGTCGTTGAAGGTCTCTGTAAGTGTCTCATGTTTTATTTTTGCGGTAGTTTGGCTGAGCAAATAAATTCCCAAAAAGTGCAATTCACTTCAATAAAAGTGTAAAAATGAAACATCTTATCTTTCCAAGGGTGAAAAACGGCATACTGTCTCTCACAAACGAGAGAGCAAAAAGACCAGCCATTCCTGTCCGCCATGCAGAATTTCCTTGAGTAGCCTGACCTTTTGTTTCTTCCGTGTGCAGTCTTGTTTGTTCCATCAGGAGGTGTCTCAAAAATATTAATGAAGTGTTTTGATGTCGTCAGGGAGTGCATGTATAATATTGTAATGCTTTAACTCAAATTAATTCCGCCCTTCAGAACTCAACTTGCCTCTACGTGGCTTTCCCTTGTGACAAGAGTCACTTACACACTCTTTTAAAATAATTTTAGAAAATCTCTCAGAAAAGTAAGTAACAGGTATTTTATAGGGTTACCTTGCACTACTTTGAATAGAATGGGAATGCAAAAGTTTTTTAGGCCGCTTTCTTCCCGTTTTTGAGTCTTCTCCGGACCAAAACAAAAAGGCCATGACCCCTCCCCCCCAAGGGCACAATGTGCCTCCCCCCGTGCATATTTGAGTGGGGTCCATAGCTAAAAATAATTAGTGCAACTAGTACTATCACTGTGCCGAGTTTGATGCTTTTACCCCAAAGTGCACAATTCAGCTATTTTTTTACACCATATGGCTGGACTATGTGGGGTATTTTTTACAAATAAGTTTTATTTTAGTGCTTTTATTTTTGCTCTTTTCTGTAACCAACATCCAAGTTTGCAGATCTACACATCTCCAATTCATGTATGTATGCAACGTAGGTATGAATGTATATCTTTATTCATACACGGAAAAATTGTAATTGTAAGTAACAACAGGGCGGAGCCTTTCATGGGTCGAGGGTCCCGTTTGCACTTGCCCTTTTGGGGATGCGCAATTGTTTTTTAATTATTCTTGTCAGCTATATTAATCAGTTTTATTTTATTTGTAATCATAGGTCTTCTTGTTAATTCTTTCATGATTGCACTTTTGCCCCAATAAAGTGTCAAAAATAAAACCCTTGGGGTTGGAAAGAAATGCAATGTAAGTATATCAAGCGCACTTCCCCTTCCAGGAAAGCAAGAGATAGATATAATGACATTTTAAAATAAAAGGAACTGAACTGTACTTGAACTGGACATACAAAAAAGTCAAATGGCAAAGAATACACGATTGCTTTAAAATAAATTCAATCTTTTGCACTGCATGCGCAGTCAATGTTTTTGTTGTTGGTTTGTTTGTTCGTTTTTCAGACTTTTCTTCCGCTTAAAACATGGTTCGAGTTTTCGAGGGTAAAATTATGTAAACATTATCTAAAGGGAAACAAAAATTACTTCGATTTACCAGGAAGTTCGAGTTCTAGAGAAATCGAGTTGCCGAGGGTAAAATTACAGTAAATGTATGAAGGTAGGAGATCCAAACCGGAAATCGATTTTGGTTCGAGAGTTAAGCGAGGTTGGAGTTATTGGGAGTAGACTGTACTTAAGCTACGGAATTTATGTGGAAAATCTATTTGCTTGAGTACCAGATTAGGTAAAGTTTAAAACAACTCGATTTTGTATGCGTTAGAAATGAGTCTGAACGGCACAGAATAGTGCAAAATTGTAAACGTTCTTTCCTTGTAAATGCACAAGAAAATCCAGTAATAGCTCCCAAAATTTGTATGTGTCTTCTCCGAATAGATTATTAGGAACCTTAAGATCCGAGGACGGCGACGGAAGAGAAAACGTCGCTGAAAAAGTGAATTCGCGTTCTTTCAATCTTCACCACGATTAGTCCAAGTCACTAACTTTGTCAAATGTAGGCGAACCCTCCTAAAGCTGAATTCCTAAGAACCATATCCAAGTTCAGAAAGAGAGAGGAAATTTCGTCGTTGCTTGTGTACTTCCTCTGTACATTGTGAAATTAGGCATTTTCAGGTCGTAGTCGTGCAGTGACGGCAAAGAAATGTACAAAAAAGCGTGATGCAGGTGCAAAATTGTTGTTTTGCTAATTAAACCCCTATTGCTTGGTAGCGGGGGTATCGCCGTCGTCGGATCTTAGGGTCCCTAATGTGCAAGAAACGCTGGGGACATCATGTTCCCAAGGCAACAAACTATCAGAAGCTTATAAATTAAAAGGATTCAAAAGTGTTTTTCTAGTCAGGATTCAGCTTGAAAAAGGCTTTTGCTCAATTAATGATTAATTTGGTCGGTTTCGCAGTTGCCCATAACAAGATATTTACATAGTTTATTCCAACAGTAAATTCCACGGATGTGTTAATGACTAACATAAATTCAAAGAAACTACTTGAATAGATAAATTAATTAAATAAGTTTATAACTTCTACCAAGTTATTTAGGCTAAAAAGTTAATCGACAATTTCGTTTTTAAGCTTGAATGTACCAGATAATCATTATCGCATAAACATAAATAAAAACAGCTGTTATTACTTCCATGTCATTAATGCATGCCTGATATTAGTTATTCTCTCGTTGTTCACTGCAGGATATCTTTGCTAATGTGCTTTTAACTGCTATTCTAAGCTCACGAAGGCGCCAACAATACAACAGTGGATTTATCGCGGAATTAGCAAAGATCAAAGTTGCTGTGAAAATCCAGGGCGTGTTAGAATCGTTTGCGTCAGAGTTATCGCGGCGAGAGAGAAAATACATGACTCTTGGGAAGTAGCAGAAACATGCACATATGTAGAACACAAAAGTGTTAAGAGCAGCGTATTTCATTGTTGCGATATTGCGTATATTCATTTCCGTGTTAGAATTTTGAGCGGCCTGTCTTTGAATCCGAATCTGTAACTGATGACGACGAACGACACGATAAATATTAATATAGCAAATTATCGAAGCTGCGTTATAAACCCCAAGTAGAACGTAGGCGGCGTGTTTAAGAATCGTGTTGAGCTGTAATCTAATACACGACACAAAGAAGTGAAGAATCCAGATAAAAACCATGATGAAGATAACTCGAGGCGTTGTGACCACAGCATAGTAAGACATGTGACACTGAAGAGCCAAGACCCGGTCAACGCTTATCAACGCCATTGTAGCGAGGGATATTCCTATTAAAGACGAGGACATCGTATATGATAGCTTCGCGATTAATCCATTTAATGAAAGTTCCTGTGCGATATAAAAAGGCTGTGTAATCAAGCCCACTGCCAGATCTGAAACGGCTAAACCAGCGAGCAAAATCATCGACGCCCTCGAACGAAGAGACGGAGAGGTTAAAATCGCTGCTAACACCAACGAATTGCCTAAAATGGCTGCCAACATAAGTGGAATATTTATCAGGCAGTTAGCGACGACAATGGTCGAACTTGAAGTTGTAGAGTAGTTTTTGTAAACTGATTCATTCATTTTCCAAGGAAAGGCTGAACTTTTTCAAAGGCGAATGTTAAAGTCACATACGATCGGTTTTTGATGGCTCGTTGGAGTTTCGTTATATTTGTGATTTTAGCTACGCAAATATAATAATAATAACACTTATATAGCGCTTATCCGCATGCGTTCTAAGCGCTTAATATAATGACTGTTTTTTTTGTAGAAAGTAATTTACTTTGTGATTTGCCATCAATTAATTTTCTTTTATGCTTTCCGGCTGGCAGATGGCTGCTGGTGACACAGGAATAAAATATCAGTTCGTTGTGTGGGAAGGAAGGGAGTACTAATTGGAACTACATCCTACGCATTTTATTTTATGAACTTAGCTTATACTTAGCCATAACAATAATATATGTTTCCTCAAAAGTCGATCCAATTCGTAATTACATAATCCTTTTACTGCTTAATTAAATAACGAGTGGGAGTTTTTTTGTGGCGTTTGAAACAAAATGCGAGTTAGACTTAATAAAACGCGCACTGCAAATTTTGTCATTTTGACGAAACAATTGTGGGAAAATTTTAGCTAAAAAAATTAGTTAACATTAATTCCCTTTTCAGTTGTTTAAAAGTTTCTGATGAAGTCCACAACAATAACATGCACTCACATCCTAATATATAAAATCTCTTACTGACATTGCTTAATCACAGGCTCAGATAGCCTCACTGTCGGTTGCATACATATTTTTAATTAAGAGCGACGGTCAATAAAAATAGACCAAGATCTTAATTTCGTGGCAAGAGTTGGAAAATCAGTTTCTTTCATTTTTTGTTTATAGATAGCTTTTAGGTAGATATGAAACCTAAACTAGATTGTTCGTGCCAAAAGCCTTTTATATGTGAGAAAAATTAGAAGATCGGTTTTCGATGTCGGAGTCTCAGACTGTCCTAGTTTTTAACCTGAAATTCGCGAACATTAACTTTCCTCGCGTTCGCAAACGAAGCCGCATGGAGAAATTTGGACACTTTCCATGAACAGAAAAATTATTTTTCTTCCACTAAAAGATACTTTCAGGGCAATAGCGAAGCTCGACGTACTGAAATAATTCAAAAATGAGGGACAGGTTTTCAGGATAACAAAAACTCAAGTTCGTTACTCATTTTCGACGGCAATATTTAATATGTGGTATAACTCCAAATTCTCTTCATGCTATTTAAATCACACATTTAGACATTCATTTAAAACATACCTGGGAATTGGCTTGGGTTAGAAGGAAATCTCTGTAAGACACCATCGAAATTCACGAATTTTCATGGATATGGTGGGCCGGCGGTATAATTGTGTGAACACTTCCAATTTCGAAACGCACAAAAGTAGATATTTACAGCCTAAATGCTCGTTTTTCGTACTGCTTGTAGGTTTTCCCATTGCAAAGTTCCTTTTTTCAATCAAAGAGTGGGGTCAAAAGGTGAAATTTTTGACCATTTTGAAACACTGAACTCTCCCAGACTGCACGTGACATAGCGTACGAGCCGTCAAAATGACAGTCGCGGAATCACGGTATCTTCTAGTGGAAGAAGAAGATTTGTTCTATTGATGGAAAGTGTCCAAATTTCTCCTTGCGGCTTTATTTGCGAACGCGAGGAGAGTTGATGTTAGCAAATTTCGGGTTGAAAATACGGCCATTTTGAGACTCCGACCACGAAAACTGACATTCTTACTTTTCTCGAACATAAAAGGCTTTTTGCAAGAACAACTTACGTCAGATTACTTATCTACCTAAAAGCTCTTTATGGGCAAAAAATGAAGGAAATCGATTTGTCAACTCTTGCCACTCGATGGTCGATATTTCCTGAACGTCGCTCTTAATAGCTGTCTATTAGGAAAAGCTAGTAGCACTCAATTTAATGAATAGATTAATGGCTAAAAGCGAAACTCTTGTTAATATATACTTAAAGTTTACTCAAAAAAAAAAATGAACTCGTGTAATGCTAAACAGTGACAAGAAGGAAAACTGCAAAAAATCATTAGGTTTACTAAACCTCTTTACTATAGCTTGAATGTTTTGTTTTCGCCCTTTGTCTTTTCATAAATTATGCGTACATATGCACTTGAATATTAGGGTGTGTTCCTTTCGGCGAATCCAAAAACGGATTTTTGATCCTAGATTTCCCAGATTTCTCGGTCGAAAGGAACGTGAAATCCGAAATTGGATTTGTAACCTTGGTAACCTTTCGCCAACGCGTGCAATATGCACGACCGCCTCTCAAAAAATGACGTGTTTTCTACTGTTTGACAAATTATGCGATTATACCGTGCAGAATTTAGTGGTCGGCAGTTCGAATAGCGACGATGGAACATATAAAACAGACAAAGAAAGAAGCGCATTAAAATTGAAAATTATCTAAAGAATGTCGGCCAGTTTGATCCAGTTCAATAGCTCGGATTTTTTTATGTAGCACGATCGAATGCCGGTCGCGTCTACAAGCGAGTTTGTAGTTAGATAGCAGTTCATTTGTTACTTTTACTTATTTCTGATTTCAAGCAATCTTTAGAGACAAATGGTTAGTAAATGGATATTTCAATGTACCAGGAACAATCTTCTAATGGTTTCAGATGTTTTGCGGAAAATGACAGTAACGAGGAAACTCTACGGCCTCTATGGGAATACTTCAACTGGAAATACCGCTGGATCATCTGACTAATTTCGAATCCACTGTGAATGAAACAGCGTAGATCACTAATCCGTTAATCTGGATTTGGATTCCTCGGATTTCAAATCCAATGAATGCTTTTTCAAAAAGGATTCACCAGATCAAAAATCCGGATTTGGATTTGCCGAAAGGAACGCGAAATCCGTTTTTAGATCTAAAATCCGTTTTTGGATTCACCGAAAGGAACACACCCTTTTTTTTAGACGAAATCTGAAAGAAACCAATGGCTCTAGAGTATTTATCACATGACCTGTATGAGGAAAACAAAACTTACAAGCTAAAGAGGTCTATTAGCAAAATAAGAGCACCTTTGCATGCACTGCAGCACACTTTTTTGTACATTCATTTGCCGTTGTTTTGCTCGACGACAACATTAAACGTCCTAATTTATAGACGTTTCATGATGGAAATACCGCATGAATTCCTGTGCACTTTTTTTCACTGCCGCTCATTTTCACCTTAGTACCGCTCACATTTCTGGCATTTCTCATTTTCTGACCGCCTCTTTAAATTTATCATGCTTCCTTTCAACGAAATTCGTCTCCTTTTTTTCAGAGGCCATACCGATATTTTTCAGTAGCCTTAAAAGTGATTTTTTCCTTATCCGATGGCTATAAAATTTTCACCAGTAACTGGCTATGGATTGAAATTTTTGAAAATGTAGTTTTAAGTAAAATCGATATTACTATGACAACAATAAACAAAAAACTTTGAAATTGATAAAAGCCGAATTTTGTGTGTTCTAGACCTGCTACTGAAAGTCCAACACTAGGAACTTAAAGTTTGGTGTTTAGCAAACAATCTCCGTAAGAAGTAAAAAATTCTGTATGTTTGAATTCGACTAAAACGAAAATATATTTCAAACTTTAAATTTTCAATAGCCGTGATAGATAATTTTAAAAAAACGTTATAAATGACTCAAATTATTCTTAAGTAGCGAGTTGCACATATCAAGAAAGTGTCACTACTCAGACTGGAACTTTTAGCAGCAGTCGTAAATGCCAGTTTGTTGAAGTTGTTGTAGACACTTTGCCTAAGGAAGTGAGTAGTTTTGTGTGTTGGACTGATAGCATGGCGGCACCACATTGGGTGAAAGGTCAGAGTTCTCGTTGGAAACCATTCGTGGCGAATCGAGTGGCAGAAATACAGTCCACGAGGGATCCTGAGTGTTGGAGGTACTGTACTAGTAAGGAAACTCCTGCCGATTTGTTGACGCGTGGGTTGAGCTGTGGTGATATGATTGCCAGTACCTTATGGTGGAATGCACCTCGGTGGCAGTCTTCGAGTGACAAACCTTTACCCGTTCAGTCCCAAGGTGGAACTGTTCCCTCTGGAAATACTCGAAGAGGAAAGGAAAATTGCTCATGGTTGTACAGCTGTCGTTAGAGAGCCGTTAATTGATATGTCGCGCTACGGGACATGGTTAAAGTTGATTCGAGTAACCGCTTATGTACTGAGAGCAGTCAAGTTGTTCAACACCAAATGTAAGTCTCCTGAAAGCGAACTGTCAGTAGAAGAAGTGAAGAAGGCGGAGATTAAGTGTTATAAATGGGTACAGGGAGAAGTCTATAAAGAAGATTACCAGTTCCTCAAGTCCAGACAAACACTTCCCAAGAACAGTCGCCTTCTCAAACTAGACCCGTATCTATCATCCGTATAAGAGCTGGTGGCCGACTGCAGTTTGCTGATCTACTTGAACAGACCAAGCATCGACTAATATTGCCTGACGGACATCCCGAAGTCGCAAATGGTACAAGACCTACACAAGGTCATGTTACATGCGGGCCCAGAAAGCATATTGTGAACCTTAAGACAGAAAATTTGGCTGACCCAGGGGAGACGAGAAGTCAAACGTGTTATCAGAAGATGCGTAGCTTGCCAAAAACAGCGAGTTGGACCTTGCACGCAGAAAATGGGCCCATTGCCGGAAGAGAGAGCCTACGGCCTCGATGGATAACACCCTCCTCGATCTCCATAATTCTTCATACTCAGCCTCATTCATTAATTGTTAATTAATGTTAATATACATTCCTTTCCAAACTTGAAATCGATTCCAAGGTGCAAGTAATCACATATGTCGCTACTTCAGGCTCACGCGATGCTGGCTAAGAGTTCTCAGTTAACTAGTGGAGTTTGACTTTCTTGATTTTTAATCATGAGTTTTTATTACTTTATTTCATTGTTTAGTATGCAAAAAAAGTTTGAAGATTTACTTAGAAATAAGAACATTACGACAGAAATAAGAGCTCAAGCTTCAGAAAATAACTTCCCCTTATTATTTTCTGATCGGACGTGTTGTCTGTGTTGTTGAAATAACAGAGTGATTTGGCATCACGCCTTTTACAGCAGTAGACGGTTGTCGTCGTTATTTGACAATGGACCAAGATATCCCCTCAGTCATTTCGTTTATTTTTATTATTATTTTTTAATTCAATATTTATCCAGGGGCATTCAGTTTAGCAGAGCTAGTTTACAATGGAGCGCTGACACAACACAAAAACAAAGACATTAAAACATTACGGTTCATCATACCTACCCCAAAAAGGGGTTTCATGGCGGTTTCATCCGTAAGAACTAAATTGGACTCTTTTTATCTACACATTTCTTCATTTGAAAAATTGCCAATCTGGATATGATATCCAGTACCTTTTGCTGTGAACGCGATTTTGAATCTCTTTAACACCCATGAAATGTTATCAAGACAATAGCATCATTAATTATTAATGATCTTCTTATTAAGCCCAGAGATAAGAAAAAACACTTTTTCATTATTTTTTAAGTTGATCAATTACAAATACATTTTTCTAAATTTACATACACCAAGTTAAAAGAAATTTTAATACAAAGGTCATTTCGACTCCATTTGGCAATCCATTCAACTAAGCCCCCGACAATGCCAAAAAAAAATGAACATTTCACAAGCTTCATTCCTCTTGATTGTTAAAATGTTATCTTTATTATTAATATCTTAATAAGTTTCTTAACTTCTGCGCGAAGTTCATGGAGACGCCAGCAATACAAAAGTGGATTTAAGGCGGAATTTGCAAATATCAAAGTGGTTGTTAAAATGCAAAGTGAATATGAGGTAGGAAGGTTGCCTTCAGTAAGCAAACGACAAACAAACCACGGAAGGTAACACAAACATGTACAAATGTAAAATATAAAAGTGTTTAGAGCAGCGCGTTTTGCTGACACTATGTTGTGAGTGTTCGCTTCCATGTTAACAGCTTGTCGCCCTGTGCGAATCTGTAACTGATGGCGACGAACGATGCGATAGATATGAATGTAGCAGACGGTTGTAACTGCACTGTACATGCCAATTAAAGCACAGCTAACAAAAGAAGATAGTTTCTTATCGAAGAATAGAACACTCGACAAAAGGAAGTGAAGAAGACAATTCAAACTAATAGTACACATTACACGAGTCGAAGTAACTACAGTTTTGTAAGACAAGTGAAACTGAAGAGCTAGAACTCGATCCACACTTATTAGTGCCATTGTGCAAAGAGATACACTGCACAAAGCAGTGGCCATCATACGTGACAGTTTCAATATAAAGTCATGAGCTGAAAGTTGTCGAGCAATGTAAATCGGTTGGATTATTAAGCCAACTGTAAGATCTGAAACAGCCAGTCCAGACAGCAAAATCATGGGAGGCAGCGAACGAAGAGAAGGAGAAGTTACGATGGCTGTTAACACTAAGGAGTTACCAAAAATTGCGACCAACATCAGTGGAACATTTATGACACAGTCAACGATGACAATAGATGAATTCGAACTTGAAGTTCCAGAGTAGTTATTAGAGTCATTAAATGTTGATGCATTCATTTCCAAACTTGAAATCGATTCCAAGGTGCAGGTTCACGCGATGCTGGCTGTCAGTTCTAGTTCACTAGTGGAGTTTGACTTTCTTTATTTTTAATCATGAGTTTTTATCACGTCAATTCACTATTTAATATGCAAAAGAGGTTTGAAGATTGACTTAGATATTAGAACATTATGACAGGAATAAGAGCTTATCCTTCAAAACATAACTTCCCCTTATTATTTTCTGATCGGACGTGTTGTCCACCCACATGATGGTGTGAGTAAGAATAACGCAGCTGAAATAACAGAGTGATTTGGCATCACGTTTACGGCAGTAGATGGTTGTCGTTGTTGTTCGACGACGTGACCAAGATTTCCCTTTACCCATTTCGTTTACGGTCGGCCTCATGATCGTACGTACCCTAAAAACGAGTTTCATTGCAGTTTCATCCGTAAGAACTAAATTGAACTCTTTTTGTCTACACATTTCTTCATTTGAAAAATTGCCAATCTGGATATCATATTCACCTTTTGTTGTGAACGTGATTTTGAATCTCTTTAATTAACAATAACGCTCAAAGGTCGAGTAATTTAAGGTCAATGAGGCAGCTAGCGCCGAGATGTCTATTTGACTCACAGAAAACTTGAACTTGCGGTTTAATTATTATAGTAGGATCTGAATATCAAGCCATTAACCTTCTGTTGTAAACGTGATTCTGATTCTCCATCGAAGGTCCGTCATATATTTTACCTTTACGTGAAAGAAATTAACGATCTCCTAAATTGACTTGAGAATGTATGCTGATGATAACGATATTGCTTGGCTGCTCCTGACCTTAATAAATTAAGAATTTTAAAAACATGTGGATTATGGCGAACAACTGTAATGATGTCAGTTGGCACTTGCCAAAGATAAGGGCTGCAAAGGAGTCAGCAAAGTCGAATCCAAATTGAAAGCCATCCGTCTCCAGTTTAAGCTCAGATATCTCCAAGATATAATTATAAGAATATTAATAAATATTAGAAATACAAAGAATACAAGCTAATAAATAAATTAAAATCTCTCCCATTCGTTTCCATTTTACGCTCAATTACCTATCACAGTCTATATTCCATCACGAAACATATTTAGCAAAACTAATGAGGGAAAGCTATAGTGTAAATAACAATCTTTACATTGACTGGATGTGATATCTGTCAGGTCAAGCTTTCTTATTTGTCTTTTAAAAGCGCTAGCTGATTCAGCCGATTTGATGGACTTATGCAGTTAAGACCAAATAAAAGGTCCTGTGTACCTTCTACTATATTTGCCATCATGATACTTAAAGAAAAATCGTCTGCCTTTCCAAGATTATTCTTACACGTGTTACAATGATAAACTGTCTGATGCATATGCCGGAACTAAGTTATTTTTTACTATTATGCATCTATTTATTTCCATTTTGATATCAATGATTTAGTTTTCTACTCGTTGGTGACATGTTGCCTTCATTAACAGATTTTTAACTGCTGTTCGAAGTTCGTGAAGACGCCAGCAAAACAACAGAGGGTTTAAGGCAGAATTTGCAAAAACCAAGGTTGCTAAGTCAAAACATGGTGATGTAGACAATCGACAAATGAGCCATGGAAGATAACAAAAACATGTACAGATGTAAAAGATAAACGTGTTTACAATAGTTCGCTTTCCTGTGACCATGATGCGAGTATTCACTTCCGCCATGTTGGAACCTTGAATAGCTTGTTGTTGAATGTGAATCTGCAACTGATGGCGACGAACGATGCGATAGATGTAAATGTAAGCAATTGCGGCAACGATGCTGTAAATGCCGACGAGAACGCAGCTCACACAAAATTTTACATTCCAGTTGAAGAATCTGGTACTACAGGAGAAAAGAAAGTGGAAAAGCCAACTTAAAATCATGGTGACTATAACGCGAGGCGAAGTAACTACGGTACTGTAAGACATGTGAAATTGAAGAGCTAGTACTCGATCTACGCTTATCAGGACCATTGTGTTGAGAGATATACCACACAAAGCGGTTGCCATCATTCCATATAAAGTATTTATAAAGTCATTTGGTGCCAAATTCTGCGCAATAAAAACTGGTTGGACTATCAAGCCAACTGCGAGATCTGAAACAGCCAGGCCACACAGCAAAATCATTGAAGAACTCGAGCGGAGGAAAGAGGAAGTTAAAATCGCTGTTAACACTAACGTGTTGCCGCAAATCGCCGCCAGCATCAGTGGAACATTTATGACACAGTTTACGATGGCGATGGTAGAACTTGACGATCCAGCGGAGTTTTTAAACATTGTTGCATTCATGTTCAAAGCTGAGGGGAGTTCCAAAATGAAATGTAAATCACTCACTGAGGTACTGTTGATTAAGTGAACCCTTAATGCAGGTTAAGTCATACTTGCGTTCTCATTAGTCTACTCATATCTTTCTTGCAAATGATAGCATTTCGCTTTGGTTACTTTTTACGAGGTTATTTCATATTTTGTGATATAATTTCATGGAATAAATTAAGCAGTTAATTTTTCCTTGTTTACGAAGAGACGTTTTGGCGCCGTCTTTTGAACTGTTTGGAAACATCTGGCCATTAATTCGCAGATTTACTGACCAATATGCTCTTGAGACACTAGACAATTTGTCATCCATCAGGACATTCAAGTCAAGTAGACACGTAATTTTGCTGGTGGGTAACTTGATGATAAGTTGGCGACAAATTCTAATACGTAACCAATTGATGAAACATTTCATTATGTAACAGTGACATTGCAGAAACCCCATAGTTCTCTACTAATGTTTATTTTAGTGCCAGTCTTGCTGTTAACAAATTAAACGCGAGCAATATAAGGGGCTTAATTGATAGCAGCCCTACAATTTTCAATTTAAATTTTCATTAATGCTTGCAAATTAGAAAAGTTGCCTCCTAGAGCTGATATTTGCAAAGTTTCTAATAGTTTTATTCACGATTGCATCAGAGAATTGACATTAGAATCTCAACATCTGAAGGAAAAAAGGGCGAATTCATGGAAACCGGTTATTGGTGTCGGTCGGCTATGTAAGATTTCATTTCAAAATTGTTTCTGCAGGTTCTTTTCATGGCAGGGGCAACTTAACATCTGCTTCGCCACATCACTTGAACTTTTTAGCTCAGTTTGTAGCCTAAAATTTATTCAACTGGCGATAAGCTTTTTTAAATTCAAGATCAGTTCCCGACTAACGGCGAATGAAACTCCTTTCCAAAGCACTGTAAAGCTTTGTCATTAAACAGACTGAAGTTTAATACATATTTAGGTATTCATGTATTTTCATTGGACTCCCAAGATAAGACGTTTCGTCCGTCCCAAACGAGAAAGAGAAACAAACTCTTGGTTGCAAACAAGATATTTTTCCTGACGAAAGCCATTCGTGGGTCGCAAAGACGAATGCCGTGCAGAGGTGGATAGATGACGGATATTTCACAGATGAGGCTTATTTTGAAAATGAATTCGGGAAAAATGTTGCTTCTGGTAAAAGACTGACAAACAGACCACGGAATATAACAGAAACAAAGAAGAAATGTAAAATACAAATGTGTTACGTTTAACGCGAACTTCAAGTCTCTGACACTCAGTACGCGGAACGTCTACAGGTTTTACATGTGCGAAGATTTACTTCGTAACCAAAAGGATTTTTTACCTGCTCAGGCGAAGACATTTAGTACAGAAAATTCCAAGGCTCGGGGCAAAATATTAAAAAAAAAGAAACGAAACGAATATTTCGGCCGAATCACTCAGACTCTATAAGCGTTGTAAGGTGACAGGTATAACAGAAACGTTACGAATCCCCGACCACTTCAACCTCACAACGCTGATGAAGCCTGAGTGATTCGGACGAAATATTCGTTTCGTTTTCTTTTTTAATTTTTAGCTCTAATTTTTGGAATTTTCTTCACTAAAAGTTTTACTTAGTTATGCTATGTAGGCAATTCAAGAAGGTAATTTTCTTGACTTAACAGCTTTTCATTGTCTATGGTCAAACTTTTTGGCTCAATTATAATGGATAAGGTGCTTAAAAACATGGCTTTTCGAAAAATAAAGCTAAAGAATACGCGCGTGTGAAAAGGCCATTCAAATATGGCGACAATTTGGCTGAGGATTTAATGAGTTCGAGTTGTATAACAATTGCAATGTACGCACAACAACATTTATATCTTGGGAAAGTCATCTTTAGTGAAAGTTAGAAATAATAATAATAATTGTCAATTAGTTTTACGTCATGTCACTACACCCTTTCTCATGTTTCGAAATATTATTTCAATCTTTACTTGTTTTAAAAATTTTCCAATAACTATATTTATACTCCGCCTACATATGCCTGGATGAGGCCTTTCGGTGATCTGGCTATTTATAAGTTACTTAAATCTTTCAAGATTCAATGTTCAATTCCTTTAAAGGAGGCTGAATAACCTTGGCTCCAAGCCACCTTGACGCCTTCTTAAATAATCCTATTTTAAGTATTTTGCTATTTACAAAATATTAAAACATATGTAATACAAAGCACTCTCAAGTTATATGACGTGACGTGAATGAAGGCCGTCCCACACAAGAGAAACATTAAGTCATTTTATCCTTGTTTTTTTTACAAGATATTTTCGCCAGAACGTTCTTAACTGCAGTTCTTAATTCACGAAGACGCCAACAGTACGAAAGTCGATTGATGGCGGAATTTGCGTACATAAGGGTTAATGTAAAAATGTTAGCTGAGTTTTGGGGAAAAATGTTGCCTAGGAGATGGGTACAAGCTACGCGCAAAAGTTGTAACAGAAACATGTACAAATGTAAAATGTAAATGTGTTAAACGCGATATGCTTTTCTGACGTCATGTTGTGTACGTTCTCTCTTGTGCTTGTGCTGGAATTTTGGACAGCTCTGTGCTGCATCCAAACCTGCAACTGATGGCGACGAACAATTCGGTACTAAATATAAAAGAGCAGATCACTGCAATGAAACTATAGTTCCTATTAAAGCATTAGCTAGCATTGGCAGTGCAAAGAGCTACAGCCATATTTAAAATCTAAATACAAGCTCCCGGGCTAAGAAGTCTGGTTAAACTATCAACCCAACTGCGAGATCGGAGATGACAATAAGACTACGCAGCAAAATCATCGAAGGCCTCGAACGAAGAGAAGACGAAGTGAAGATGGATGTTAAAACTAAGCTGTTGCCAAGAACTGCTGCCAACATCAATAGAACATTTATGACAAGATTGAAAATGACAACGGTTGAACTTGAGGTTTCAGAGTATTTTTTAAGTGTTGACTCATTTATGTTCAAACCTGAATCTGATTCCAGTATGAAGGAAATCGCATGGAGGCAATGACAGTGAACCTTATGTTTGTACCGCCTTTGAAAAAGCACCTTAACCTCGGTTACGTTTTACATTGTTATTTTACTTATGTACTGACTCGATTTATGAATCCATGATAGTAATTTTCTAGACTTAACAGCTTTTCTTTGTCAACAATCGAACTTGTTAGCCCACAAGGTGCTAAGACACAGGCTTTTGAAGATTAAGGAGAACAGCGCGTAGGGCCAAGAGACAATTTTGTGACAATTCGCACTAGTCCTCATTCAGGTCTAGTGGAGCTTGTATTATATGAGTTCTAGTTTAGCATTAGAAATCTAGACTTTCACTGTATTTTTCTCGGGAAAAAGGCGATGATTATTACATCATCATCAAAACACGGCACAAGGATCTTTTTGCCCATTACAATCTTATTCGAAGAAAACTTTAAGAAAAAATGTTCCGAAAAGCGCTCGAAAATACAAACGAAGTGTGCTCATGCCCCCTGGGCATCCTTTAATACTCCTTAAATCGAATTAATTCAATATGGCCGCCGTATCGCTAAAAAGGTCTGGTACTCTACCCATATATGGAGCCTTAACAATAAGGCCCTCTAAACATCAGTCGACACATTATTTAATTTTTTTTTGAAGTGCTTTTGAGCTGGAAAGTTAATTCAGCTTGTAATAAATTCTGCAAGATTCAATGTTCAGTTTCTTGAACTCACAAGATTAAAGAGCCTTTGTCTTAAAGCACCAAGCCCCACCTGGATCAGGATGATACGTAAGGTGTACTATTTACATGTAATAGAGTGGTTTTCGTTTGAGTGTCGTAAAACCAAAACCAAAGTAATTACTCTGGCCAATCACATAGGACACAGACAATACATTGAACCAATCAAAACTCGAGGTAATTACATGTGGCTGACGCAAAGCGCGGGAAAATGCATGCGAGCGCGTCACAATTGGCTTTGGTTTTACTTCTGATTGGATGAAAAGGTGGCGCGAATCTTTTAAGCCAATCGCATCGTGTAGAAAGTGCAAAACCAATTACTTTTCGACACTCAAATGAAAACCGCTCTATTTGATGTTCATAAAATATTCATTAGAAGCGTATTCGATAGGTGGGAATTCCAGATTATTGAAAGCCGCCCTACAAAGATTTTATCCTTGTTGTTTACAAAATATTTTCGCCAGAATGTTTTTAACTGCAGCTCGTAGCTCACGAAGACGCCAACAGTACAAAAGTGGATTGATGGTAGAATTTACATAGATGAAGGTTACTGTAAAAATGCAAGCTGAATTTTTGGGGAAAATTTTGCCGCCGATAGAAAAACGACAAATGAACCACGGAATATAACAGAAACAAGTGCAGATAAAGAATACAAATGTGTTAAACGCGATGTGTTTTTCTGACACCATGTTGTGTGCATTTGCTCTTGTGTTGAAACTTTGAACAGCTCTTTGCTGCATCAAAACCTGCGACTGATGACGACGAACGATTCGGTAAATATAAATGTAGCAGATTACTGTAACAAAACTGTAAGTCCCTATTACAGCGTTGGCAATATAAAGAAGTGCAGCCACATTGAAGAACCAAATACACGACACAACAACGTGGAAAAGCCAGACAAAAGTAATTGTGAAGATGACCCGAGAAGTTGTGACCAAAATCTTGTACGACATGTGATATTGAAGGGCTAGGACTCGGTCAACACTTATCAATGTCATTGTTGCTAGTGATATTGCACAGAGGCCAATCGATATGACGCCTGACATATTCACTATAGACAAATTAAGCGTTAGTTCGCGGGATACGAAGATTGGTTGTCCTATCAACCCAACAGCAAGATCGGAGAAAGCCAGACTACACAGCAGAATCATTGAAGGCCGCGAACGAAGAGACTGCGAAGCAAAGATGGATACCAAAACCAAGCTGTTACCAAGAATAGCTGCCAACATCAGTGGAACATTTATGAAGCAGTTAATGATGATGATGGTTGAAGCGGAGGTTTCAGAGTTGTCTCTCAATGTGGACTCGTTCATATTCATACTTGAAATCAATTCCAGGATGAAGGCAATCACAGAGGTACTAAAGATCAACCTTGACGCGTGGCATATAGACTGAACTTCGGTTGCAATTTACTTCGTTATTTTATGCATGAAGTTGCAATTGACTCCGTTATTTTATGTATTCTATTGATATTATAATTTTTCTCAGCTTAACAGCTTTTCTTTGTTTACGGTCGGACTTTTTGGTTTACTGCATATGTTGATTAGAAACATAGGTTAATTAGAGTAGAAGCCGTCAGGCCATGAATTTGCAAACACTAAAGCTTTTGGCGGTGAAAGATGCAACGAGAATTTGGCAACCGAAAAATAAGCCAGAACAGAAGATGAAGACAATGATAAATGAAAAATACAAACATTTTTACTGACAACAGCGCATGTCTCTGACACCATGTTACGTTTAATCTGAATCTGAACCAATTGATGCTGAATGTAAATCTGAAGAAACATTGAATTTGATCTCAAAACGACCGTTCACAGTTCTCATGGCATGAAACGTGTGATGTAATTCTTAATTAGAGGTTTTTATTTCATTCTGGATGACAGGAAGTTTTCACACTGATCATACTTCAACAAATTTGAACTAGCTTACGATGGCCATGCAAACTTACCGGTAGAACAAGTTACACAAAACTTTTTCATCCCCTGCTTCTTTCAGTAACAAACAACGAGTCTCAGATATTAGAAGCTATCGAAAACTATTATAGCGAATTGTACGCATCAGCAAATAATTCACAGGAAAATAATGTTGATGAATTCACCGAACATTTAAAAATTCCAAAACTATCAGATGCAGACAGAGATAGAATAGAAGGTCCATTATCTTATGAAGAATGCAAAAAAGCTTTAGACACTTTTCAAAACAACAAAGCTCCAGGAGAAGATGGTTTCACGGTTGAATTTTATATGTTTTTTTTCGATCTGCTAGGACACGATCTTGTTGCTAGTTTCAATGCGGCCTATGATGCAAATGAACTCACCATTTCACAACGAAGAGGCGTTATTACTTTAATTCCCAAAGAAGATGGCTCGCTACTAGAACTTTCAAACTGGAGACCGGTAACACTGCTAAATGTTGATTGCAAGATAGCAACTAAGGCAATAGCAAGGAGAATAGAACCATTATTACCAAATCTAGTGCACACTGATCAAACCGGTTTTATCAAAGGAAGATATATCGGGGAAAATATTAGGCTAATAATCGACATAATGGAACATACGAAGTCAGAAAGCATACCTGGCATTCTAGTATCTCTAGATTTTCGGAAAGCTTTTGATTCTCTAGAATGGTCGTTCATGATGAAAGCACTGGATATATTCAACTTCGGAACAAGTATAAAAAGATGGATCAGTACATTCTATACAAAAATTGAGAGCGCGGCGATAAACAATGGTTTCATGACCAACTGGTTTAGACCGTCAAGAGGAGTGCGACAGGGGTGTCCCCTTTCTCCGTACTTATTTGTGCTTTCCACGGAGATATTATCCAGCAAAATCAGACAAGAACCAAGTATAACAGGAATCAAAATATTCGGGCACGAAATCAAATTGAGCCAATTCGCAGACGACACAAACCTTTTCTGTGCAGATTTGATCTCCGTTGGAAATGCTTTGAAAACGGTGGGAGATTTTGGGAGGCTAGCGGGTCTCAAGTTAAACATAAAGAAATCGAAAGCAATTTGGTTGGGAAAATGGGAGAAAAACAAAAGTTATCCTTTACAACTAAAATGGTTACATAGTCCGGTTCGCCTCTTAGGAATTTATGTCTCTTATGATGAGAAGGGTAACAATGAATTGAATTTTAATCTGAAAATACGAAAACTTCAAACAAAGCTGGATATGTGGAGATCTAGAGACCTCACACTATTTGGGAAGGTACTGATAATTAAGTCCCTAGGATTGTCACAATTAATTTATTCAGCTTCAATTCTTAATGTTCCTGAAGATATCGCAAGCACAGTGAAAACAAAGCTTTTTAGTTTCTTATGGAAAAACAAAAGGGATAAAATCAAACGAACTGGGCTCTATCAGGATCTGGGAAGAGGCGGAATACGTATGGTAGACATCGACATAATGATTAAAGCTCTAAAACTAGCCTGGATTCCAAGATTACTGACTTCAGGGAACCAGAATTGGAAAACAGTTCCTGATTATTACCTAAGAAAATTTGGAGGTTTGAACTTTTTACTGAGATGTAACTACGATGCGAAATACATAAAATCTATTCCATTGTTTTACCGAAATATTCTAGTATACTTCAGTGAATTAAAAACTCTGTACAGCTTTGATCAAGCACAAAATATAATTCTATTCAACAACAAAGAAATACTTGTTGACAGTAAAACCTTTTTTATCAGGGAATGGTTTAAAAAAGGTATCCTGTCAATACAAGATCTCTTACACAATACCGGTCAACCAATGACCTACCAGGAATTTACGAATAAGTATTCCTGTAAAACTAACTTCCTTCAATACTATCAAGTTATTAGCGCTATTCCAAAGCACCTATTAGCCAAAGCAAAATCAACGAAGCCAATTAATAAAGAGTTATATTCTGATAATAATCTTAGTCTACAATTAAATGAATCGATAACTCTATATCTGAACAAAATCAAGACTAGCGACTTCTATACGTTATTATGCACAAAAATCCACACAACAGGTCATTCTGGGCCACAGAGATGGAGCAAAGATCTTTCCTTGGATGAAGATAAATGGGAAAAAATATTCACCTCCCTAAAAACCGTCTGTAGAGAGACCAAATTAAAGGAATTTCAATATAAATTAATCCACCGAATTGTAGTCACCAAAAAGGAACTTTACCGCTATGGAATCAAGGAAGATGATGAATGTATATATTGTGGTGAAAAAGACTCTATTAATCATACTTTTAGAGATTGTCATTTCGTCAAGATTTTCATTCAACGGGTTATCAACTGGTTCAATATAGAAAACAAGATCAATTTCAACCCATCTAGCGAAGAAAGACTGTTCGGCATCCTCTCGGACTTACATGAAAAGGTACTAGTAAGGAAATTCAATTATACCATGTTGTTTATGAGATACTACATCTACGCCAACAAACTACACAACAAACCAATTCTCCTCCAAGACTTCGTTGGTAAAATGATAATTAAATACAGAATTGAAAAGCTATAAAATAGACATGAAAAATAACTCCTCTGACCTACTAACTATTTTTTTTTTTTGTGTGTGTGTGTGTTTATGTGGGTGTGTGTGTGCGTGTGATGTACTAGAATTGTAAGTAGTGTAACCATTGTAATTATTAGTAGTACGAGCATCGTATGGATGGTATTGTCAGTATAGCCAATATTGTAAATAGTGCAAGTATAGTGAATATTGCTAGTAGTATTTAGTTTTCAGTAGTGTTTAGTACTGTAAACATTTAATATATGTCTGTAAGGCAAAAAATAAATAAAAAAAAATAAATAAATAAAAAAAAAAAAAAAATCCCCTGCTTCTTTCTTTTCCAAAGTACTGCTGTTTTTCCAAAACTGTAAAAAAATCTGGCTTTGAAAGGACCAGAAAGGAAAATGCCCTCTGTGCTATAAAAAAATACAATGTACTTCTGTCTTCTATGAGTGTTTGCGAGGGTGATTGGTGGCACAATGTGGCATTTCAGTAACTGAAATTGCGACCTTAATATTGCCGGTATATATCGCCCCTTTTTCCATCCCAAAAGCGAACATATGACCGTAAAGTTGAAAGTCATTACAAATTAATTTCCCTTAGCGTTAATTACGGGTGTCCCTGCCTCTGCGATGTAGGTGAGAAAGATGTGCTTTGATCAGGTATTTTTCGTGTCGAGATGCAATTAAAAATGCTCTTTGTGTCCTTCAAAAGAGATCAATATTTGTGTGAGGGTACATTGTTGCTCAGTCTGCTTCATTGTCTGTGCTTCTTTCATATTTATTCCGTTTATTCATTTATTTCCGTTTTGGGCATCTTAACTTTATTCAGGGATATATACTGGTATTATATAAAGAGATTTGTTTTTAAGTCGGTTCGGAAATCAAAAGTTCCACAATATCTCAAATATCTTCTGATAAGGGACAAAGGATGGTGTTTACAAGCTGTCAGAACAGCTGGACACACTTTAGGGAAAGTTCATTTAATATGACAAGGGGGGGGGGGGGATGAAGATATTGAAACTCGAAGCTTGAAATTTTAGCAGCCCCCCTCGCTAGCGGTTCAATTTTTTAGGAGCCCCCTCCTTGGTAGTCGAAAAAATTTCAGAGCCCCCCCCCCCCCCAACCCTCCTCCTTCAATTCCTTTGCTCCCCTAAAAAAAGATCGCTAGACTGTATTAAATATATTTACCGTTATTGTCTTCAATGGTTTATACTATGACAAACTTGAGATACAGTTGTGATACAATTTTCTAAAGCATTTTTAGGATGAACAAGAGTGTAATAATTACTGAGACTACATTTGTTATATCTGTAAACTACGTGATATAGCTGAGTTGCACAGGTCATTAAATTGTTGAGTTGAAAACTATCCGATCTGTATGATGATGTCATGTGTTGGTTTTAAGTATACAAATTTTCGGAGCCCCCCCTCCTAGCGCAACAATTTTTTCAGAGCCCCCCCTTCGGGTGTCTAAAAATTTTCGGAGCCCCCCCTCAATATCTTCATCCCCCCCCCTTGTCATATTAAATGAACTTTCCCTTAGATTTTACTAGCAAACCTTTGCTGGTCAGTTAAGTCCTTTGCTAAAAGATGTTTGCACCGACCTCTTTGGTGTTGGGATCAATCAAAAATAGAAGTTGGACGCACGGTTATCGCAGGAAGCATCATAAGTGTAGTTTCAGTCTCTCACAACTAAAGGTTTAACTGAGGTTAAGAAACACCTCTTCAAGCTTATTCAGAAACACAGAAACAAGTTCAAAAGATAGAAATAGGTAGATGTATTCAGCTGTGGAATAGGAAAACAAACGAGCGTTTCCTGTTAACGAAGTTCGTTTACTTAAACCTGGAGTTGGTTCTCCCTTTCGCTTCCAAACTTGAATCATAATCAGATTTCCTGTCTTATTAGAATCTAACCTAAGGCCACGCGTCCTAACACCTTTCGAGTTCTTTGTCCCCGTTGAACTAGTTTTAGCCAAATTTCACTTACTTTTCTGTCCTCAAACTACAATTTCTTTCGACACAATCTTAGGAAAATTTAGTTTCTTTCAAACTATCTTTGTGGTTCCCTGTAAAGGAATTTGGGTATGGAGATATTTCTAGTTTTGCAAATTTCTTCCACGCGTAGCGAGAATCAACTCAATTTCACTTCCTTTTGTTCTCTAAACTCCTACACTTACTAACACCTAAAAAATCAATTAACTTAATAGTTCAATATAAATAGAACCTCTTGTGAGTAACTTCACAGTTACGCCTTGAGATCTGAGATAGCTAAGAGGAGTTTGTAACTTCAACGGAAAGATTAAAACCATCGTCAACTGCTAAACTCTGGTTGTGTCACCTCTCTTCACGTAATCCTAAAGTCTGTAGAAGTCCCCCTCTACATTTGAATTGGAGTTAGCAGGTCCAAAGGGAAAACAGAAATTGATAGCTCAATTTGCAGGGGCGGATCCAGGATTTTTTTTAGGAGGGGGCGCACTCGTCTCTTGCTCTACTTCAACACCAATAAACCACATACTATTTTTTTTTTTTGCAGAATACCAGTTGTATTAGAAAACCGCAGGTCATCTCAGGGGGGGGGGGGGGGTGCGCACCCCCTGCACCCTCCCCCTAGATCCGCCCCTGATTTGGTGGGATATTATTTGTTCTAGACGGATGGCTTCGGTTTTATATCGTGTTGTAAACGAGTTGGAGTGTTTTAACATTAAAACAAACAAACAAACAAACAAACTGAGCGTGCGCAGTAATTCACTCCCCTCTTTTTTATTTGTTTTGACTGGAAACATCGCAGGAAAAATTCTGCCAGGGATAGACACTCATTAATTTGAACTTACTTCGTGTGCTATTAAAACTTATAACGAAAGGCAAGCGCTGGTAAAGAGAACTAAGCAGTACTGTAGGCTACCGCAATGAGAGCCGTGTTTCAATTGTTTCAAACTAGTAGAAAGAATCAAAGTACTGCCGCTGTAGAAAGAATGAATTATTTATCATCCTGCTCTGTAAGTGAATCTGTCGGAAAGTCGAAACAAATACACAAAGCTGGCGTCAAGTGAGGAAAACAGCGTGGTATGGGAAAAAGTACTCTGCACTGACTTTGGTTACGTATCGAAATATCTTGTGAGTAATATTTTAGCTTTTGAATTAACGCAGCCAAAAAGGCATTCAATCCTCTGCCGTATATACACAAGTTGAGATTCAAATATAAACAGGCTAGGTGTTGCATACCTCCAATCTGTATATATATAGAACTGAGTTTTATGTCCAAGTGAAAAATTGTGTTAACCTCTATGCATCTCTATACTCTGTAGCGGTTTTCATGATATTAAAATCTTTAGAGTGCGTTAGTTTTAGTCGTTAATTAAGCTTCACCCTGCAGTGCTGGCACTAAGAAGAAAAGAGCTTTTAAGCAAAACAAAGGATCATTTCAAGGCCATTTATCTACAACTTTATCATACAAAGAAACGAATATGAAAAGGCTATACAAAATGAAACTCCTGATTGTCTCCCCAAAAAAGCAAGCTCAAACTGAAAATCTTTTGTATGATGTATGTTTTCAGTTTACCGGTTCGGCTGACGTGTGATGACAACAAAAACTTAACTGTGTCTCCATCATCTTTTTACCCTAGCTTATGTCCTGAAGGGCCACTCTTTCAGACACCTTTCAACATAACATTTCCTTAGCTGTCGTAACAACAGCCCTTCGAAGTTCTCCAATACGCCAACAGTACAAAAATGGATTTATTGACGAATTCATTAGCACTAAAGTGGTAACAAAGTTCCATTCGTTTTTCCACAACTTGTACGATTGGTGCGTTGCATGAAGTGTTAATAAAATATACAGTGGCATATAACATATAACCATGCAGGTGTAGATTAAAAAATGGTTTATTGCGCTCTTTTTTAAGTCCATCATTCTTGACATGTTATTTTTATAACTAGACTCCACTGCCCGTTGTTGGGCCCGAATTTGACGGTGATGTCGACGAACAATTTGATAAATTTTAACGTAACAAAATGTCGAAATTATGAGGCAAGTTCCAATATTAACTGCCAGGATAAGGTGATATATAAGTTGGCTCCAAAAATAAAACAGCGAGGAAAGGTAATTAAAGAGCCATATAACTACAGTGGTAAAGATGACGCGAGAGTTAGTCACCAAAATGCTGTATCTCAGGTGGTAATGAAGGGCGAAATACCTATCCACACTAGACGCTGTTATTACCAGTAAAGAAACGCCGCAAACTGGATAAGCCGCTGTATCCCACACAACAGATGATAACTGGTTTTCCGTAAGTTCTTTTGCAACGTAAAACGGTTGCACAAATATGCCGACGACGAGGTCCGATACAGCTAGACCCGCTAGTATAAGCATGGACGGCGAATGAATGGAGGGAGTTCTTTTCAGAGTGATTAATATCAAAGCGTTGCCAATGATTGCTACAGGCACCATAAGAGTGTTGAGAACGCAGTTTATGATGATAATTGGTTCAGGACGAGAAAAGTTTTCCATTATAGCACTAAAGTCTGGCTTTAACAAAAATAGCCGTTGCTTTCAGTGTTCTCCTCACGCTTCACCCTTAAACCAAAGTTCTTTAGCCAACAAATGTTAAAGCAATAAAAGTCGGGGATTTCTGTACGGAGTGCATATCATCTATTACGTAACGGTTTATGTTTTCACACGGTACAGAAAACACGCACCACACATCACGATAAAACACAAAAAGTGTTTTTCCTTAATTTTCGTGACTATTTGTGACAACGTGCTAAATGTTTTTAGCGTTCGAAGTTTCCTCTTTTCACGCTGTGACTAATTACGTTAAACACTTACAGAGAATTTGAAAGCTTTCTGTGCGCTAAATTGCAAACGTGAAATTCAAGAATAGCTCACTCGTCCATCCTTTCAGTGACCTGGCCTTTCAATGCAGCCAGAATCAGTAGAACCTTGTAAATATATACGTTCATTCGGCGGCGAAACAAGGGGTCAAATAATGAACAAGCCGATATGGAGACGTGGGCGTCCTCTTGATATCTAGATAATAAAATGAACCTGTCCTTTTAGAGGGCGAAGAATATCCGCTATTTCAGACTAATCAACGATACAAAAGTGATTGCTTGATTGAAAGGGTTCAAATGAAAAGAATTGAGGGAATCGTGCAACCGTAAAATTCAAGTTAGAATGGCTCACTCGTCCATCCTTTCAATTACCTGGTCTTTCAATGCATCCAAAATCGAAGGAACCTTGCAAACATATACGTTCATTCGGCGGCGAAATAAGGGGTCAAATGAAGAATGAGCCGATATAGCGACGTGAGCGTCCTCTTGATATATAGATAATAAAATTAAGCTGTCCATTTAGAGGGCGAAGAATATCCGCTATTTAAGACTGATCAGGGATATAAAAGTGATTGATTGAAAGGTACATGGTTCAAATGAAAAAATTGAGGGAATCGCGCCTTTGCCTCTAAATTAAAATATGTTAATACACAGCGATAATCCTAAGAGGTTATATTTATATGCCAAGATGTGTTAGATAATTTTCAATCAACCTGAATTTATTGAGATTGTGTTTCATTCAAATCCTAACCAGCTGCAACGCAACACTACTTTAGCTGAGTTCATCCTGTTATAATTATGTTAAGTTTGAATAAATGCATCTTTGTTGTGAATAAGTAAAAATGTTAAGTTAAAATTACACTTGTCTTGGTCTTAGAAGGTAATTCTTAGCTTTTATTTACAACTATTTTTTTGGCCTTTTTATTCAAAAGGATTTGTAGGCGAGTTTTATTCAGCAGTACTGGTCAATATAAGATCAGCACAATACTGCATATATCAAGAAGAGAGAATTAATGGATCTCTACTTCTCTCTCTTTTCTAAATTTTGTCTTGTCTTATTTTCTTGGCAAGTAGTTCTAAAATGCATGGGGCAAGAGAGACAAAGTTGTTATTTTATTTTTGACTCAGATGTTTTGAATATTAGATCGATTTTCGTTTTGTGAAACATTTGAAGAGACCCTGCTTTAAGCATTGCCCGAAAAAAGGTCCCCGAGGAAAATGGTTATTATATTTTATAAAAACGAGTAAGCTCGAGTAAGAGTTTGTTTTCTAACATTCAAAACACGAGGCATAGCTGAATGAATTTAAGCTCGAGAAAACAAGAACTGTGCCGTGACGTCATGACTTCATGTTCCTCTCATCCTCTCCTCGAGGCCGGTCTTCTCAAAAACGAACAAATGGCGGACCTCTTCGGTGACGATGAACACAGTGATAAAAGACATTTAAACGAGGAAAACGAGGCCTTTCGCAAGAAATGATTCCCACTAGATCTCTTTGGCATACTTTTGTTACACCAAAAAAGCAATTTCCTCATGTCGTTGACCAAATTTAGAAAACATTTGCGAAATCCAGTATCCATGTTTCATCGATAGTATGGGCTATTGCCAGAAAAAGTCACGGCAACCGAGGAGTCCTGGGACGAGGTTGCATTTAAGTATAGCTGGAGAAATTAAAGTGGCGGAAAATTTCACACATTTTGGGAATAAGAAAGAGCCGTAGTTTTGCTTAAAACATGTCAAGAACAGCAAAAATACAGGACAACGGATGACAACTGCTATTTGAAGAATATTGCCAGACTAAACATCATTTTATATTCTGAAATTGCCGAAGAACAGACAAATGGAGATGGAAACTTAACAAAGATCGAGATAAGTATAGCTTAAAGTAGGAATTATTTTGAATGAATAATTAATGTTGTTTAAATAGCATGCAGGTGTCTCACAGAGTAGTTATATGACGCCAAGAGGCATACATTTATTTTAACGGTCCATAACGAGCAGTATTTTAGCTTTGAGTGGAACTTACGTAATTCTTCTTTTCTCACAACTTTGAAATAATGATAATTCATCATCCTATCTGTTAAAGGGGCTGTGTCACGACAGTCCAGTTCATTTTGTAATTTCCCAATCTGGCTGAATTTCGTGACACAGCTCATAAAAGGAACAAATTATATAACCTTCCTAAAATTGAAAAATGGATATGGAACTACATGTCACATGTAAGAGAAAAAGCATTTTGCCCTAGGTGTGAAGTAAGTGTTAATGTTGGCTTATGGAGGGATAGCCCCTTTGGAAATGAGTGTCTCGGAAACGAGTAAGAAATTGAAGGTTCTTTGAAGGACATGACGTAACCACAGGAAACTTCCGGGCTGATAAATAGCTTTTTAAAACGGTTGTGTTCTCAGGGATTACACTAGCAACCGACCTATAAACTAGCACCTTCAATAGGCCATTTGCACGATGGCGTCATTTTTAACTACGACTAGAATCCTTTTCGTTTTTCCTATCATATTAAATTTTGTAATCCCAGTGAGGTTTAAATAACAAAAGCCCTAATAAGCACAAGAAAGCAAAACCTTGAAGGATTCTGGACATAGTAGTAAAATGAAGTCATCGTGCAAATGGCCTATTCTACCATGTTTTGATTCATCTCAGCTAACTTTGAAAGGCCAACTGTGAAGGGTTAAGTGGCAAAAAATAAATCGTTGCTCACTCGGTCAACGGTATCTGTAAACAAAGATTCGCCTATATTAGGTATACACAACCTTAAATTTCGGTTTACTTTGCATTTTACTTCAGAACGAGTGTCAGCCGGACTCACACAAATAGAATAGTTGGTGGGTGGGTTTTTAACGAATGGACCCCACTTCCTTCTAAGACATAGTTAAACGTCCTTTAAAGAAGCCAAAAAAAATTTGAATTTCATTTGCTGGTTTTGTAAAAGTCGTTTCACCGCTTAGAATAAATATTTGCTTTCAAAAGTAAGATAAAAGGGGTGCCACAGAGCCACAGTTATCTTGATAGCAAAGTGCTGTGCGGATGTTTTCACATTGAGCTTTTGCCATCGAATGAATACGGCCTTTTTGACGATGACGTTATGTGCCCTATGACCATTTACCTCGTTTGCGTGTCTGATTATATCAGTTATCTTGATAGCCCATCGGTTATGGCAGGTATTAATTTTCCTCTTTTGAATAGGAATCGAAGTTAGTAGTTCAAATCAGGCTTTGCTTCCAACAGCCACAAACAACTTTTACTTGAATTCTAAACGATCGTGGTATTAACAAAGGTAGAAGGCCTATTCATTTGATTTAGCCTTGTGACAAAGTTTTCAAATCTCCTACGGCGTGCAATTATAAAGATGAGAGCTTTTCTGTAAAGGCGTATTTGATTTCCGGAGCGGTTCAGATGTTTAATTTCAATTAGTTTCGGTTCACATTCGCACACGAAGAATCTCTGTATCACAGATCTCTATTGCAAGAATCAGGCGTGCAAGTTATCTCGGAGAGTCTTGACCAGTATTTTACAGAACTTTGCGTTGTTTGCAGTATTCAACTCAAAATGGTTACGCCAATAATTGTCACCGTAAATTGTATGATCAATGTCCCACTGATGCTGCTATCTATTGCTGGTAACGTTATTGTGCTGGCCACAGTTTTCAAGACACCTTCTCTTCACTCACCTTCATATCTCTTACTAAGCGGCCTCGCCGTTTCAGACTTGGGTGTTGGATTGCTAGTGCAGCCATTTTATATTGCAGAGAAGCTCTCGTCAACGGAATTTCTCCGCAATCTTATGACAACCATGGGATTCGCGTTCTGTGGAGTTTCATTCGGCACCATGGCACTGATAAGCGTAGATCGGTACTTGGCTCTTCTTTATCATTTGGAGTACAGGTCTAGAGTGACAACATATCGTGTTGTAATCACAATGTCTTTTGTTTGGTTCCTTCACTTTATTTTGCTGAACAGATTTTGGGTACCACCTAAATATATTTACATCGGCTTTGCTCTTCTACTCATATATATCACAGTGGCTACCGTGTCTTACCTTCAGATTTATCGAATAGTGCGACGGCATCAGTTGCAGATTCAGAATCAAAATCAGGCCGTGCTAAGTCAGTCCAATTCCCTGTCTCAAAAGCGTTCTGCTACGAATACTCTGGTGTTTTACGTCAGTGCGGTCATTTGTTACTTTCCTTGGTGTGTTTATCGTATTGCCCATGGAGATATCTTCGTTGCAAATATAAACACAGCGTGGATCTTTACAACCAGCCTGGTTTTTGCAAATTCGGCCATTAATCCGTTTTTATACGGTTGGCGTCTTCGTGAACTTCGGAATGAAGTTAAAAAGACTATGAAGAAAACTTTGCGTATAAGTCAAACTGAGCAAACGTAGACTTCTTGTTCTTTCATTCCATTTTATAAAGAAAGTATTAAGTTACCGTTATTTTTCAATTCTGTTTTAAATCATCGTAAGTGAAACTTGTGATGTGATTTTGTCAAATCGACAAAATATTACATGCTATTTTATGCCATTAAATTTGCTTCAGCCTGATATTCACCGAGGCATTTTACTGACAGAGGCTTACTGTAACGTTGTACACTATTTGTAATTGATGTGGTTAGGAAGGATTTGAATTCTCGTAAGGTTTATAGGTTCGTAATATGAATAAAATATATCATTAATTGCTATCTAAATGCATAAAAGTAAATGTGAATTAATTTTAATTTCCGGTAGCGAAGTTTCCTGTGGAAGAATAAGCGTTCCACCGAAGAATAACCTGGAAAGTAAAAATTAAGTTTTGCGTTATAAACTTATGTTTTGTAAGCTAAACGTTTATGCCTGGGGGTATTAAGCAATTTTGACGCCTTCAGTTCCAAAGTGACCAACATCATTTTTCCCCTAACAGTATAAATACATAATAATAAAACAAAAGGTTACGCGAATTAACTTGAAAATGATCACCGAAGGGAAAATACCTGCCTATTTTTAATAACTTCTCTTAACTCCAAATAATTCTTGAAGGCAAGTCTGAAGAATTTGCATGAGGAAATAAAACGTAGCCAGCAAACAAAAGACTTAAGAAAGAGTTCAACTCCCACAGGGTTTGTTTAAAACACCCAACACGGCAGCCGTTTCATTGTTTTGAAAAACCAATATGGCCGCCGTGACGTCATGTGAAAACGTTCTATTAAGGCTAAGACGCAGGGTTAAATTGGGTGCCTGCTCAGGAGTTTAATCGGACTGATCTTACTTTAAGTAAATGCTTATCTGGCGAAACACCTGACAAACAGTCCGGGTTGGAGCTAGTGTTAACCCGAATTCACGTGTAGGGGCAACAGTTGTGAATTACAACTAAAGATGTAGAAAAAGCCTTAGAATTTCAATAAAATTTGCCTTCGAAAAGGAACGTTAAGTACTGTTTAAAAAGAGAATAGGAGTGAATTATCAGGTTTAAAAACCCTAGGCTTCGCCTTAAGTTTTTAAACCCGATAATACACCGACTGCGAGTTTTTTTGAACGGCTTCAAAATCTCTGATATAAATCAACTCATTCTTGTACTAATATAGGTTTGGGGTTATTTTGGACAAAAAAATAAATGGACGCAAAGTACAGTCGTATCTTTACCAGATATAAAGACACTCGTTAAACATATGCTTGCTTTGCTTTACCCCGGAGACACGACGGTTTCCTTGTAAATGTTAATTATTTAGAATTGGAACAATTAATCCAGAAATCTCTAACTTAACTGTCACTTTTATATTTGCATTAGACTACGAGTAGTCCCCTATTTTTCCTCAGGGATAGTAGAGCGAGCGAAACGCGATCGCGCGTGAAAATCACCCCACGCGAGAAAAAGCGACACGCGGCGGCGAGAGAGAAAAACACGCGCTCTCGCGTTTCGCACGCTCTACTATATTTGCATAAACCTCAATTATCAGATGAAAAGAACACAATGGACAGGGCGCCCAATTCAATAACCAGTGACATGCTTTATAGTATTTGTAACTACAATTATAACATCACTGAATAATTATGAGAAATGGATAATTTTTTTGAAAACTACTTTGAGAGTAATCTTTCGTCGCTTCACTTGCATCAGATAAAAGCATTTCTCAGAGATACTAGCCTATTTTTGGCTGCTCTGTAATTCGAGATAAAAAAAAGTTTTATGTATGTATGTATGTATGTATGTGTATGTATGTATGTATGTTACAGATGGCAAATCGCTTACCCCCAAAAAACCATACAAATGGCAAATTAAAGACGCAATGATCTATGTTCTAACGCTTATCCATTTAACACGGCATCATGAATTTCACTAGAGCGGGCGATTGGAACAGCTCGGATCAAACACACGCGACGATTGTCTTAGTAAACTGTGCGCTTAATGCGCCACTAATACTCCTTTCCACTGCTGGCAATGTGTTAGTGCTGGTGGCTTTATCGAAAACGTCTTACGTTCACTCAACTTCGATAATCATGCTGGCAAGCCTTGCATTTTCGGATCTTCTCGTTGGTCTTCTAGCTCAACCACTTTTTATTGCGGACGAACTTAAAAGCTTAACAACGCAAGACCCTATACTTTACCGTCTGTCAGCAATGATTGGGTTTTTCGTCGGTGGAGTGTCTCTTGGAACAATAACAGCCATTAGTGTGTACGCTTCATGTCTCTTCACTACCACATGCGATACGCCATCGTAGTGACCAACACTCGAGTCAAATACACCGTAGGAGCAATCTGGTTGGTCATTTTCCTGTCTTTAATATTTTATCATTGGAACAAGTACATTTTTCACCTTCTTGGAGGTGTCTTTTCCGCTGTATGTATTATAATTAGCACAATATCTTACGTAAAAATTTATCAAATTGTTCGTTATCATCAGTCTCAAATTCACATTCAGCATCACACTGTAGGAAACACAAAATTTGAAAGCAAAATGCGCCTCGCGCGATTGAAGCAAAGTGCAATGAACACGTTTATATTTTACATTTGTATGATCTTCTGTTATTTTCCACATTTTGTTTTACTGATAATATTTGGAACACTGCACATAGAATGGACACCAGAATGGACCTTTTCTACTACGGCTGTTTTTATGAACTCATCCATCAACCCGATCTTGTATTGCTGGCGGCTTTGTGGGCTTAGAAAAGAAATTCTAGCAATTATAAAGGCGATAAAGCTATTACCATCTATTTAACCCAATGCAAGCTACTGAAACAAATATAAAACTTGCATATCCATCTTCGTAATTTCGATTCATTGGAAGTGGGCGTATAAACTGTTGAATTAAGCATATGGTATTGTTGTATAAATATTTGACTAACGGTTTTTTAAAATAGAAACCTTTTAGAGGAACGGGTATATAAGACTCCAAGGGCATAAGGAATTCTGTTAACAATTCTGTTAACAATAATATAATGGAGCGGCTTTACTTAGAAACTGGAGCGCTCACTCTAAAATACAAGCAACGCGAGCTCAGAATTTTAAAATAGAAAATCGAGAACTCGAACCGCTCTCTTAAAAGTTTATTCATTGCTCTTCTTTTGCTCTTCTTTTTCATTCTTCAGTTAACTGCCTTTAACTGTCTTTAATAGTATCTTATGTTAAGGTTTGTGATGTTAGAGAGTGAAATACAGTTTATGCACACCAACATGTGCAGAACATGCAGAATAATGAATAAATATAATTAAGATGTCAAACACGACCACTTTATAAGTGCGCAGCTATTAACAAGCACCAATGGTGAAAATCCAAGAACTTCATTCCTTATATTAGGAATTAGAAACACAGGATAAGTATAAAGCCAAAATCCAAAAACAGAAATCCCAGATGGAGAATAATGATCACAACTGAATACGTGAAGGATAGAACGGATAGGATTTCAGGCAAAATTGAATGCGTCGAAATAGGAAGGCGAAGTAATTATAACACCTGCTTGCTTTCACGCAATCATTGTAAACGGGTCATTTGTCTCCGTCATTAAATTTGTTGAATTTTACATGATGTACTTCTGCATAGTGCTTTGAAAAAGTTTGTTATCTAGTATTATTGTCAAAAAGGTCCTCTTCAGGTCTTGCATCAAATTCAGAGAAGGTAATGATAACAGAAACGGAATTTATTCATCTCCTACGGAGGTGATTTCCGACGCCATTTTGTTTGTTTACCTTTGCGTGGTGCCCTCGCAAAAAATGCAGGCGCTTGTCACACGAGATGGCACAATTTGTACTAGAAATAGCGCATTTGGCTATTTCGATGGAACCAACCCTATTACTGGAAATGGTCTCCAGTTACGGTCTCCTACCCCGAATATGGCTCCTGATGGTATATGAAAACGTAAGGGGTTTGACCTCGGGGCAGGGCTTCCCGCATATAAAACTTTGTTGAGTACCTCCCCCCCCTCCGTGCGTATCAGGGCTTAAAGCTTGGAATTAAAACATATCTAGCTACCTGACATCTTCAAGCAGCTTACCTGTTTGTCTGAAGCTCCGCGCTTAGGTTAAAAAAAAAAAAAAAAGCTTTGCGCTTGAAATCCTATCGGTTGTATTAGCGTCATACTTTCGTGATGTGATGACCCTCAAATTAAGAGTAGGAGAAGAGAGAAGATGGACATTTGAACCTTTATCAGATTAATAGCATGAGATTGATGTGACAGGTTTGTCAATTCAGTTGTATTGAATGTTATATCATGCCAGTGGGAGGTTGAAATGTATTATTGATAATCGGTAACTTAAATTTGCAGCTCTTAGTTTATATCAATTCACCTGTTAGTTTGAGTAAAATTAAAAGTTACTAGATGTCAAGCTATAAGACAAAAAAAAAAAATGCACGACCACTTTCTTCTTTGGTCGTTTTTTTTTTGAAAGTATCATTCAAAACTGTTACTTTGTAAAAGGTGGTTGATTTTAACTGAAACAGGATATGATATGATAATTTTTGGACGCTTATTACCCTTGCACTTTGTAAACACATATTAGGTTTCTTATACAGCTGTAGCTGCCATCTATACACTCAGAATATAATGTGAATGATGGCTCAAGCCGTGAAAGTATCACTTAAGGCACTACTTCCATTAAGATGTGACTTTTACTTTTAAATTCACATCTTAATTTTATTAATATAATTGATCGCCGATAAAGCAATGTCATGTTTGAAGTCGGATATTGAACTACAATTTCCTTGGTAATTCTAAAGTTCTTCGCGTTCAGATAAATCGGGAGCATCACAGCATAATGCGGGAGGACTGGGGGATAGGAGTGGGGAGGGTCGGGGCTCGGAAGGTAGGAGAAGGAAGAACGGAAGGAGAGATTGAAAAGGAGAAGCAGCAGAATTAGAGGAAGATCACCCAACGATGCTTGATATGTTGCAATCGAAACAGAGCTAACGAAGCTAAAGGGAGGATGGAGAGCGCGAGCTGGGAATGCAAGGCACAGGAGGTGGGTGGTGGGAGGTTTGGATCCCTCCCCTGTCCCCCCCCCCCCCCCCCCTGTGTAGTACTGAAGGTAAAATGACAATCCACTCTGGATATGCTTTGTTGAGTCAGGCGGCTACTTTCAGTAAAAGTGTGGTGAAAAGGTGATATACCAATTTCTGTCAATATCTTAGTATACCCCCCAAAATGGGGAAACTGAGGGATATTGCACGAAGAGCTAACTAAGTGATTGTAATTACCAATTCAAATGCCAGTGACACTATTAATATGAAAATGCATGAAACGTGATGAGAAATATAAAACGTGACAGGCGGACGTGCAAGGCTAGATGCTGTTACTGAAAATCAACTGGAATTGGGATTCTAATTATTGTTTGCAGTTTGTGAGAAACTCGTTCAGTCAAGATGGTATTGAATTCTACAGCTGATGTTACTAACACCTTAAGAAATCATTCGAATGCTGTAGACACTTTTGCGATTGCAAACTGTGCGTTAAACGTCCTATTGGTCCCTATAGCGATTATTGGGAACGCTTTAGTGTTGGGTGCCATTTTAAGAACCACGTCGCTCCACTCACCATCAATGGTATTTATTGGAAATCTAGCCATCACAGATCTTATTGTTGGACTGATGATTCAGCCATTGTACATTACCAGTATTTTGCTCACAGATGTCCCCATCCTCAAAACTGTCGTGGAAATAACGGCCTATCCGATGTGCGGTGTTTCACTGTGTACTTTAACAGTCATAAGTGTTGACAGATTTATGGCCTTACACTATCACATGCAGTATAGCACTTTGCTGACAACATCTCGAGCTGTACGTATTGCAGTGATTATATTCTGCATCATCTATCTCGCAAGTGCCATTTTATACTTTTTGAACAAAACTGTGTTTTTATTCGTCGCCGCCTTAGTCATTTGTCTTTGTTTTCTAATATCAATCATTTCTTACATCCAAATTTATCGAATCGTTCGTCGACATAAACATCAAATTCACGCCCAGCAATTGATAGTTCAAGGTACAAATGCTCCTACGAACTGGAGCCTCATGATTCAGCTCAAGAAAAGCGCATTGAACACATTTATGTTCTACATCGTTACCATTCTCTGTTATATACCTGTGGTTGCTTCTTTATGTGTTTACAGTTTGTCTTTTAACAACTGGACAAAGTCATGGAACTTCGCTGATACTCTAGCATTCATGAACTCATCTTTAAATCCATTTTTGTTTTGTTGGCGTCTTAACGGGCTTCGATCAGCAGTCGTAAATATGGCAAGGCAGAAGTTATGTTGCTAACAATTTTCATGTAATTATCGTCGGGCTTCTGGGAATTTCTGAACGATGTTGTTTATACCAGTTCAAGTCCATTATAAACATACAAATTTGGCAAATAAATAAAAAAAAACAAGTAAACTGTTGTAAACACTGAATCAGTGGTTACTCTGTACTGACACGTTGATGGGTGTGCAGCACTTAAAAACATCATATACAGAGGAGATGTCGTAACGTCACTTTGCCATGCAAAATTTCTGGATAACAACAAACCAGAAACGTCACTTAAAAAGTGAATTCGCACTGATTCAAACTTCATCGATCTTCTTCAGTTTCATTTAATCTGTCAAAATGTTTGCGAAATTTTCTGACGTTGAATCCGAAAGGACCGTATGTAAGTTACAAAAAGAAAGACTTTGTGTTGGATACTCCATAAAGTGGGCGAGTGAAATTAGGAAGGTTCATGTCGCGGTCTTGCAACGAAGGATAAGAATTGTACAAAAAGCGTGATGCACGTGCAAAGTTGTAGTTTTGCTAATGTAAACCTATTGCTTTTTTTGCCGTGCTCGTTGACGTCACCGTTGTCGTTGCTTAAGTCCCCCATTGTTGTGATCCAGAAGTTTTGCTGCCATGGTAACGTGACGTCACACTTCTCCTCTCCGATTGAGACCCTTTCTAACGCAACACAGCTGACTGAACTTAACTCTGTTCTTACAATTAGCATGTGGTTTGAACCATGGAATCCTACAATAAGAATGTAAGTGCTTAGGTGATTGCAGGATCAGGAGGCATTTCAAGAAACAAAGAAGAAAAAAAGAGGAAAGAGACAGAGGAAAGCACAAAAAGAAACCAGAAACTAAACGATGGTGTCAGAGCACTCTCCTCCCACCAAGGTGGACTGGGTTCAAATCCCGGCGTCGACGTCATACATGCGTTGAGATTGTTGATAACTCTCCTTTGCTCCGTGAGGTTAATATTTCTTCGGCCTTCCTCTTTCCTCGAAAAAAAAATAAATTCCAAATTCTAATTCAACCAGAAGTGGAACGTAGACAAAGAGGCACTTTTTTGGATGTGCTACCTCAAAATCGTATTTTTTAATTAGATTCCTTCACTATAAACGCTTTCATTTGTGATTTTAAGTTACTCAATCTTTCCAGTACCTGGCAGGACATCGTTTCCAAGGTCTTTCGTCGTCAAGAATAGAGAGACCCTGGGGATAATGTTGAACTTAGTATGCTGTTATCTAGAGGTGTTTGAAATCCGGGGGGGACTCCGCATATGAAAGGGGTGGGGATGCTCGTCGGAAATTTTGATTTAAACCCCTAAAGGAGACCAATTTGGGCGTGGCCCCAGCTTTTTTTGACCCCTAAAAGAGACCATGTGAAGACACAAACAATATATATATTTTTATATTTTTTCACGTGCAACCCTAAACGAGACCTTCACGGCTAAATATGATGGCGTTTTGCCCAGAACAAACTAAGTGAGACCAAAATCCGAAATTTACACCCCTAAGCGAGACGACGAGCATCCCCACCCCTTTCATATGCGGAGTCCCCCCTCCCCCGGGGGTTGAAAAGAGCAGGAGCCGATTACTTAAAAAGAGTAAATACTTTTACAAAATACAGTTGCTAGTCAAAGAGTAGTGTCCTTACAAGCGAGGCTAACTTTCATGAGAATCTTTTAAATTAGACAACAAAACAGCCCCATTGTCTACACTGAATTTGCAACGTAATCTTTAGAGACAAAGTAAGCTATAAATATCTTTTATGATCATCATTTGTTAATAGTGGGGCAATGAGCAACTAGAACATTGACATCATGGACTGAGATTACGAAGTCTGGCACACAATAATCCTGGATTAACTACCTACAGAGCGGTTGTCATGGTAACAAGCCCTTAATCTTTCCAACAATTCGCCCCAAATGTCAAAAAGACATCCTAAAAATGAATCGTTTCTCTCTTTGTAACTCCATACTAAGGGAGTTAAGACAGTCATACTTGTTCCATCAAGCGAAACGCCAAACGTCTGGTTGTTATTCCTGACGTATGTCCGTGACGTCGACCTTCTCGCTGTTTAAGCACACCTACATACGAGCCTTTTTATGCTAAAGCCGCCATAAATAAATACGGGCTGATACCAGGTTTATTATTTTTATTTTAGTCTAAAGTGTAGAGCTCACTTATACTTTGAGGGGGCTTATAATTAAAAAATCTTTTACGGTATTCAGGTCTAATCACGAGGTCTAAACTACGTAGTTTTGATTGCGTCATTGTGATTCTAGTGCAATATCATTTTTTTATATTTAAACTCAAAATAGGCAGAAAAGATAAATTAGTAAACAGGAGCAGTGAGGTGTAAAGAAATCCAGCGCAAAGGTCGTAAAGAGGACAAATTTTTAATTGGAACTGCTTTTAATTGAGAATCGATCGACCGCGTCGATCTTATTCAAGTTAATGAATTTTTAATCAAAATTTGCTTGAAAATGTAATCGCTCGGTTTTATATGCTGTGGCCAAACAAAACTTAACTTGTTATGCTGCGTGATTATAAAGTTAAAAAGACTCGCTCTGTGTGTTTTAGAGTTCACTGTTTAGAAAAGTAAGTTAACTAATCTATCGTGATCAATTCCTTACTGAGAAGAAACTAATTTTCAGATTAATTTTCGTGTTACGGGACAGAAGCTGAAATATTTTAGCCATCTAAAAAGCAGTGAGTTACTAGAGAATATCTTGCTCATAAGCTAGGAAGGATAAAAGGGGACAAGAGAAAGAGAAAGAAGGAAGACCGGACTCTTTTAATGGCACTAACAGAAGTTGGAAAACTAGCGTGATCGGATAAAGAACGTTTCCGAAGTGCGGGGTCGAAGATGAAACGTCCAGTAAAATATCAAGAAGCTAGATAGAAGTTGGCTGTATTGAGTAAGCAAAAAATTAATAATTTTAAAAATGAGGAATTTAACATTAAAAGATATAGAGTGGATAATACTAAGAATGAAATCTTTCAGATAAAAAACGGAACGAAACATATTCCTCTTCCTTTTCTTCTAACTTCTTTTTTAGATCATTCAAATGCAAATAATAGACGACAATTAATAGGCGGGTTACGATATTTCTTTCCAGAAATAGATACGCCTAAATATTGTAATGTTTGTCGCCTACTGAACAATAAATTTACAATATATTGCGAAAAGTTATTATTACTTTCGGCAGAAACCAGTCTTCAAAGGTTGAATTTTTTGTAAGCAGAAAAGCGAGGACATTTTGAGAGTTGAAGGTCTGAGTAACGGCTCTTCGTCGCCGAAAATGAACCACGTTCTGAACATTACGGAAAACAATTTATTTATGGACTCTTTCAATCTGTCACAAAACACGTCTGGTGAAGATACTGTCTCGCACATAATAACCAGCGCCATAAACGTTCCGTCTATGCTGGTAGCCATTGTGGGCAACAGTTTGATTTTAGCCGCCATTTTGAGCACACCTTCGCTTCGTTCACCGGCCATACTTTTGCTGTGTAATCTGGCTGTTTCAGATCTTCTCGTCGGTCTCGTTATCCAGCCACTTTTCATTGTCAGCGTTTTTCACTCAACAAGTCTCTTGTTAACCGGTATATGGTTCATACTGTCGAACAGTGCATGTGGAATTTCTCTCTGTACGTTGACAGCCATAGCCGTGGATCGATTCCTCGCTCTTCACTACCACCTAAGATACTCAACAATAGTGACTTCCTTTCGCATCAAGACCTTCCTAACTGCTCAGTGGCTTACGAACTTGATATTTTCTGGTACGGTCTTCTTCTGGAGTTTACGCATATTTTCCCTTTACTTAACTATCTTTGTTTGCCTGTGCCTAATCATTTCAGTATTCTGTTACGTGAGAATATTTAAAATAGTTCGCCATCAGCAGAAAAAGATTCATTGCCAACATCAAGCTGTTAATTTGCCTCAGGGAAGCACAATTTCAAATTTGCTTCAGTTCAAGAAGAGTGCGATAAATTCGTTTTTGTTTTTTATCGTGATGGTTCTTTTTTACATTCCGGCGTCGACTTATTTCTCCCTTTTTTTCGTCACAAAAACCCCTTGGCAGAGTGGATGGAGGGTTGCAACCACTTTAGTTTATATAAACTCTTCAGTAAACCCGTTCTTGTATTGCTGGCGAATGGGTGATCTCAGAGCTGCAGTGATGAAGACTGCCAGGAAGTTGTTTTGCAGAAAATAACTATGACGACATTGGCCAATTTTGATTTGTGACTTGTTAGCTTCGCGTTCACGAATAAAGCGTGCTGTTGTTGAACTGCCATCTTGGAGTCCTCAGTTCACTTTGTTTTCTTCTCTAGCTTAAATCCACCGGCGATAATTGTCACAACAAAGAACCAGAAGGTGAAGGAAAAATAGTTTTCTTGGTTTCCTTAAAAGAAACTAAAATTAGTGTAGTAAGAAATGTATTACTAAAACAGTACAAAACGTATGCATGCTGAAGAAGTTCACCATTTCAATGGCGAGCAAATCATAAGACATTGTTAACGGAATTGATAGTGGTTAATTGTCAGAATGCTTCTCTTTAATTTTGAAACTACACAACTGCAAACATTTGGCAAAAATAGCCAAAAATACAGTTATTTTTATATCATGACCGCTGGAAATATATTTCTTAGACAGCTCTTAGACGTAAGACCCCTAGGTAAGACCCCTGGATGTGAGACCCCTGGATGTAAGACCCCTGGATGTGAGACCCCCGGATGTGAGACCCCTGGATGTGAGACCCCTGGATGTAAGACCCTTGGATGTGAGACCCCTGGATGTAAGACCCCTGGATGTGAGACCCCTGGATGTAAGACCCGTGGATGTAAGATCCCCGGATGTGAGACCCCTGGATGTAAGACCCCTGGATGTAAGACCCCCGGATGTAAGACCCCTGGATGTGAGACCCCTGGATGTAAGACCCGTGGATGTAAGATCCCCGGATGTGAGACCCCTGGATGTAAGACTCCCGGATGTGAGACCCCTGGATGTAAGACCCATGGACGAAAGAACCCAGGATGAAAGACCCCTGGATGTAAGACCCCAGGACGTAAGACCCCTGGATGTGAGACCCCTGGATGTGAGACCCCTGGATGTAAAGACCCCCGGATGTAAGACCCCTGGATGTGAGACCCCTGGATGTAAAGACCCCCGGATGTAAGACCCCTGGATGTGAGACCCCTGGATGTGAGACCCCCGGATGTAAGACCCCTGGATGTGAGACCCCTGGATGTGAGACCCCTGCATGTAAGACCCGTGAATGTAAGATCCCCGGATGTGAGACCCCTGGATGTAAGACCCCTGGATGTGAGACCGCTGGATGTGAGACCCCTGGATGTGAGACCCCTGGAAGTAAGACCCGTGGATGTAAGATCCCCGGATGTGAGACCTCTGGATGTAAGACCCCTGGATGTAAGACCCGTGGATGTAAGATCCCCGGATGTGAGACCCCTGGATGTAAGATCCCCGGATGTGAGACCCCTGGATGTGAGACCCCTGGATGTAAGACCCCTGGATGTGAGACCCCTGGATGTAAGACCCGTGGATGTAAGACCCCTGAATGTAAGAGGCGTAAAAGTAAGACCTATGCATGTAAGATTCTAGAAGGGAAGAAATGCAAGACCCCTAGACGTAAGCCTTTAGGATAAACGACTTCTTGACGTAAGACCCCTGGAAGTAAGACCCTGGATAAAAGACTTCTGGATGTAAAACAACTGGTCGTAATACCCCTTAAAGTAAGACCCCTAAATGTAAGTCCCCTGCACGTAATACCACTCAATGTAAGACCGCAAGACGTAAGACCCTTCGGTGTAAGACCCCTAGGTGTAAGAAGAGCCCTGGATACAAAACCCTTCACGTAACGTCTCTAGATGAAAGACCCCTGCATGTTAGAGCGGTTTTCATTTGAGTGTCGAAAAGTAATTGGTTTTGCACTTTCTACACGATGCGATTGGCTTAAAAGATTCGCGCCACCTTTTCATCCAATCAGAAGTAAAACCAAAGCCAATTGTGACGCGCTCGCATGCATTTTCCCGCGCTTTGCGTCAGCCACATGTAATTACTTCGAGTTTTGATTGGTTCAATGTATTGTCTGTGTCCTATGTGATTGGCCAGAGTAATTACTTTGGTTTTGGTTTTACGACACTCAAACAAAAACCACTCTAAACGCCTGAATGCAAGACCCCTCGACGTAACAACCCAAAATGTAAGACCCTAGACCGTAAAACCCCTGCGCGTAAGACCCCTGAATGTAGCTTGCCTGGACGTAAGTCCCCTGGATGTAAGATCCTTGGACATAAGAGCCCCGGACGTATGACACCAAGATGTAAGACCCTGGACGTAAGACCCCTGGATGTAAGACCACTTGACGTAAGATCCCAGGATGTAAGACCCTTGAAAGTAACCCTCCTGGACGTAAGAGTCCTTGATGTAAAACCAATGGACGTAAGACCCCTGGATGTAAGACCGCTGGATGGAAAGACCCTAGAAGTAAGACCCCTGGATGTTAGGACCCTGGAGGTAAGACTTCTGGGTGTAAGACCCGGGGTGAAAGACCCCTGGATAAAAGAAGCCTTGATGTAACATTCCCAGATGTAGGACCCTCGAAAAAATTCGCCTGGATATGAGATCACTCAATATAAGACGCCAGAACGTAAGAACCTTCTATGTAAGACCCCTGGGTGTAAGACCTCTGCACTGTAATTAAGACCCTTGGTTGTAATACCCCTAGATATAATACCCCTGGACGTAGGGCGAATGTAGTAGCTCTGGATGTAACACGCCTGGACGTAAGACTTCTGGAAGTTAAGGACTCCTGGACGTAAGACCCCTGGAAATAAGACCACCAGAAGTAAGACCCCTAGACATGAGACCCCCGGGACGACAGGGACAACCAGGACAAGTAGCTCAACCGGTGCAAAAGGAGCAACCAGGACAACTGTGACAACCGGGACAACTGGGACAAACGGGACAACCGAGACAATCGGGACAACTGTGACAAACGGGACAACCGTGACAACCGGGACAACCGGGACAACTGTGACAACCGGGACAACTGGGACAAACGGGACAACCGTGACAACCGGGACAACTGTGACAACCGGGACAACTGGGACAAACGGGACAACCGAGACAATCAAGACAACCAGAACAACAGTGACACCAGGGACAGCAGCAACAACAGTGACAAAAGGGACAACAGGGACAACAAGGATAACAGAGACAACAGGCACAACATGGACAACATGGACAACATGGACAACAAGCACAACAGCGACAACAAGGACAACATGGACAACCACACAGGGAGAAAAAGAACAACAGAGACAGCAATCAAATGGATAACAAGAACAACAAGGATAAGAGGGACAACAGGGATAAAAGGGACCACAACAAACACAACAGGGACAACTGAGACAACAGAGACAACCGGGACAACCGAGACAACTGAGACAACCGGGACAACCGAGACAACTTTGCGACCACGACAATGGAGTCAAATGAGACAACCGGGATGGCCGGGTCAACCGAGATAATTCCTGGACTACCTTGACGATCAGGACAACCAGTACAATCGACATAATCAGGAGGAACCGTAAAACCAAAACAACGGAGACAACCAAGACAACCGGGGCGACCTGGAGAACCGGGACAACCTGCACAACTGGGAGAACGAGGACAAAAGGGAACAGCATGATAACCGGGTCGACAGTGCCGACCTAGACAACCAGGACAACAGGGACAACTGGGACAACTTGGACAATCGGGACAACCGAAACTACATGAAGAACCGAGACAGTCTGCTTCAACCAAGAAGATTGGGACAACCGGGTACACTGAGACAACCGAGACACCCAGGACAACTTGGACACTGGGACGACCGCGACAGCTGGGACAATCAGGGCAGCTGGGACAACTGAGACAGCCAGGACAACTAAGACAACCTGGGCCCAGTTGTTCGAAGTCCGATTAGCGCTTAACCCAGTGTTAAATTCAACCCGAGTGTCTTTTTCTTTTGTTCAAATCATTTTTCGGATAATTTTCTCTAGTATTCTCAAGAGCATCTAGTCATCAACTTGTTGACAAAAAAAAGTAAACTGAATTTACTTTTAACCTTTCATATCTAAATTCAAATTGCGCACTAACCCTGGGTTATCTTATCCCAGTTTGGAACAACCCGGCCAGGACGTAAGACGCCTGGAGGTAATAGCCCTTGATCTAAGACCCTTGGACTTAAGACCCCTGGATGTAAGATCCCTGGACATAAGACACTTAAACTTAAGACGTCTGGATGTAAGATCACTGGAAGTAAAACCCCTGGACGTAAGACTCTGTAATGTGAGACCACTAGACTTATGAGCCCTTGATGCAAGACCCTTTAACGCGTGACCCTTGGACGTAAGACCCGTGGATGTAAGATCCTTAGAATTTAAGCCCCCTGGATGTGAGACCACTGGAGGTAAGAGCTCTGGATGTAGGAGCCCTGGATTTAAGATCCCTGGACGCAAGATTCCTCGTCATGACACCCCTAGATGTACGACCCCCAGACGTAAGACGCCTAGATTAAGGTCGACTGGACGTAAGAACCCTAGATACAAGACCCCTGGACGAAAACCCCTGGAGGTAAGACCCCTGGACGCAAGACCCATGCACGTTAGGAGCCTATCACCTTTCCAAGTAAGTACCCTGGACGTAAGGCCCCATCGATGCAAGACTCTTAGACGCAAGACCCTGGACGTAAGACGCGTGGATGTAAGACGCCTGCTGGATGTAAGACCCTTAGATGTAAAGCCCCTGGATGGAAGACCTCTAGATTTAAGACCCCTTGACGTAAGACCCCTGGCTTTAAGACCTCTGGATGTAAGACTACTGGACGTAAGAGCCGCGGATGTAAGTTCCATGGACGTAAGACCCCTCGATATAAAACCCGTGAACGTAAGACCCCTGGATGTAAGCGCCTGAACGCAGACCCTGGACGTAAGACTCCTAGATGTAAGACTCCTGAACGTAAGGTTGAATGTTTTCCTGATTAAGGGGAAAAGAATGATCATATCTGGGCAGAATTCGGTCATTTTGCTTGTCTAGTTGTCTGAGAATGTTTTCATATGATCGCGATTTTCTCACGATTGCCTAGATTGAAGTTCAATGCGTACATCTAAACTATTAAGGTAGCTGCAATCGTTCAGGGTTTTCTTTGATTGCCTGGGTGTTTTTATATGATTGTCTCAATGGTCTAAGCAGTATTTGACACGACTAGCCACATGGGGCGATCCGGGCGATCCGGACGATCCTAATTATGTAAAGTCCTAGGGGTTTTTCCCTGCGGTGAGTGCTTTTAATAAAACGTTCTAAATCCCGCTTTGAGAAACTCAAAATCTCAACTTGTCAAAAATGGCTTCGAAATGGCTCTAGAAGTGAACAGACAGTTTAACCCATTCGCCCCTGAACCGCCCGTAACCGCCCGTGCGGATCCAGGTCCTTTCTACCCTTTGTGACGTCATCAGTTTTAACAGTCAAGGACAACTTTCTTCGCTAACTTGTGCAGAGTGAAGAGATCTTTCAAACCATATACCAGAATGAGCACAATTCAGTCAAGGACACCGGAGAAAGAAGCAAAAAACCACGTGACATTGACCTGAAAATCTGCATGAAAATCTTGTTCCATTGCCCACCTACCTTTCCTTTCACCTAATCCTAAGATCCTAAAAGCTTTCCTAAAAACTCTTCCCACCAAAATGAAGCCTACTAAATGCCCAGCAAGAGAAAAAAAAAATGAGGCAAGAAAAGCGAAAAAAGAAGGGAGGAGAGAAAGCGAAATTTTGCTTTCTGCGCATGCCCGAACTTCGCAAGCTGATATTTTGCATCTGGATCAGAAGGCTGCGAAGTGTACGACCGGTGAACCGGTTTGTGGTAAGTTTTAGCACGACAGTGACCAGAAAACCACTCGACTAGCTTCAAAACGCGTTTTTCGGCAAAATCTCCAGGAGCGAATGGGTTAAGCAAAGTACCAAGCTTTTTGAAAAAAATCCACTTTTCAGCATAAAACAACCAAATCTGTCTATTTCATGTAAAATCAGGTGAAAAAGTTGGTAAAAGGCCATTTTTAGGTTTTTTGATTAAGAGCTTACATACCCGAACAGTCTGGGTGGCCTGTGCGGTGTAGAGCAAAGGTAAACTTCTAGTTCCCAATCCTTTCACTAACATCAATAATGTCATGGCCGCTGCGAGGACGAAATGGCAATTTGTTCCTCCTAATTGCGTCGATTGTCTGTATTTTGATCACAATTGTAAACTACAATGTGTTACGAGAGTTGCCTTCCGATTCAACGTCCTGGACCAGGTCCAGTGTGCAAGGTAAGTGAATTTTTGCCGCATGATTTCACGGTTCACTTCTTCTGTCGTTTTTTTGGTAAATACAGCATTTGTTTTGAATGGTGCAGAGTAACTCCGGTTTAGCACTAGTTTGTCCTTGCGACTGGGATAACTTGAGAACTATCCCTTTCATTTGTAATAAGCCCACAGAAAATCGTTTTTTCTCCGTAGGCTATTAATCCCAGAATCATTGACTGAAACTTATATTGGAAAAATAACTTCTTGAATTGCATATTTAGAAACGGATGTACAGCAAATTTTTGCCCTCAGCGTCTATGATCAACATTCTTTCGCAACAATTTACTATAAGCTATACCGTTAATCGTAAATTTATAACTCTTAAGCTGATTTCTTGATGCATAGAACTAATGCCATACTGTTGGTGTCCTTTGATGACTTCCACGTGAAGGGCAAGTTTGTAATTTTTATTCTGATAATCCATTTGTATTTTGGGCTCGTGCAGTGACTGAATATCAAACGAAATTTATTTTACCCCACCTAGCCTTTTTATCTCTCTATTCCTTAATTTCTCGCTTTCGCGACCTAAAATGCTCGAGAAAGTCGTCCACGTGTAGTGATTGAATTAAATCTCACTTTGACACAAATGCAATGCTAAGCAATGAAAAAACCAAAGAAAGAATGTTCTGATCTTTAGGTTTCGGGAAGGAGGCTCTACTCTTGTTTTCGTGTTTTTTTCTTTTATTCCTCTTTACCACAAGTATTCATACAGATGGACAAAATTATCTCTTTACCAAGCCTCGTTGTGAACACTTGCCACTGTCGGTGGATGGGTATTCTTTTCAATTATGTAATTACTGCCGTTGAAATTTATTTATATAAAAGTTTGCAAATTAACAACTTCAAAACAAAGCTTAGTGGTGTAATTTGCTCATCTGATGTAAATGCATAAAGCTACTCAGGATTATTTGTCGTAAATTTTATCATAGGTGTTTTTTTTAATTCCCATGTAAACATATAAGCTTAAAATAATCTAGGTTATCTTGTGTCAACGATCCGACTTGGCAGTTTAACTACTATTTAGTTTCGTACGGCGGGTATGTGGGGCACTCCTCAGATAAAATCTGAGGAGTGCCCCACGTACCTGTGGTATGAAACTAAGTAGTAATAAAAATGCCAAGTGGGATCATTGACACCGGATAACCTACAATTATTGTAGATTATACTCTGCTCTATTACTTCTATTGAGCACTCTGCAGATAGGCGTGCATACAAAAACGTATCAACTGGTATAAGCTTAAATATATAGAGAATACTTCATGGAAAGTGCTGGCGTACGGTATTTACGCACGAGTTGTTGACGTATCAGAAATCGAACGAGTGAGCGCAGCGAACGAGTAAGATTTCTGATACAAAAACAACGAGTGCGTAAATACCGTACAAAGCACTTTCCATGTGGTATTGTGTTTATTATATACATACCGAGACATTCATCATTTTGGCGGCCTTTTTATTTTAAATCTTTAAAAAATGCTTATTTGCCGCTACACACTTACCGCAAAATGACAACGAAAACGAAGTATCAGCTTTTTAGAAAAAAAGTTTGTTAAAAACATAAATGACGGTAAGGATATGAGGTAATCCAAGAACTATAAGTAATCTTAACTGTTTGTTGTCAATGCACAATTAAAAATGAGTGAATTTAAGTAAAATGTCCGGTTTAAATGCAAGGCAAAGTAGCTCCGACTAAAAGCACAAGAAAAGCTTACGTCTCGTTCTGTTTTTCCCTTTCCGCTGTTGTTTCGCCGGCTCTCTACCGTTTTCTTTATCGACAGTGAAACGAAACTATTCCACTCCATTTCCGAAATGTTTTTCACTTTTTTAGCGAGAAAAACTGTTTGAGTAAAACTTTTCTTGTTGAATGTGTGCGAAGCGGCGCTGCAAGCTGCAATAAAAGGCGGGAATTTTGGCGCGAAACTCACACACCTCTGTGGCCTCTGATTGGACGTATCATTTTTCTCACACGTGAAAAAACATCGTTCGCGATTCTGATTGGACGTATCATTTTTTTCACGTGTGAAAACCATCGTTCGCTCCCCTGATTGGCTAGAACTAATTTGCGTACGAAAATTTACGACATAGCTTTTTGGTGAGTATTTCTCAGTATGTATATAATAAACATTTGTATCTTGTTTAAGTTACTCATTCTTGAGGTAAGGTGTTGTGTTACTTAACTCAGATATTTTTTTTTAATGTGTGGATAAACAACAAAACAATGCAACCGATTTTTACTTTAATTTTCTTTTATTTTCTGCAGTATTGTTTGAAAAAGTTAATCATACAATATTTTCACCAAACTTAAGCTTTAGATAATAAATGAAAAGAGAAATTAACATTTGACAGTCACTTAAAACTGAAACTTACTAGCAACTGGCAGCTTGAAACTTGAGTTTTTTTAAGTTGTATTGTTGGTTAGACAGTAGAGCACATTCTTAACTTTCACTTGGTCTGTGCCTTATCCTCTGGCTTTGGTATTTCATGGTGCAAAACAATTTGCACTTTGTCAATCAATCAATCAATCTATCTATCGATAGTTGATCAATCAATCAATCAATCAATTAACAAAACATGTAGCATTTCATGGAAAGAAAGAGCAGTTCTATCAGCTCTTTATTCTTGGTATTCCAAATTATTAATTTGAATTAAATGCAATTAAAGGGTTCCCTGAAAAAAGGGCGTAATTTGCTTATCATAAGCAAATATGGGAAACCCTTCAATTATTCTTCACTGATTTAGATTTCATAACACTTTAAGCCCAATATAAACATACCAATTCTCTAGACTGATCTCTATACATTTCCCTAAAGATTTAGTTGAAAGAATTTATTAAAAGATCAGCATTTCCCCATTGGTGATCATCTTATATATTCCCATAACCTTTTCTCTTAATGTTGTATGGATATTATTGGGAGAAAACTGATCTTGCATGGTCACTCAGGTACTGTTTTGTACTGATTCTACAACAGGTGACTGGGAAAACAAGGACTTTGAACAGCGGTTAAATCGTCTTGAGAAACATATCTTCGGAAAAGGTAACATAATGAGTTGAACCTCCATTAAGCAACCAGTCCCTCGGAGTACCCGCAAGTGACCACTTAACTCTTTAAGTCCCAATATCCACATACAAATTCTCCAAACTGGTCTCTATACATTTCCTTTAAGAATTAGTTGAGAGAATTTGCTGAAAGATCAAAGCATTTTCTCTTTGGTGATCATTTTATTAATTCTCATAACCTTTTCCTTTGCCAATGCATTGATATCGTTAGGAGAAAATTGATGTTGATCACTGTTGGGACTTAAAGGGTTAATGGAGGTCAGTCGCTCAATAGAGGTGCATCATAAATCAGCATAATCTATAGCAGAAACATCACTGTCTTTATTTTGGAAGAAAAGTGCGATGAAGGAGCATCACTGGTCAAAAATTTGTTGTCAACCTCTTATATATTGGACTGTATTTTCCTTCGTCATATTCTTGAAGTGAAGCCAAACTTTGTGAAGATCAGTGAATTAAGCATTTGATGGCTGCTTAATATAAAGGTGACAATTAATGGTGGTACAAAAAAGGGGCCGCAGTCGCTTAATAGATGTGGCCGCTTAAAGATTATTTTGGTACTTTGATTACTGGACGCTCGATCAATCAAGGGTGGCTATTTGATAGAGATTTGACTTTATTTTATTTTTTGTGTGTGACTTGTTTCTGTAAATACTATCTTGTAGCACAGTGCTTATAAGGGATCTGGAAGCCATCTATGTTCTCATTATGTTCTCAAGTGATGCATGTATTCCATATAATGTAGTTCAATGCATGTAAGACATTTTTTCTTTGTTTTGTACAATTGTTTAGATTACAGTCCTAGTCAAGAAAATGGAGGTGTCGATCAACGATTAGAAAAGTTGGAACAACTTATAAATACAGGTACAAATATTGCATGATTAAGGCCCTCTTATAACTATATAAGTGACATACTGTATGTCCCTGGTCAGAATTTCAAAACCAGCTGTCTTTTTTGCATAAATTTATTATTTCAGAGGAAGCCATGCCACTCTTGGTATTTCACCATTGCGTTACTATTGCTCTTTTCTGTGTTGCTGTCATGGTTTCAGCCCATCTTTGTGTCATTTGTCACCATTTCTACTGTCCTATGTGGCTGTTTCAAGGCCATGTTGCTTGTCAGAATTTTACCCAAACAGGGCCCCATGATTATATAAATATATCATCAATAACAAGTGGAATAATGTTTGCATTTACATCAATTCAATGTTCAGTTTTGAGCACTGCATTATATGTTTTTTTTTTTTATAGAGATTGCATGTTTTAATTTATTTAGGTACTCTTTATTTCTAAAATTTACGAAGCTTAAGATATAAACTTCAAGTAGGGATTTGTTAACTTGCTATTTAATTTAACTATTTTCAGTAAAACTGCAATAACCTTGTTCACATTTAGTTCTTTGTCTCACAGTTTTAATAGATGTTATTCAAACACACCAAATAAATGACTGGTTTCCAGTTGGTTTTACAATTGGTAGAGCAATTCAATGCATGTACCAGTATACAGGGTCAAAGATTTGAATAGTGTACAAGCCTGAGTACAGTTTTCAGGCTTCCTTTTGAAAAAAAAAAAGCTACTTAAAACTGCAATGATCTTGTTTTTTAAGATACAAACAGAGGGGATTGAGCTAAACTACATGCAATAAGCAATCTTTCTGTCAATGCCCAACATTTTACACATAGTAATAATCTGGTGGATAATTGATTTTGTCAGTGGTGTATTTCCTTGATCTTAATTTTGGATCTTTGATTATAAATATTTTACTTCCATTGTGGTGACCAGAAAATGGAAAGAAACAGGAATGTGAGATTCCACATGACTCGCTGTTCCCATTTTGTGAGGACAAAGTTTCCGTAAGTCTACTTGTACACTTTTCAGTTTTACTTTTCAAGGAGGATCTAGTCGGGGGACGGGGAGGGGGAGAGGGAGGCGTCGGGGAAGAGTCCTTGGGTAACAAATACATCTGTCTCCATAATTAATTCAGATACTCTCTCTATCTTAGAATAGAGATATAAACTTCGTATCTATGGACTATCCCCACCCCAATCAAAAAACCATGGTTCAAGGAGATGGCGTGGCCAGGGGCCAATTTTTGTGTGGCCCCTATACATGTACAGTGTGTTTGACCCTATCACACATGGCTAGTGCTGTGTTCATTGCAATAGAAAATGAATGTGGCACATCTTTGGCTGGGGGTCTTACATAATATGGCAATTGCAAAAGAAATTGCAAATTTTGTAATCAGCAATTTTTTATTTGTTTTTGCAACCCTTTTAACATCTGAGACATGCAAAATTTCTAGTAGGGGCAGAAACGTCAATTAAAGGAACTGTAATAAAATATTTGTCATGTTTGCTAAATAAGATTATAATTTATGAAGACTGAGGGATAGCTGTCAAGGAACAAAGGATTTTGTTCGGCTTGAAAAAAATTTGAGGCCTGCATCTTTGAAGTTGGGTGGCGTCAGTTGAGAAAATTTTGGTAGGTTAAAAAAAGTCGTTCGCACTAGAAATGGCTTCCTGTTGACAGATTTTTTTACAAAACAAACAAAATTATGCACAGTGTGAACAGGGCCTAAGATGGAGTAAACAGGGCTTAACATGGGGTTTATTCAGGCATGAATGGGTTGATGCTTTTAAGTATTAAAATGACGAAAAGTTCACAACATACTTACAGTTTTTATGAGAGGTGTTAATGTCGCTCATCCATTAGTTATATTTGCCATGAGTAGTTGTTCTTGCATGAATTTTTTTGTTGTGCACTTTGAGTCCTGCCTTGTAAATGATAAGGTAAATAAGAAAAACAAAATATATTTGATATTTTTGGTTTGTTTTCTTTTTTAGTGGATGAGAAATTTATGGCAAACAAATTCAGCGTGCTACATTGGACAGCATCACGTGAAGCCAGAGAACTTATGTTCAATACTTGTTTATCTTAGTGAGGTACATGGTACTGCTGATGATCAACATACTTTGCTGTTGATCAAGAAATATAAACATTGGCACTTGAAGTACAGTGGAACCTTGATATATCAAAGTGCCAATGGAGTGGCAAAATTTGTTTGCTATACCGAGGCTTGGTTATATCAAGATACTTTTCGATATATTTTACTATTACTGGGGGTAAAGAAAATCATTCTTTATGCCGAGGACTTGGTTATATAGAGGTTCGTTATATCAAGGCTCCACTGTACATGACTGTAACTGTTCTGGGAAGAGTTCATACTTATAGTAACCTCGACATTTTCATTATCAGGAGTGTCAAGTCAATGATTATTCTCATTCTTTTCGAGAGTCTAAAATACAGCATGCCTGCCTAAAACATACTTTTCGTGGAATTTGTGTTCAAGTTCTCTACATGTTTATGTATGTCTTAATAAGTTTCTGAACGGTGTCACATCAATCTAAAGAGGTTTTTGTCTGGAAATTTAATTCCCAGAGGTGAAGTTGTCACCCAAAAAACTTGAAGTCTTGTAATAATATTGATAATCATGCATAGGTTGAAAGATTTTGCCCAGTATTACCATGGCGACAGTCGAATGCAAGCACAGACACAAGAGAACGAAAGGTTTGAATGATAGTTAATAGAGATGTTCAGTTAACACTAATTTCGTCTCTTGGTAATACAATCTATGGATCTTTTTCTAGCAATTTCATTGCCAACAAACCAAACTTGTTTTGAAATCATATTATGGGATTGTTAAGATTTTTACTTTGACATTGTCATTCCAATGGGCAAAAAGTTGTATTACTCCGAAACGAGCAAATGAGAAAGAGATAGGAAAATTTTCTATCTGGATAACAACAATATTGTGATACAAATAGATGTCACTGGCTTTTGGTGAACTTTGTGGTAATTTTCGTTCCACTATTTGCGTACTTTAATACATTGTTAGCAAGTCACAGTTACGGAAAAAATTGGCATCTATGAAGTAAAGTTCTAAATGGAGAACTTTGGGACAGCTTATTTCATCCTTTTGTACAAATTTGTACACAGTAATGCAATCTGAAATTAATTACTACTGCAATTACTACTGAAATTACTCCTGCAATTTTTGAGTGAAGATATGATCGTCGCAGTGGTAGTTGCAATTTAAGTAACTGGAAAGTAACCCGCAAAAATTTCGGGAATGATACATAGGGCGAAAATGATTCCTTTCACGGGTAAGATGAATTCGACAAATTCTTTCAGTACTGCAAAAGGAAACTCCAAATATATTATTCCTTCCCCCCCCCCCCCCCCAAAAAAGAAAATTCCTCAAAATTGGTTTATTGGCATCCTACTGATTTAAGCCCCGTGCAAAAGGACGGAACATTGTTGACCAACAACTCCCAACATTGTTGTTTGTTTGCACACCCTGTTGCATGTGGTTGCTAGTTGTGGAGCAAAGTTTTAAACTGGTGAGTGGTCAAACTTTGAGCCAACGACTCCAAACATTTCTGTTGTTCCGTGATCACCGAAGCGTAGCGCAACAATTTTGGATCCGTTTGCACAGCTCTTCCAACAATGTTGGGGCCACACATGCGCATTACACATGGTTTCCAAAGTCTTATGGGTTGTATCCTTCCCACGATGCACTGCAGGTCCCAACATTGTTGGGAGTTGTTGCATCCGTTTGCACACCACTGCCAATACCGACGCGACAACTCCCAACATTGTTGGCCCAACATTGTTGTTTGCAGCAACAACAATTGCTGATGGTACTCTGTCTCCTTCTAAAGCCTGCAGAAATGAGATTTGAGCTGGAGAAGAGTTTTATTGATACGCTGACAAAGCTGAATCTGAGATGGATGAGAGATCGGATCACCAGAATGTGGCCTCAGTGGGCAGCGGCTGCGAAGCAATTTGCAGAAGAAGGAACTCTTCGCAAGCAACATCGAACCAAAAAGGTTGTGTTAATGTCCGACTGTTATGTCCAGCTCTTTTTGTTGTATCCATTTGTATGTTGGTTTTCAACTTAGTACATGGTACGTCATGACAAAGAATGATGTTCTTTTTTCCTATGTCGTTATTGTGAGTCAAAAAAAATCGCGGAGGTCGGATCAACGATATATTATTCTAAAAATCATTGCAACTTCACCGCCTGGTTTGTTTGTATCGAAACAACCTTAATAGCTGATGAGGTGATATTCGGTAAAGAAATATCAAAAAGTGTCAAATGTTTTTTAAAAAACACAAACGTTTCGGGTTTATGACCCTTCTTCAGCACGGGAAAAAACCGTTGTATAGTACTACGCAACAACCTCGCCTCAGTAAATTGAATCGACTTCTGTTCGTATCTAAATAACTCCTAAGGAAACGACTTTGTATTGAAACGACCAGTAAATGTCCAGGCGATTCTCGTACTGTGCAGATACTGCGTGGGAGGGCAAGGGTGGCGCCTATGGCGTAGTAGTGAGAGCGCTCGCCTCCCACCAATGTGGCCCAGGTGCAAATCCCAGAGCTGGCGCCATATGTGGGTTACGTTTGTTGTTGGTTCTGTCCTTTGCTCCCATGCCAGAGGTTTTTGTCCGGGTACTTCGGTTTTCCCCTCTGCTTAAAAACCAGCATTTTCAATTTCTGATTGGCCAAGGAATGGTAGACGAAGAACCACTTTGTGGATGTGCTACCTCTAAATATTAAGTTATTTTACCATTTTTTTATTACAGTCGAACCTTTACTTACGGCCACCTCTCTACAACGGCCACCTCTCTGCAACGGCCACTTTTTTGGCGGAAAGTCCATACATTGACTCTTGTTTAAACCTCTCTACTGCGGCCACGTTCTTCTGTCCCCAAGGTCGCTGTTGTGAGACGATCAACTCTATTTATTTTTTATGCACTTTCCTATTGTTTTAAACAGGTTATTATTTTCAATAAATTGAAGAGCAGGTTACGGCCTTCATAGCTACAACAACCTCACACTGCGCGCTCGGTCATTATTTTTAAGAAGGTCTCGGACTTGAGGCATTATAAAAGTTTCACTTTGAGAAGCACTTACTGAATTCCGGTCCGTGTTTTCAATCTTCTTGTCAGATATTAATTTTCTTCGGAACGTATGCTTATCAACCCAACTGGCTTAACCTAGCGTACACTGGAGCACCCCTCGGAGAAATGGTTCAATGGAGTGACCTCCTAGCTTCCTTGTACATCTTGGGCCATGATTTAACTCTTGCTGTTAATTCCACCACCTATAAGGGGTAAGTAGTTGGATCAATTTAGGTGTCTGGGAAACTGCCCACCTACCCCTCCCCTAAGCGATCATTTTGCCCTAAGTGAGATGTAAGTGTTAATGTTACCTTAAGGGAGCGGTAGGTGGGCAGTGCATTCTTCTAGAGGGGTGACCGGTCGTTTCGCCTACGAGTCGTTTCACTAACGTCCCGGTCGCTAACGTCTTATGTCGTCGTTCCGCTAAGAAGCAAAATGATTCTGCGCCTGTATATACCTCGTTCTCTCAGCCATAAAACAAAAAAGTGCGATACGTATGTACACACCTCGTTCATTTAGCGACTGATCAGATGAAAGCAATTAGGGAACTAACCTAACAGTAACACGTAAGCGAAACGACTTAATAAGTTTGCAAACAGGACGTTGGCGAAACGACTCGCAGACAAAGGTGATCAGGAGGCGGAGATCACATTGTATGTACCAACGCACGCGGAAATAAAGTTGTGATTTAATATAAGTTGAGAGATGGATGGCAACGCCGGGCCGTTGAGTGGCAAATATCCAAATGTTTTTTAAACGCGGTAATGTAATGTTGAGCACACCAAGCATATCTGTTAATCTTTTTTTTATCAATTAATTCCAGCCATCTTTCAGTACCAAAAGTTCGTGGTTGCGCCAACACATTTACCCCAGAGTTTGACCTGATATACACAGACTATAATGGAATGGCTTTTATGACGATGGACGTTACTCCTAACATGTCGCCTTATTTGTAAGTACATTGGATGGCTATTTGTCATTTCGCGTGAGGCTGGGTCCGTTTTGTGTCGAACTGCATTGTGGGATTGTTTTTGGGATGCTATCATGGCATTTCTCGATCTTTCATTGGCTATTTCGAAGTTGTACAAGAAACTTGGGCAGAGTTTGTCAACCTGCAATTCGATACAACTCTGATCCAGTCTCTTGATTTGATCAGGTTTTGACAATAGCGTAATACCGGCTGGTGCACGATATACAAAGTGAATAGCAGGTCTCGAGTTACGTCAGAAAGAACACAACAATGATCCCTAGCCCTTACACAGAAACACAATAAACTTCACACAGTAGAAAGACACAATAGTGCATACATTGACTTGGTATATCGAGCATCACCCGTAATATCAGTTTCAACTACATTTATCATCGGTACGTTGAACTGTGTGCTAGCACATCATTTTTATGAAACAGCTTTTAATTTTCAATATTCATTCAAACAATTTTGAAACTTACAATTTTCCTTTACGTCAGAATTTCTTTAAAACATTCACGGTTCCTTCGCAGTTTTAGGATATATGAATGAATGTTTTAGTCTTGTAGCTGTTATTCAAAAGTCATTTGACACTCTTCATGTGTCATATTTTGTGTATTCTTGCCATCGTTTTGGATCAGTTCAGCTATTTCGCCGAGGCATGGCGGGTGAAATCCTTCGCTGTTTTTTTTTTCGAGCCTTGCACCGAGCGGTATCGCCGTTCTGTGCGTGACGCCAATCGTTTAATAATTTTTCTATTATTCCACTAATGTAGTTAGTTTAGTCATATTAGAAGAAACAATGTATCTGCAACATTGCAGTTAGCCAGTTTACATGTAGCTAGGTTCTTTAACCAGGTGCTGCGGGGCTTCCTGGGTTGTAAGCCTTACTGTAGAGAGTTTGTGATGAACGTATTATTTTGTTTTTCTTCCATTTAGATGTCGGATACGAATACTTGACTCGTTTGGCACTGAAGCAGAGTTTAATTACGGAGCTTACAGAGGATCAATACCTGGTGGAAGATCCGCTTGGGCTAACGCTGACCTTAATTTGCGACAAATATTTACCATGTTTCGTAAGTTTACCCTGACCATGTGTTTTGCACGGTTTACGGTCGTTTCGTCTATGAGTCGTATCGTTTTGCCTACGCGTTAGGTAAAAAAAAGCCCGAATTTAAAATCCTAAAAGTCTGGATTTAGGTTTGAGCTAACCAACCAAATTACTTTTTTTTTTCTCAGCTCACAGCCCAGACAATTCATTTCTTGGTTTTGTTGTCAGTGATCCAATTCCAGCAGATGCGAAGCCGCTGAACAAGAAGGCGATTGGTCTCGTTTATGGAAAGGACGCTGATTTTTGGGCGGTAAGAGCTGAACTGTGTTGATAGGTCGCTGTTCGTTTTTCAGCTATTCAAGTCGGTCAGGCAGTGTTTGGTCGTTCCTTCCATCTGTCTGTCTGTCTGTCTGTCTGTCTGTCTGTCAGTCTGTCTGTCTGTCTGTCTGTCTGTCTGTCAGTCTGTCTGTCAGTAAGTGAGCTAGTGGCCTGGTTTTGTCAGTCAATTCATTTGTCTTCACTGTTGTCAGTAAAGTCAGCCACTGAGTCTTGTTATTCACTCAATCAATGAATCAGCCATTCTTTTGGTCAGTTGACCTATCAGCTGATGATTTGTTAGTCAGTTCTTTAGACTATATCGAAACGGGTCTTTTAAAGGTTGTAAACGTGTTCAAACTTTGCGTTTACAACGTTCTTCACGAAAATGATATCTCTCTGTTTACAAACCTTACCCTGAACACATCACTTGTAAATGTGTTCTTTCATTACGCCAAACCGACTCGTGTTAACATCGTGCTACTTAGTCTTATCCGTTTCATGTATTTGTTTGTTTCAACTGTTCTTTATTTCCTTCTGTTACAGGGCAAGAGAGAATATCTTGATATCTTGCATAAATATTTGGAGATTCATGGAACCTTTTTTGGAGTTTCGGTATGTTTTGCTCAGTTTTATCCTCACCAGCAAGTATAACGAACATTGAATTAATTTTATCAAGACATTTTGTGTTATTCCCAGCTGGCTCCTCCCTCAAGCTCTAATGGTGAGAATTTTCGTAAACAATATTTTTCGTGAACAGGAAGAAGAAATAAAAAAGAATGTGCCAGACTACGTGATCACCCATGGTATTCTCAGTAAACCTGATCTAGAAAAACTGTTACAGGACACCAAGGTTTGTATCTCATTTCTTTGTATTTGGAGTTGTTAACCAAATCACTTCCAAGAGTCGCTCAAGTTAAACTAAAAGGAAGATCCCAAATGTGCGAGCTTTCAAGCTTTCTCTCGAAACAACAGAGTTTGTGCGTATATCCCCTCTTAAAATAAAGTCTATTGATTGATTGGTTTGGCTGACTGATATACAGTCCAGAATTAGTGTAAACTGGAAAATAGTGTTGCAGAAAGTTTGTTTCTTTCAATGTGACGTAACTGTGAAACATTGATTCGTTTGTTTAATTTGACCTTAATATGATGAAGCTGTTCCAATATGGCGGATTATCCAAGATAGCGGTCATTTTCAATCATGACGTAATTTTCACATTTTGTGACGTCATGCATAAACAATCAAATATTTCAATAAATTAATTTTTGTATTTTTTTAATTGGAATTACAGGTTTTTATAGGTCTTGGGTTCCCATATGAAGGTCCCGCACCTCTAGAGGCTATTGCCCAGGGATGTATCTTTCTGAACGCTAAGGTAACCCGATAAATCGCGCAGTTTTTTAGTAGAGTTAATACAAGTGAGCTTGTTACTATTTATCATGGAATGTTCCTTGCTTTTCAGTTTGATCCACCTCACAACAGGATTAATACTGAGTTTTTTAAGCTTAAACCAACCCTAAGAGAGGTAAGTTCTTCGCTTCAGGGCATAAGAACTCTGGAAATTAACTTCTCAATCTCATTTTTTATTCATGCAGTCAACAGCCAATAAATAACAGCCGTTTGGGTCAGGTAGATGAATCTTGATACCTAATGGAACGCCAGATAAAACACCGCCAGGTTTTCATCTCACCCTCATTTTAATGAGATGAAGGTTAATGTTTTATTGGTGAACACTACTACCTGACAACTCATGCAAATAGTGTAGTGCCAGAGAAAACATGTCGCTGCATAATTTCTTACTGCTTTATTTGAGAAGACATGTCAAAAAGTCGGGTTTTGTGCTTCATCACGGGTGAAATCACTTTCATCTGTTGTCGAGGTGTTTGGAACCCGTGGTAAAGCATGAAGCGCTGGTTCTTGACAGATTACTGAGTCTATATGCTTTGAGCTGAAGAATGTGGCCTTTACAACTTATGCTGCGCCCCGTTAATGAATTCAATTCTTTAATAATTAATTATCGATTAACCAAGGGAAGAAAACCTCCCTTGGAAAATTAAGGAAAACGTTTGGGCATTCTAAGGTGTAAGCATGTAGCATTTTTAAGTTTTGAACGACTTGAAGCTCATCGAGCCCTTTAAAGTGTCAAATGAACTTTTTTCCCTGCCACAAGCCTATTATCGAATAGTAATCTTTATGTATTTTGAAATACAATAGGACTTCAGCATCGAAACATGTATTGGAACTTACTGAAAATGGCCATTTCCTAGTTCCAAAAACTCAAAACGAGGCTAAATGCAAAGCCTTTCTTGATAAAGGAGTTTTATTTACATGAGTATTTAAATTATTTTCATATTAATTGCTATACTTTTGGACTTAGCTTTACTTTGAAACATAGACTCTGGGCAACTCGCAAATTAGACTTGCTACAAGTCGACCTTTCATAAGCTCTTAAAAGTGAGCGAAGCGAGCTTCAATGCATGAGGTCGCGCAGCGACCGAGCGAGCGACGAAGTCTTGATCATATTATAAATTAACGCGGGAAAAAAAATGATTGACATATACTCTGTTCGGAGCGACGTGAAATGTCACTCATTGTTCTATTGGTCAATTGTCATGGCGTCACCGAATTTCGCGCCAAAGAGGTATGAAGAGTTCTTTAAAATGGCATAACCAACCAGGGAAAAAAATAATGGACTTTTAGAAAGTCTACTCGCAAATGGCCTATTTCGTTTGGAAGTGCTGCACAAGCGATGTGTCATGTTTCATTGTCTTTAGCTTTCTCTGTCGTTTTTTGTTTTTTTTACAGTTGACTTCCCAACACCCGTATGCAGAGGTGTTTATAGGTGAACCGCATGTTGCTACTGTAGACATTGGGAACCTTTCGCTGGTAGAGGATACCGTCAAACGAATTTTAAACCTCGAGGTTAGTATTTTTTAAAAAAACCTTGCAAATAGCATGTGCTTTTATTTCCACCTAATGAGTCTTTTGTTTAGGTATTGATGTTTTTAGGAAAATATTGATGTTGGTCACTACAGGGACTAAAAGGGGTAATTGTAGGGACGTTTGTGTTTCTCCCTTTTCACCTTGTGTTGGTCTTGGAGAGGATGATTGAAACCGGATCCTTGGCGAAAATGTCTTTGCTCAATATGTGCGGTGCGCAATATGTGATAAACCTATGCTGTAAGCAAAATTGCAAACTTCACGAGAATAGCAACTTCGATGTTCTACCAATTGGCCGAAAATGGTGCTTTATAATTTGTACTCGGATTACGTTAGTTTGGACCTGCACGTTTATCCCTCTCACCCTCCCCTCCCTGATTACGTTAGTTTGGACCTACACGTTTAGCCCTCTCACCCTCCCCTCCCCGTTTACGTTAGTTTGGTCGACCTACACGTTTATCCCTCTCACCCTCCCCTCCCCGATTACGTTAGGTTGGACTTACAAGTTTATCCCCTTCACCCTCCCCTTCCCTCCTCTGAAAATGAAAGAAAAATAATTTGTTTGTTCACGATTTTAGGTGAAACCTTACTTACCTCTGGAGTGGACGCCTAAAGGAATGCTGGAACGCGTCAATGCCTTCACCGAGTATTATGTAAGTACAGTACGTGCCAGCTTTGCCCGCTCGTAAGGACTGATTGGATGAAACCAACGTCACGTGGGTTTTCAGGCGGCAAGCAGTTGACGAAAGTCTCCAATATAAGTTATTGCGCTCGGGTTTGTTTAGTTTGGACTGCAAAAAATAAAGTCAACTTGAAATGTTTAAGACGAAAATAGAAAAATATGTGTGTTCTTCGTAACAACAGTCGTTAATCTCTGACTCGTCCCAGTCATCTCTCATTATTAATATTTGGCGTGGAAGACTAGAACGGGCTCTTTAACGAAGGGGATGACGGGAAGGAAGAAGGGAGAAGGGAGAGACCTCTCGCCTTCCAATTTTCCCCGCGCGCATAACCCAAGCGCTTCCCTTGTAAATAATTAATGAGCAGAGACAACTTGGAGACGACTGGGGACGAGTCAGCGTTAATCCAAAAAAGACGCGGCAATGATTGCCCAGCCATATTTTGCTACTCACTTGATAAATTGAAAAATCTAACTAAGGAGGTGCGATAAAACTCTCAAAGTTAAAATACAAATGCTCATTAGGTTCTTTTTGTTCGCTTTTTTTTTTATTTCAAAGAACTTTTGTGAGCATAGTGAAAGATGGCCGCCATTATCCGAGATGAAGTTGTTTATGGGTGAAGCGGGAAAGTCTTGTGTAGAAGTTTGCAAAATGTCTGGTGAGTTAAATAACGTAACGCGCATTGTAACACTATCTATACGGCTTTGCTATCTCAGTCGCTTTAGAGAAAAGGGCAGGTGGGCGGGAGACGGATGGAACATGGGGGTGGGGGAAAAAGAAAAGGGCAGGAGGTGAGAATTTTAAAAGTGTACAAAGCGGGAGAAATAGGGAAAATTACGCAACAATTGGTAATATTTTGGCATTCGAACTAAAAGGCTAAAGGAAGAAAGCGAACTAAAGGAGCGGGAAGTACAGGAGACGGGAGGTCTGGACCCCTACACCCCCCTCCCCTCCCCTCCCCCCACCCCGCTTAAGGGTTCACACTAGAACGATTGGAGCACTTTTTGTTCCTTCCTGTCATGTTTTTATGAATTTTATCAATTTAGACGTCTTCAGTATTCAAACTGCGCTATCTTTTTCAGTAAACAAATGCGTAAATATTTTTGGTATGTGAAACCCTTTTTGGCAAATTACCTTTCAACTGGAAAAGCTGTTTTTTTAGTTGTCGCTCATAAGCTACTCGAAGCGCACGTGGTTAAACGTTTAGACCAAAAATACGTCACTGCACTTGCAAAATATGTATACCTACCCCTCCCCTGACATAACGTTAACACTAAATTCTCAGTAATCTGCAATTACTGTAATTCAGTAATTTTGGATTAAAGACTGGTGGAGGGGGATAAGAGGGCACTTGGGTCGTAGTCTACTTATCGCGTTTTTCAGGCGGGCTAAGTCAAGCACGAAGGGAGCGAGGAGCGCCAGACCCCCGGCCGCGCGCGTCTGGCGCTCCTCGCTCGCTTTGCGCTTGCTTTGCCTCGCCTGAAAAACACGAGAATATAACTCCATTTATGCAGGCTACCTGGATGGATTTATTCGCAGCATATGCGTTGGCCGTCGCCTTTACCCGGAGTAACTGTTTTTTTTTTTTTCAGTTCAAAATTAAAACAATAAAAAAAATTCCGGCGAGCAAATGAGTGAATCCACTCCAAGAATTGTATGATTTGCTGCACGTGCAAAATATTGTTTTGTTCACCTAACTAGACAAAACGGTGTTGTACAACACATTTTTTCCTTGTATTTGTATATATATTGTAGAAATTTTCCCAATAATCTTGTTAAATTTCAGGGTTATTGTTCTTTCTTGGCCGAGTTTTTTAACTCATTTTTTCCTAGATTGCCCAACTAAAATCAGGGATTTAATTTCTGTTTCTCTCGACGCTTCTTTTCGCCTCTTGGAAGATTAATGGTCACAAGACGACATCATAACAAGCAAGTTGAACGAAATAAATAACAAACAAATTTAGCAAATACGAATTTCGACGGGTGTAGGAGTTTGATAGCTATGTTCTAGTTCGTTTATTGATCATGATATTTTGCCGTTAATTTAGGGCTCCTGTGTGAACCTTCTTACTTTGAAGATGTCAATAGCGGGGAACAATTAGAACAGTAAGTGTCTTAGTTGGATTTGGCCGCTATGCGACTGTTATTTTTATTTCCTTGAAGGTTACGTTCTGAATTGTCTTGGTGTAGCAAAATATGCATTCTCTGAAATTAGTTGGCGGTCTTTCTGCTCCCCATTAAAACACCAGGCAAATGTGGCCACAGAGTCCATCTTAAATTAAGCAAATCTTATTTCATAATTTGTTGAAGTTCAGATGCGGAGCATTTAAAATGTGAAATAGCTCTTTTATTTGGAAGCAATGAAAGTATATATACACTTACCTGGTCTGTTTTTAGTGCATGCTTATTTTGAACGCAGTGGAGAAGAAACAAACCCACGAAACGAAGACACTCCGCTCTGTTGTCCTCGGCCAAGCCGTCAGGCATGGGTCATTTGCATGATGAAGTCACTTTATTTCTTCGACCAGAATCCTTGAGGGTTTTGGTCGCTAAGCACATAAACAAGAAAAATGCTGGCAAACCACGTGTTATGATGATTAATGCTCTTCTACACTCACCATAGGTTTTCATACACAGACTCAAAAGTTAGAACCACCTTGTACAGCATAATAAACAGTACCACAGGAAAGTACTGCTCAGTAGCTTTCATTTGAATGGTCACACCATAAGATTTCATCCACAGACTCAAAAGTTAGAACCACCTTGTACAGCATAATAAACAGTACCACAGGAAAGTACTGCTCAGTAGCTTTCATTTGAATGGTCACACCATAGGATTTCATCCACAGACTCAAAAGTTAGAACCACCTTGTACAGCATAATAAACAGTACCACAGGAAAGTACAGCTCAGTAGCTTTCATTTGAATGGTCACACTATAGAATTTCGTCCACAGATTAAAAAGTCAGAACCACCTCTCAAGACTGCTTTTTCACTCTGGAGAGGAAGTGACACTAAAATGTTTCTTCTTGCAGGTTTGGAGTAAAATGTGGCTCAGTTAAAACAGAGGAATCCCTCTTGGCTCCTTGCTACAGCACGTCAACTAAGGCATGTACCTTGCAGAGATTTCCTCTTCTCTTCAGCTGCGTCAAGAAAGACCCTGAAGTAAAACGGCTGTGTCCTTGCAGAGACTTCCAATCTCAACAAGTAGCCTTCTGCAAACAGTGTCACTAGAGTCTTGTCACGCGGTCTATGATTCCTCTGGCTCTTTAGTTGCGATCGGAATGTTCCTAAATTATCATCAGTGTTCCATATATTGTTAGGGATATGTGCTCAGTTTCCTGAGGAGATAGGACTTTTGTCCCTGGAAGAATGGGTCCAGTTTGTAATCAATTACAGCACTGAGGATCCTTTTGGTGAAAGTTCTGTTTTCCCTGTTATTGTGATCGTGCTGTTGCTGGGAATGTATTCCTTATGTTTCAAACTGAACATAAAATATACATCATTTTGGCCCTTGATGACCTGGCAAATGGGCCTTTTTTCCCTACGAATATGGGTCTGAATTAGTAAACCGATAAGAGCTCTTGTCGGCTGTTCGTGGGAATATGTCCGGTCCGTCACAACGTCAGAGATATGGCCCTGGCTTTAGAGCGTGGGGCAGTTTTGTGGTGACGGCAGAACGTTTCAGATTGGTTATCGGGTTTTGGAGAATTGGTGCTGATGTGTTCGTTTGGAAATTCGGATTTCCTGCGGAAGAGGGAAGGTTTATGGTTTGTTTATTGTGAATACCATTTTATTAAATTATTTAAGTTATTTCACTTATTTTAATTACAGTAAACGTATCGCGTTTTTTTAAAGAAATACTTAGGTGTTATCATATTTTTTAATAGGAAATGTTTTGAACCATTAAATTGTTAGTCACACTTGGAAATACATCAAATTTTAACGACAACTATTTTTCTCTGAGTCGTCTTATTTGTAGACACCGTATTTTTCGTATATTTTAATTACTACTGGTTTCAAAACACAAATTACTACTGATGGATAATATAGTGATAGCATTCAGGGAACTGCAATAGTACTAATATGCTATAATTGTAAAGTATTTACAAAAATGTCAAGCCTTGTTGTCGAAACAAGTCCTGTATCATGGGCCTGACCATATTTACAGTTGTATGATCACCATGCAAATTTCAACAGGAAAAATACAGTATGCCTGCCTTGTTAACTACAGCAAAGTGTTATGGAATGAATAATATTTTATTGGTAAGACTAAAAAGCAATACACTACAAAACTTTTCACAATTAAAATCCAGAATTTGAACATCAAATCTGGAGTGTTTTTTTTTTTTATATAAGAACCTATTTTTCTTTGTCTGGCTGAATAGGTTCTTATATATTTGGGTATTTCAGCCTGTAGGTTCTTAAATCACTAGGTAGGTTCTTAAACGCGGGTTTTTACTGTATCACCTAAATTATTTGTTATTAATCTTAATAAAGAAAAAAGGCTATAATTAAAGAACAAGTTTTTATCTATATTCCATACATAAATGTATGTAAGCAGCTGTAAGTCTGTAGATATGAGGATCGACATTGTTAAATATGAAGAGGGTTTTCGCATTGTTGTCAAAATTATTAAAAAGGGGGTATCTATTACTAATACTCCTGTACAAGTTAGATTGAAGACTATCGTAAAGATTACAATTGAATAGAAACTGTGATTCGTGTTCAACTTCATTTAAGGGGCAGATTCGAAGATTTTCTCAATTACGACCTCCTTCAGGCAGCATTATACAGCACATGCGCATCATGTAACAGTGGCAATCTGCGCGCGCATTCCCAACCCCTTAAGTACTGGGGTCGAGAATGGTAACAGTCGCAATTAGGTTTACCTACACGAAAATCATCTATCCCAATGGGCACGAACATGGCGGCCGGGGACAAACAGAATTAAGTTTTGCTACGAAAGCGTGAATTCATGTGTCGAGGAACTCCTAAACATGAAACTAATACTTTCAATACAAAATTTCCCAAGATAAGTCACTTTCTTTTTCCTACATGGCAGCTCTCTCGGTCGCCATGTGAATGCCGTGTCACGCAAAAGGTTAGAAATTCAAGGGTACTCTATCACCCAACGAAGAACCCTTTCGAAGTGAAAGTTTGTGTAAATGTTAGTTTTTAGTTGTTCAAATACTTCATGAAAGGAAAACTCTGGAGGATCGATAATTCTTTAGTTTGAAATTTGATGATTTAATGTGAAATTGTTAATAAAAATAATTTATCTTACCTCTTGTTAAGAGCATACTCATAATAATGTGTGAGAATATCCGGAAATAAAACAACGGGGGTTGGGGGGGGGGTCCGTGACGTCATTCAAAATGGCTGCTAATGACAGTTTTAATTTGTCTCAAAAGCGGTGTACTTAAAATCAAATATTTTGTTTGCGTTATCGATTATTTCACGCCATACGCCATATAATATGGACCTTAAGATCCGAGGACGGCCACGGCAACGAGAACGTCAAAAAAGGAAAAGATGTTTAAAACACAAAACAACAACGCCGCACGTGTAGCACACTTTTTTTGTACATTTTCTTGGCGTCGCTGCACGACTACGACGTGAAAATGCCTGATTCCAAGTTCTTTGTTGGACGTCGTCTGACGACGCCAGATTCCTTGAGCTGTATTCCGGATACCACCGTTTACGATTCCGGATTCCGGAATCTGGGGCGAATTAAAAACTGCAACAGACAGGAAGCCAGTAGGCCATCAGTTGGCTACTCCCAAGCGAGGTACAGTACATCAAAGAGAATGCCTTCAACATGATTCACATAAAGCCACTTGCTCTTTTCGGTATGAACGACAAGGACAAACACGGATCACACTAGGCCTGGCTGCTCGGCAGCTGAACAGCATGGAATTACCCTGTAGAAAACACGTGTTATTTGAAGTGTTCAGTGATGGCGCCAAAATACTGTCACGGGATACCATGGGGGACGTATGGCACTGGATACCGGCTCTGAAATCAATAGTAGAAACGATAATACAATTAAAGGTTTTATTGGTTTTGTAAACTACGCAACCTCCAGCTTTGTTTGACCAGAAACGACAGCCAGAAACTGAACTAAAAAAAAATGAAAAATTATGACTCTCCTTGCTTGTGAAAAAGTTCAAGAGCAACACACTGGTGGCATGAAACGGGAGTGAAATGCCAGTTAAACAAAAGCTGTCAGAAAGCAACGGAACAAAGCTACAATTTCTTCAAAGGAAATACACGGATCTCGACTCTCCCTCCGCCATTTCTATCTCATCCTCGAAGACACAGTCAATAAATGTAGTCCTCGAAGTCACAGTCAATGGAGACAAAATATTGACAAGCAAAGTCATTGTAATCGAAAGAAAATGTAATTAACTTGTTCGCATATTTTAAGGTGTTTCGATACAGTTTTCTGGGGACCATACTGAGATTTTTCACTGATCGCCTTAAAAGCGACTTTATCCTTGTCCGACCGTCACCACTCGCTGACTTTGGACTCTTTCTATTATCCATGTTCGGACTAAAGTTTGTCAAAATGTAGTTTTAAGAAAAATCGATATTACCATGACAACGATAAAGAAAAAAATAAATTAAGTAATAGACGAATTTTGCACGATCTAAACCTGCGATGGAAGATCCCACGCCAGGAACTTAAAGCGTGTTGATTAGCAAATAACCTCCGTGAGAAAAAAAAAATTCTCTATGTTTGAATTCAAATAAAATGTAAATAAATTTAAACCTTATACTTTCAACAGCCGTGGTAAATGAATAAATAAATAAAAAAACTGAAGATCTAAGAATTCCAATGTAACTTAATATTCGCTAAACTGTAAAACTGATATGGTGTATGAAAAGATAAAGCAGTTACCTTTTAAACATTTCTTGATTGTTGACAGCAGCAAAGAATGTTGGTTCACAAACGAGTCCTTTATCGAGACAGGCGAATTCGCAAGACTGGCCATCTTTTCCTTTCGTAATCTGCAGCTCCTTAATTGGTGGCCAGTCACTGGGCTTGCAGAAGTCCTGGAACATTTGAACATTTGGGAAGAATATTAACTAACACATCCTCAGATCAGAGTAACGACACAGCAGTTAAGCATGGGCAGATTTAGCTTTTGGCTGAAGGCACACAAATAGTATCTATATAGCTGCCAAAAGTCCTGGCCACCCGTCTCTGAATTTTCTGGAGCCGCCACTGCTAAGACTAGTGGAAAAGCAAACATGGTCCAGTTTTTGTAAAGGGACTTTTAGTAAGGACTACGCAAGCGTCTAATACGGTGACCAGAAGTAGTCTTTTCGCCCGGCCAGCCGTCAGTTCCTGAAGTAAGGAATCGCTTTAAACGTCGCTTAAAAAGTGAATTTGCGTTCTTTCAATCTTTATGGCAATTCCAACTTGCATACTTTGTTAAAGTAGGCGAACTCTCCTTCACCTTTTTCACACAGACCATAATACACCTTGTTTACCACCCCCCACCCCCTTAAGGTTTGCATAACCATCGTCTTTGATCATCATCATCATCAATCATCATCAATCTTTATTTATACACGAAATAGTATCATTTTACATGGTCTTCCTAGGAATCGTGTTTAAAACTAGACTAAAATACTCTAAGGAACTATTGACTATAATGTTAAAAATACAAAAACTTACATTATGAATAATAAGAGTTACAATGGGTCATGGTGTATTAGAAAAATCTTTCCCATGAATTGAAGTTTTAAAAACATTTAAACTAGGCAGTTTTCTAATCTCTGAGGGAATCTTGTTCCACAGAACAGATCCTCTGTAGTGTAGGCTCCCTTTTGCAGACTCAGTTCTGGGTCTGGGGACATAATAATTTAACTCAGAATTTCTAAGATTGTGTGAATGTACATTTGAGGTGTTGGTAAAGATCCGCCTCAGATACGATGGGGAAAGATTACTATGGATTTTGTACATTGTCACAGCATATTCTAGCCTTTCCCAGCCAAGCTCATCCAACAAAACACTTGAGCGAACGTCATAGTTAGAAAAGGTGAGAATTCTAGCAGCCCTATTCTGCAGCTTTTGAAGTTTGTCTGCTAGTCCCTTATTGATTTCTCTTGGGACGACTGTAATCATGGTAATACCCCGGAGAAACTGGAAACAATGGTTATGCAAAACTTTGGGTGGTAGACAAGGTTCATTCTGATCTTTTTGAAACTAGTGAATGAAGTTGAACCCCGGCGGGGTTTGCTTGAATTTTACCAGCACTATTCACACCACTTGGTGGGATGTTACCACTTTAAATAACCTCATCTCGTCAACCGTATATTGTGTGTATTTGGCTGTACAGTGGAACCTTAATACGTTAATACGGTCACCAATGGGCCAAAAAAAAGAGGTTTGTTTTTACAAGAAAATGTATGGCGGTTTTTCCCAGATGGCTAAAAAAAGTGGCTGTAATAACGAGGTGACCATAAGGCGGAGTTTCACTGTATTTTTCACGTGGGTGTCGTGTCGGCCACCGAATTTGGGGCGAAAAATAAGCCTTCAGAAATTGCAAAAATTTTTTGGATGACCAAAAAGGATAAAATGCGTATATCCTGCAATTCTGTTTCAATCACTGACTTACTAAGCTAGTAATATACAATTTAATACTTCCCGTAGTTCACACTACGGCACAATGATCTCCGGTGCCGTATTAGAGAAACGGAATACAGCTAGGAGCTAGCCAGAAGTGTAAAGTCACAGTGCGTATTTACCTGGTGTTCCAAGTATGCGTTTAGTCGTTCTAACATTCCAGCAACAGTGAATTCATAAGGAAGACGAGGAGTTTCCTTTAAAGAGAAAATAAGTAAGCTACGTAGGCCAAATTGTTTTGGAAATAGATTCATACTGAATAAACGTTTTTTTGCCTGACCCGCTTAATTCAGAGTCACGCAATTACGAAGACTTGCAATGTTTGTGTTATTGTTATTCTTGTGGACGGAATCCTGTGGTATGACCATTCAATCAAAAGCTACACATACTGAGTAGTACTTTCTTGTGGCACTACTTTTAATTGTGCTGTACAAGGTGGTTCTAACTTTTGAGACTGTGGATGAAATCCTGAAGTTTACACTTCAGGATTTCATTCAAATGAAAGCTGCTGAGCAGTACTTTGCTGTGGTGCTGTTTATTATGTTGTAAAGGTTAGTTCTAACTTTTGGGTCAGCGGATGAAATCCTGAAATTTAACGATTCAAATGAAAGCTACTGAGCAGTACTTACCTGTGGTACTGTTTATTATGCTGTACAAGGTGGTTCTAACTTTTGAGTCTGTGCATGAAATCCTGAAGCATAACCATTCAAATGCAAACTGCTGAGCAGTACTTTCCTGTGGCACTTTCATTATGCTGTGTAAGGTGGTTCTACCTTTTGAGTCTCTGGATAAAATCGTATGCTATGACCTTTTAATGAAAGCTTTTGAGCAGTACTTTGCTGTGGTGCTGTTTATTGTGTTTTAAAGGTTAGCTCTAACAATTGGGTCAGTGGACAAAACCCTGAAATGTTGGGTCATTCCAATGAATCTTCTTCTGGGGTACGATTGCATGGTACTATTCTTTGTCCCTTTTTATACTAAACAAAATTTGAAACTTTTCTGAGTGGCAGACTTTGGTGTTCTGGGGGTACAAGGGTTAACAGCTATTACCTACCGAAGAATTCAAAATTTTCTGCAAAGCTTCCTCGACTTCGCTCATGTTGTTTATGTTCACAGTTTGAACGAAGGGCTCGCCAACAAACACCTCAGCATAAGGATTTTGGGATGTAATCTGTTCATGCGAAAAAATAGTCTAAACTCAATTTCCAAAATGAATTGAGAACATGGAAGGAAGGTTGATTGGGTACGTTATCTTCATTACCATAAATTTAATTTGCGATTTTTTGATCGAATTCCTTCCAACATTATTGACCATTTAAGAAGTTATCTAAAAGACAATTGAAAACAATACTCACGTACCTCGGAAACTGTTTTCACAAGACACTTCTCGGTCCTGAATGAGCGATTTTCGTATGACCTTGAAATGAAAACGCGCAAACAAAACAGAAACAACGGAAGAACGGAAATAGAGCGATTTGATTGGTTTATCGAACGGATACAAACGCGCGTGTCTTTTGGTTGGTTAAGCGAACGCTCGGGTGGAAAAACTTCATGCCCGAGAACTTTCTAGAAACTTGTCGATCGATACTTCCCTTTGACGTCATACTGCAACACGATTGGCCAATCGATCAATGCCTTCTCCATAATAGGGTTTTCTTTGGCGGAAAAACGAAGAGGCCATGTTTTGATCTTTTCATCCATTGCCTGTTAAAACAAATAACGAACACTTATCGAAACCGTTTTTCAAGGTCATATGAAAATCGCTTTATCGAAAGAAATTCTTCTTTTCGTGTTTGACAAACTCCTAGGTGCATGTCTGGATCTCAGATGGAACACTCCTCGTGTTTGGTGTATTAGTTCTCAGTATTTCAATTTCGGAAACATTTCTCTTCGTGTTTGTTATATTACTTCCCAGTGTGTGGATATCACTAAGACATAGTCACTTCTTCTCGCGTTTGATATATTACTTATCGGTAGTTGGATACCCTTCTCCTGTTTTTTCTCGGTGTTTGGATTTCAGATGAAACACTCCTTCTCGTTTTTGATATATTACTTATCGGTGTTTGGATATCAGATGAAACACTCCCTCTCGTATTTGATGTATTACTTCTCAGTGTTTGGATACCAGATGAAACACTCCTTCTCGTGTTGATATATCACTTATTGGTGTTTTGATATCGAATGAAACACTCCTCGATCGTGTTTGATATATTACTCCTCGTAATTCTACTTTGCCTTAATATCAGATGAAACACTTCTGTATTATTGGTTAATATGTTAGCTTAATCATTACCTTCCTATTCATGGGTTTGCCAGCGTAAAACCCATGGTTTACTCGATCAAATGGTGGATCAAACTGAAAAAAATACAGACTATAATTAATTAAATTATTGTACCAAACCTGTATCAAAACGTAATTGCATTTGGTTATTTATAGTTCGTTCAAGAGCAGACAAACATTTTAGAGCCACCATATAACTCACGATTCAACGCACCTCGATCATTGTTCTATAGAGGGATAGACGAATATGGGTGTTAAGGAGCACAACAGGTACTTAACTACTCAGACCGACTGACAATCTAATTGTAAATGTACAAAAAAAATGATGTTGTTAATTTCCTAGCATACCTTTGGGTTAAGAAAGAAACATCCATTTGCCAAGGCTTCTAAGGCTGCTGGTCCTTCTAAAGGATCACCGAGACCAACAAAAACCTAATGACCCAAAAAAACAATACTTTCCTGTTTGCTCGTACGAAAAGCCCAAAGAAAGCTGCTGCTGCTGCTGCTACTACGACTACGACTACGACTACGACTACGACTACGACTACGACTACGACTACGACTACGACTACGACTACGACTACGACTACGACTACGACTACGACTACGACTACGACTACGACTACGACTACTACTACTACTACTACTGATCGGACAAGAGATGCAGTTTTTGCTCACAACCAATAATTGTCACGCTATATCAATTCAATGATATCAGTTATGTCAAAAGTTGAGTCGCATCATACAAGAATTTCCCAAGCTAATACAAAAAAGTCTGAACACTTACCTTACTGCTTTGAAAGAGATCCATGAGTGTGGAGATGTTGACGATTCCATGATTTATTACATAATCAGGCACGTCGAATTTACGTAGAACAGTCTCCTTTTGAAATAACCAGATTGCAGTTAATGGCTACGGTATAACATAAAAATTCAACGTGTGATAAACATCTGAGGCAGTGATTCCTTACGTTTTTGGAGCCGATGTTGGCATGGACTTCCTGAAAATGATTTCTGATCACTTCGATGTACAGCGATTTGCCCTAAACCAAAAATACAAAATAAACCTCACGCGAGGACTTTTAAACCCCGTGCAAACGGACGCAACATTGTTGGCCAACAACTCCCAACATTGTTGGATGTTTCATGTTGCGTCCGTTTGCACACCCTGTTACGTGTTGTTGGATGTTGTTGCGTGTTGTTGCGCAAAGTTTGAAACCGGTCAAACTTTTCCGCCAACAACTCCCCACATTTTTTTTGTTCCGTGATCGCCGAAGCGAAGCGCAACAATGTTGGATCCGTTTGCACAGCTCTTCCAACATTGTTGAGGCCGCGCACGCGCTTTACGCATGGTTTACAAAGACTTATGGGTTGTATCCTTCCCACGACACACTGCAGGTCCCAACATTGTTGGGAGTTGTTGCATCCGTTTGCACACCACTGCCAACATGCACGCACGCAACAACTCCCAGCATTGTTGGCGCAACACAATGTTGGGAGTTGTTGCGTCCGTTTGCACGCAGCCTTAGCATCTACGACGGAAACGCCTGCGCTAACACTTTAACAATGTACTCGTACCTTCCAGAAATGCGGTAGTTTTCCATAGACTAGTGCATTGGTTCTGTTCTTGGGTTCTGTAGTCTTTCCGCGATGTTTCTTTGGAACAGCAAAGCCCAAGAACGAGTTATCGGGACTGTGAGCTGCCAAAAGAATCATTAAGAACATAAAACACTTTACTGCTAGGGTCTTTGTGGCAAGAAGACTCATAATTTCTGTTTCGTCAGTCGTCTCCGTAGAAAAAATTATTACAGTAGTGTTAATTATCAAAACAGATTAACCCGGAAGGCATTTTTCGATGCAAAACTCATGAATTCAAAAGTTTGAATTGAATTTAAATGTTTGACTGTGCTGAGGCCTTGGAATGTCAAAGTCTTGAATTCAACATGAACACTTTGAAATACCAAAATTTTGAATTCAAGATTTTGGTATTCCAAAGTATTGAATTCAAGTGCTTGCAGTGCTTAAGTCCTGAATTCAAATGTTTTTGTTTCAAAATTTCAGAACGCCATTGTCTTAATTGAATTCATGACTGAGATCAGGAATCCCCCATCCACCCACCCCCCCCCCCCCAAAAAAAAAAAGAAAAAGAAAAGAAAAGAAAGAAAGAAAAAAAAAGCTTGAATTCAACAGTTTACGATTCCAGAGTTTTGAATTCAATAGTTTCCAGTGTCAAAATCTTGAATTTAAAAGGTTGGAATGCTTAAGTCTTGAAAGCACTATAAAATGTTTAGAATTGTTAAGTGCCGAGTTCAAAAGTTTGGAATGCCGAAAGCTTGAATTCAAGAGTTTGGTATTCCAAAGTTTTGAATTCAAGAGTTTGGAATACAAAATCTTGAGTTTAAGAAGAACACCAGAAATACATCGAAAATATTAAGTTGGTAGGTTGCTGCTGTGGCCTGACCTTTGTTGTGATAAGTTACTAAACAATTAGCATTCCTTTTCACAGATATTTCAGGATCACATAGTTTCCTGAGTATGACAGTAATACAAAACAATACTTTAAAATAATATTTCGAATGTACCTCTTAGAAATAGAGCAGTCATTCTTGAAAAAGAAAGAAAGATTGGGATTATTATACGTTTCTGGGAAACTGCGACCTACCCCTGCCCTAAGCCAACATTTTGCCCTAAGTGAGAAGTAAGTGTTAATGTTGGCTTAGGGGAGGGGTAGGTGGGCAGTTTCGCAGAAACGTCTAATGATTCAAAGATTGAACTTACGGAACATTGTCATGAACTGAGGAAGCAGAAGATTCACATCTCCCCATACCGATCTGCCGCCATGAATACTTTCTTTGTAGTACGGATAGTTGAACTCCGCGTCCGTTCCAAACGAGTCCAAAATGCGCATCTTGCATCTAGTGGAAGACAAGAAACGTTACTAAACGTGCAGATGTCCTGTTAAGTGTATCTATGCTCCTTTACTGACTACCTTTCCCACTTCCGTTCCACATTTTCATTTCCTATAATCGCTTATTGCATTTGGTTAGTATCGGAGCTCTCTCCATTAGGAATGAAGTTCTTCTTAAAAGTTTATATTGTTAGCTGTACCTGTAACGCGAACTATGTGGTCCACTGAACAGCATAATTTTCTTAGCGCCTGGAATGTCGGTAAATATCAGATCCAAGCCGTCAGCAAGTTCTCTTAAAGCACAGCCATCTGAATCAGTCTGGGTGATAATGCTGTTGATAAAGACATTTAACCACTATGATAATAACCATTAAATAAATCAGTATTCAAAAAATAACGCAACTGGTTTCCCTAAAACGTTTTTACTGGACAATGGTTTGTCCGGTGGATAGTGTCGAGAGGGGTACCCAGCAAAGTTTATGCGGGGGGGCCCCGTCCAACACCTTACCCTTTTATACACCATTTTTGAAAGAAAAGGTACCCCTATCACACACCTAGTTGAGAACTTGTATCCTGTATATGCACTGTTTTTAAAACACGAAGAAAATCACAATAATAGGAAATCTTCTAAAACTTTTTCACAGCCCTTTTAAGTCTTTTTACAGTTGGAAAGACAGATTTCCCACTCTTTTGTATACTTCAACTGGTGAAATCCCTACCCTTTCATATACCTGAAGCCTCAAAATGGTACCCCCTGGGGAGGAGCCTCCCCGTATAGGCCATTATGGGAAGTACCTCCACTAGGGGAGGTGTTATTCAGCATTTCTACACCGTCAGACTGCAAGGGTATAGATAACTAGTTCCCAAATTTCCATACGGTCAACTCCCTTTATAGAGGACACTGTAGCTAGGGACCTTGAGTTAGTGTCCTCATTAGCGAGAGTCCGTAATAGCGGGAGTTTATTTTAGTCAAACATCTCTAATATATTTTTGGAGGGGATTTAGCTGCTGTCCGTATTGTCGGGGTGTCCGCCAGGCGAGAGTTGACTGTATTCCACAGAAATTCATATCTCTGTATGAATCCTTAGCGATAAACGTCTCTTCTAAAGTTGTTTTTTGGACATCCCAGGAGTTTTTGGGTGTCAGGAGGCATGATGCTTGATACAAAGATTCAAATGTGAAGGAAAGTTACCGATATGTGTGGCTTTCTTCGGTCTTAAAACTCCATTGCCTCTCTAAAGTATCTAGAACCTGTACATTTTGCACGCTTGACAGTTTGGGACATTTTGAAAATTGATTGTTGGCTGTTTTTTCTTAATAACAATATTGAGGAAATAACAAAAACTTCGTTTCGAAGGGCGATAAAATAACCCTGAGAAAACAGCCGACATTTCCGACGCCACTACTGGTTTCCCGCTAAATGAAGTCTGAGGAACGAGCGTAGAAATTCCATGCTGCACGTGTGACAACCCAGATCTGGGTAGTGCTTCTGATTGGTTGAAGCAAATTTCTCTCGGGGCCAGACCAATCAGAGGCACCACCCAGATCTGAGTAGCAACACGTCATCAGTGTGGAATTTCTGCGCTCGTCCCTCAGACGTCATTCGCCGGGAAAACCAGTGGTGGGGACGCGGCTGTTTTCTCAGTCTACGAAATAAACTTGGATAAACTTACTTTCGCAGGTCGTTGTAATCTGATGTAATTATCAAGTCATGCCCTAAAATATACAGTGCACTCATTAAATCACTCCACTGTGTAAGCTCCCCTAAACATCCACCAGTAAAGGCTTCAGTAAAGAACTTGAAGTTGTCTTCTATGCTTCCCATATAGAGAAGAATCTGGTAAAGGAAATCAAGACCTTTAGATTAGGGAGCTTAAGCAAATGCTATTTTTAACCGACGCACGTCGACCGGAAATGGACTTTTTGCTAACTTAGGCAGCGGTTTTGCCCAATGTCTCGGGTCAATCGTCTCTATAAGAATAAAGCAACTTAGCAATACAAATTGGGTAATGTCAAGACATATTAACCCTTTAAACCGTAAGATCAAAATTTGAATTCTCATTTGTTGCCCCTATTCATTTCCTACAGAAGTAGTGGGGAGAAGTTGATAAAACATCGAGCAAATTCATCTTGTGTGATCATGTCCGTAATGCTCATGACCACTCCGTTTTACAAAGCATTGATATTACAAGGAGAAATTTGATGTTGATCACGCTTAGGGCTTAAAGGGTTAAAAGGATAGAGGTGTCACTTTCGGTTGACTTACTTGGCTGAAAACGCCCTTGCTTAATGAGCTCCCTATTATTATACGAGAACGACTACCACGACGAGATTTTCTCAATAATAAGTGGTGCGCGCGTGAACCAACGTCATTTTGGCGGGAAAATGTGGTAGCCGTCGTCATTCCACTACAAGTTTTGGCAAGACTGTCATTGTGGGGGAAAACATTTCTCAAATGCTAGGAGTTTTATCATTTTGCGATCTTCCAGTTCGCTCAACTTAACCTCTACTTAAAACAACCATTCAACTTACTTTCTTCTAATCAATTGCCCCCCTCCCCGAAAAAAAACAGCTTTTATGTACTTAGCAAGACCAATCACGTTGCTTCTTGATCTGTCTCGCTAAAATGCGGGAATTTCGTCCTTACAATTCGTTAGACCGATCAAACTGCTTGTTTCTAGTTCGCTAAACCTTATAAATGTCTTATTATTAGATTTCCAAAAATTACCTACCTACCCGTCCCCTCACCTAACGTTCTCACTTAGGGCAAAATGTTGGGCTAGGGGAGGGGTAGGTAGGCTGATTTAATACGATTCTGGGAAATTGCTACCTACCCCTCCCCTAACACTAACACTAACTCCTTATTTGGGGCAAAATGTTCTTTTAAGGGGGGGGGGGGTAGGTGTGTACAGTTCTCAGAATCTTACTCTGATCTAGGTATTCAGCAATATTCAAAGAAAACTCCTACTCTGATCTAGGTATTCAGCAATATTCAAAGAAAACTCCAAATTCACCTTTTTCTTCGTTCTATTCTTCACATTCAGGGTCTCAGCAAGCTGTTCAGTGGCTTCTTTCCACTGCGGCCATGCTTCCGTTATTCGAATTCTCATCCAGGCGTAACGGTCGTCCTTTAATTTTTCTAATAACCCGGATACATCTGTGCGAATCACTGCCTGCAAGCCAAAGTCATGTGTTCGATAACGATGACTTAATATTCTGCTGCAGAATTTGACACAAACTAGCAGGTGAACGAGAGGAGTACATTGGACTAGAATTATCCTTAGTTAGAACAAATTCAGCAAAAAGAATTGCGTTCTGAACACAATCCACAGACTTAAGCTGGACTTGTTTGAAAAGCCTATACTTATTAACACCTGATCCAGTACCTCTGAGTCCTTAACAGTCCTGCAAATATTTTTTTTGTTTACCGCTCATGTACCTGAATTATTGACATATGGATACAAACCTCTGTGTGGTTGGCAGGTGGTTTAAAGGGGTCAAAGTCACGTCTCCATGGTAACACTGGACACCAACCCTCGACCTACGTACAACCACAGCAATTGCAAATTAAAAGCTACCTGTCAGCTAGGAAGATCCTATTACTAGGAAGATCCCTGCTCTAGGAACAAGTACAACCCTTTGCATGTAAACCGAATACAGCATCCATACGGCGCTTGGATGATCGGCCTTCTAGGATCTTCCTCACTCCATGTAAACGGCAGCCCCTTATTCACCCTCTCCACTGACCCACCCACCCACCCCCCCCCCCCTCGTCCTCCATCACGGCTACCATGTGGGAGGATTGTTCCTTACTGCTCGTGGCGCAGTTTATAAAAACCATTTCACATTTGGGAGCTTAGTACCCTAGCCTTTTAGGAGACTACAAGGCTCAGGTTTGGAGACCTCGTTTTGATATATACATCCTTGGTAAAATAAAGGTAAAAAAATTATGGTGCGTTTGGTTGATCGCGTTCCGGAATAAGGATATGCTGAAATTTGTGACACATCTCTTGGATAGCGAAGTCTTTGACCATTTGAGTCCTGAGTGTCTCCTTTTATACAACCTTCTTTATCAAACAAACTGATGATAAGGATGGTGGGCGTGGTTGTGGTGATGGTGATGATGTTGACGACGATGATGATAATGGTGATGATGATGATAGTGGTGGTGGTGGTGGTGATGATGATGATGATGTTAGCGGTGGTGATGATGATGATGATGATGATGATAGTGGTGGTAGTGGTGGTTGTGACGATGATGATGATGGTGGTGGTGGTGGTGATGATGATGATAGTGGCAGTGGTGGTGGTGGTGGTGAAAATGATGATGATGATGATTGTGGTGGTGGTGGTGGTGGTGATAATGATGATGATGATTGTGGTAGTGGTGGTGGTGGTGATGATGATGATGATGATGATGGTGATGATGACGACGACGTTAAGAAACTGATGCGAAGTAAACTCACCTCGCTGAGGTATTCAATTACAGAGCATAGGCTATTCGGCTGAACCTGATGTTTCTCTCCATGGCACTTGGGATTCCACGATTCATTAAAAGACTTAAAAACAAAAAAAACAACAAAAATAATTAAACAAACAAATATTTGCACTTATGCTGTCACTTCAGCCGAAATAAATAAATTTCGCACTGTCTTCGTCTGAATTAAATTATCTGATGAACAAATCTCTTTTTTTTGGTTGTTATTTGTCGATATTAACCTGCAATTGTCTAATACTGGTAAAGTCACCAAATATTTATGGCTCAATTTTGTAGCATGTTCTTCATTGAGAAAATCCACGCAACGTTCCTGAAAAAAAGAGTTTATGAAAAAAAAAATGGAATTAATTTATTCAGACGTCACTGTTGACCGAAGTCTAATTGAAGAAAATTGCGTTGTCATTTTAAGGCAAGCACATATATTGCGCCCCGGTAAAGACCTTATTGCTTATTCATATATTACACCACTAAAAAAAAACTTTGAAAGTGCCAGACTTTTTGTCTTTTATCGTTTTTTCACCGGCGAGACTTGAGATTACAAAGAAGGAAATGCCGCTCCAAATATCTTGGTCTCTAAAAAATTTTATTCGCATTTATAATTTTTATCTTTACTATCGAAACCGGTTGTTCTTATTCCGTAATGGTGTGTTGTTTTCCTGCCGGTAATTAAAGTAGCTTGTTTTGACGAGTTCAACATGACAACTGCCTTTTCATCTTTCGAAAGCGAAGGTTAGCGAAAGTTGATGTTTTCAGTACCTAACGATACAGCTGACGATAAGAGCCTTTACCAACGGATCCAGTTTATCTTAAAAAATAATGGTGTTTTCTTTTCCTGCACTCATGCAAATAGAGTAGCCTGTTTTTAGTCTATCTAAAGCGAACATTATAGAACTGCACCTGGTTTATAATTCAATTTTGGAATACCTACTGATTGGACAAAGCAGAAAATAAATTGATTAGAATTATAATATATTATTGCTCATAGACGGTGACCTCACACGAGCTGTCAATCTATTTAAACACAACTACCACTTTAGCTCAAACCACCTGCAGAACGAAAACTTTAAGTTGCCTTCAATAACTGAAGGTAATCTTTGAGAGCCACTAACAATTTTTGATTCGTAAGTCCGGGAATGATGTGATGAGGAATACGGCATACTTGACTCCTACTGCTAACTGTGAGGACTATCAAACCAATATAGGTTATACATATGTCACAAGTTGAGAAAGCTAAGAAAGTACACAGCAGGACACAGGACTCAATACAGTACTTAGGCACATAGCAAGAGCAGGACTCAGTGCGTTTGATCTAGAGTTGGGATACAAAATTCATGGACTTCAAACTATTAATGTGACACCACGTCAACATCTCTGAGCGAAATGGACGCCCTTTTGGTGATAAATATTGTTCTTAATGTTCCACTGATGTTCGTAGCAGTCATCGGCAACACGTTAGTGCTGTCCGCTATATTTACGACACCCTCAATTCATTCATCGTCTTCAATCTTCTTGTCCAGTCTCGCTGTTTCGGATCTTCTTGTCGGGCTGGCTGTGCAGCCAGTTTACATTGCCCACGAGCTAAAACCTGATCCTGGCTTGCGCAAGACAGCCAATATACTTTTCAACATGGGTTGTGTTGCTTCGCTCTGCACAATGACAGCAATAAGCATAGACCGATTTATGGCCCTGCATTACCATATGCGGTATCCAAATTTAATGACCAACAAATGTGCAATACGAACTACAGTAACTCTATGGCTGTTTGTCATCGCTTCATCGTTTTTAATGCTGTGGCGTACACTTCATATAGTTCTCGCTGTTGGCATCTTTGCATGCCTTTTAATTTCCGCTTTCTTTTACACCAGGATTTACTTCATAGTTCGCCATCATCAATCGGCGATTCACCTTCAGCAACAAGCTGTACAAAGTATGAACACCGTGCAAAGTATAAACATCGCGCGATCGAAGAAAACTACAATGAACACTTTCATATATTTCATCTGTCTGGTTCTCTGTTATTCGCCAATGTTCACTTCAATGATAATTTATACGATTGACCCAACACTCAGTTCCAACTTGTGGACTGTTGCAAATACTGTAGAGTTCTTGAACTCGTCTATAAACCCATTTTTGTATTGCTGGCGTTTAAAGGAGCTTCGAAAGGCAGTTTTAAAAACAGGACAGAAGTTGTTGTGTAAGCAAACAGAGGAGAGACAAGAAAATGAGCTTAAGGCATATTAGATGCCTCATTTGTTAAAGTTTTTTGTCAATGCCTACTGTCTAAAATCTACAGCTGCTATTTTCGCCTCATTTGCGCGTTTTACATTAGCGTGCACAAGCCACACATTTTTATGGTGGGCTGTGACCAACAGTCCAGACAAAACATATCTCAAAAACTTTGCAAATGCTCGATAATTCTTAAACCATATTTGATTCCTACACACTTTTGATTTCAATCATACACAAAGGATTTCTATAGACGAAGCTATATTTCATGCCATCATAGAGATCGTTTTCACTGTCACGCAGTGGAAGAAACCAAGAAAATGAAATATAATAAAAAACTAATATACAAGAAAACGGTCTACATGAACACAGTAATTTCTGTTGCGTTTGCCTACTAGACAATTGCAAGATGGCGTCTTAAGATCCCTAGTGAAAAAAAAAATGTAAGGGGTAATAGTCATTATTCATTTGTTTATCTAGCCGGATTTCTGAAACAAAAGCTACCGAAATTGGCAACCATTTGAGTAGAAAAGGGCCAACGTATAAAAGCAGGTTTTTGAGTCCGATAAGGCAAAAAATCACACTAATTTTTCACTTGTCTTGATCTCCTTTGTTCTTTTTAGGGGAATATATTGCATAACCCCTCATTATTATTCACTGTCTGAAAAGATGGTGGCGGCGTTTGATTTTAACAGGGGAGTGCTTGGCTAAAACAATAGCTGATAACAATAACAAAACTATTCAATATATATTTCCCCTGCTCATATTCCCCTCATCATATTCCCAACTGATATTCCCCTCAACATGTTTAACCGTCGTCTCAGTAAAACAACACAAATCAGAATTTTGAATTTCAATCAATGAACTTACTACATTTTGTTGGACTTCATTTTCTTTCTCGGCAGTTGTCATAGCACAATGTCCTTCAAACTAGAGATTTGTATCACCGGCCTCGTCACTTTTGAACAAACTTGACATAACATCTCCATCGTCTACCCGCGAACATCCTGGTTTGCAATGTGACTCGTTGGACGACTGACACAAAAATCTGTCGCGGTAAAATGTCCAAAAGAGTTTCCAATACTGCTCTGCCTTAACTTTATGAATACATTTTCTTCTGAGTTACTCATCTCTTTCTGGTAAAAGTAGTGTTTGACTACCCCACATGAATTGATCAATTTCCATATTTCAGAATTCAACCTCAAACAATTCGAGGTTCTTGGGAATAAGCATCTCTACCGATTAATTCAACGCTTCAAAAGCTTTATGCTTTTGGAAACCTCTCAAGTGAAAAATAAGTATATTATTTGCTTGTCCCTAGCCTCTGGGGTACGCCCCGAGGGCGTACCAGGTGAATATACCACATACCCCCTCGTCCCAGGTAAATTACCCTTACTAACCAAGGAAAAGAAACGAAAGAGGAAAAGTGTTTTAAAGTAAATATCGCAAGGGCACTTTCAGACCCCATTTCCATGTCACCAGGTTCCTACCAAGGTACCATCTGTCTTTTGTCGAGGTTTATTTTCGCTAATGATTATATTTTTAGGGTAGGCCCACTTGTGCAAGCAAATGACGCTGGAAAACTAGTTGCCAGGGCCCTCCCCTACTCGGCAGCGTGAAGAGAGAGAGACGGGGGCCGAGTCGGAGAGGAGCCAGACAACGAACTTAATGACGCTGGCTGTTATACCTATCATTTTTTACCCCTTTAGCGTCAAATCGTTCTTGTTAAATTGATGCTTAGTGAACCAGAGAGGCCAATTTCTTTCCCCTGCCCCTTTTCTCCGTTCTTTATACAGAAAAAGAAAGGGAAAAAAAACATACGAATTAGATTTCGATACTCTGGGATTTTTAAAAAAACCGCCAGGGTGCCCAAGCGCCAGAGTGCCTAAGCGCGTTGAACATTACTTCCTAGTACAGTCAACTCCCTTTATAGCGGACACTGTGGGGACCTCGGGTTAGTGTCCTCATTAGTTAGTGTCCGTAATAGCGGGAGTTGATTTCAGTCAAACATCTGTAATTTGTTTTTGCAGGGGATTTAGCTGCTGTCCGTATTATCGGGGTGTCCGATATAGCGGGGTGTCCGCAAGGCGAGAGTTGACTGTAGTTCCAATGAAAGCATCATTTGCCGCAAACAAAAAAGGAGAAAACTCAGGTGGAACATGTCAGACTCTCTGACAGACATAAATTGAGTGTCCTTTTTTTGTAGCGAAGGTATATCATAGCATGCGCATATTAAAAGACAAGCTCTGACGCAAACTGTTTCGCAATCTGCCTTTATGACATTCAATAATACTTGGCATACATCAAAAAAGAAAGTTGACAGTAAGATAAATGAATTAAAGCTTATTATCAGACCACTTCTGACTAGGAATAGTTATCGCTAATTTTCATTGTTTCCTGTTTGCGACAAAGCCGTCGCCTAGCCAGTGCTAGTTTGCATAACGTGTCTCGGCCGGACAAGTTTTAAAACCGCCCTTCGAAGTTCTCGTACGCGCCAACAAAATAAAATGGGATTTATAGAAGAATTCATAAAAACAAAGGTATTTCCTACTTTCCACATCATCAAACCGCTAAGACTTGGACGAATAGCGACGATCGACATAAAACTAAACATTGGAGTATAGCACAGAATCATACAGATGTAGTAAATAAAGGTGCTGATGGCACTTCTCTTAGTCCGAACCAAGTTCATGGGAAGCTGTAGAGCCTGTTGTTGGGAACGAATTTGAAACTGATGCTGACGAACGATGAGATAAATCCTGGTATACGAAAACGTAGAAATAAAGATGCAAATCGCAATGCCCACAGCAAGAAATGCAAACATAATCGTTTTGTTCCATAACGTTACGAACGACGACAGAATACCAAAGAGCCATAGAGACAATGATGTATACATGGCTCGCTTCCCAGTCATCAAACACTGGTATCGGAGGTGGAACTGAAGGGCCATGAATCGATCCACGCTTATCGCCGTCATTGTACAGAGAGAAACTACGCCTGTGAAAATGAATAACACCTTGATTGCGAAAGTTAAAGGCGGTTCTTGTTTCAGTTCATATGCGATGTACACTGGCTGGACGATGATCCCGACAAGCAGGTCCGAAATGGCGAGACTGCACATGAAAATGGTAGATGGTGATCGAAGCGAAGGAGTCCTTAAAATTGCGGATAAAATCAAAGTGTTGCCAGTGATGCAAGCAAGCATTAACGGCACATTAAGGATACAGTTTATAAAAGTAAAGCTGCTCATCTTTTTAGCTTAGAAGCCGTCACGCTATAACACTATTCCACAATCTTCCACTTGAAGAAAAACAGCTAAGTATATTGGAAAGGTTCAGCTGCTGTCTTGTGACTCCTTTTGGACCCTTTTTTTAGTTTTTAGCAAGTGACGTTAAGTTAATTTAAAGTGATCGAACCAAAAAGAGTAATTCATTATTATATTAAAGTTGTTTGCACTTACTGACAACATGGCATTTTTTTAATCAACTCACAGCAGCTAGTAAATATTTATAATTTTGCCGTCGGCACGAAATTAATACAGTTGCGCTTTCTATTTTTATTCATACCTAAAAATGCGAATCACCTAACAATTCTTTTAGCAGGTGATACCCTTATTCGAAAGGCTCAGTTATTTCTCTTTAATAAGGCTTTCAGTTAAATAAGTAATACAAAAAAAAAATTAAATTGTACTGGCGGGCTTATTGCTTCGAGGATGTATTTTAAAGATCGGAAAGCCAAGTTTCGAGCGCGCAAATCTACAAATAAAAAAAGAGGAACAGCGAAAACGCTTTTCCTTGGAATATACTGGCGCAGTTAAGCCAAAAACACTCTGAAGAAAGCGAAGATTATCTTTCAAAATACCTCACAGAGTCTATAGTGAGCCAAAGGCGCGGATTCACACCAGTTTCTACCTTTTAACGGAAATCGGTCAGATTTTTCATGATGAAAATATTTTTGATTTAAAAAAAAAACATTACACGGCGGCTTGAAGATATGAACTTTATTTTCGAGTGGCAAAAACAATATTTTACTCACTCGCTGCGCTCGTTTGTAAAATATTGTTTGTTTTGCCACTCGAAAATAAAATTCATATCTTCGCTCCACCGTGTAATATCCTCTATATATCCACTACAACATGGAAATTAACCTTGATGAAATAACCCACCGATTGGCCAAGCTTCATCCGAGGAGATTGGAACTGACCAATATCCTGTCTGAATGACTCAGAAACCCAAGAAAGGAGACTTAAGAGGGTTAAAATCCAAAACATTTCCCGCGGGAGCATGCCCTGGACCACCCTAGAAGCTTGTGCCCTCGGCGCTCGTTCAGGAAATCAGTCAGTGTTTATCCTAGATCCACACCTGAGCTGCCACCAACGAAAATTTAAGATTTGGCGGGTCGGCATACAGTAGAGACGTCACTTATACAGTGTTTTCACTCACGTGGCCAGCCTCTATGCAAATTTATTGAAACAAAAGAAAGCGTTTGCATAAGAAAAGAGTTCAACTCCCACAGGATTGGTTTGGGACACCAACATGGCCTCCGTTTCATTGCTTTTGGACACCAATATGGCCGCCGTGACGTCATGTGAAAACACTCTATAGGATGTTCCAACTATTGCACTTCGACAGGGGAAACAAATTTTCGCATGTAGAAGGTTGGTCGCTTCTGAAAGAAGTTAGAATAAAGACACTTTTCTCTGTAGCTGTCACGGAAGTGATGTCAATTTGGTTCAGGTGTAACAGGACTGGTTTGACTGTTTAAAAATCGCAAGTTTTCGCCTACATTGGCCATTTTAAGGTGGTTCTAGAGCCTGGGTCGGCGTTGGGTCGAATTGCACTATGTGACTGTTATGGCCCAGTTTCCTACGTAACATTGTAACAGCCAATAAAAGAAGCGATAGCGTCCCCCCAAACAGTCCCATAGTGCAATTCGACACAACACGGACCCAGCCTCGCGCGCCACCACAAAATCACCAATCAAAGCAGGTAAAAAGTTTTATCAGTACGTTGTAAATGTCCGTGGCAAAGGTTTTGAAAGAGTTGAACTATCGCAATAGCCTGCCTGATAACAGGCTCTTTTGTGGGGATAGAACGAACAGAAGGCTATATTTTGTTTTAGTCAAATTAAAACCCGTTACCAAGCTAAACTAGAAAAACGAAGATGATCATTTCCCGCCTTGATGATTAACCGCTCAACATGTTCTTACCATTCTCGAAATGAAAAGGTTAGTAGGTTTTAACTTATGTCCTTCAAAAATAGATTGCCTATCTACAAATGTGCATAACGACCGTTTCGTGACGCCCTAAATAGCAACTGTTAAAGACACTACATTGACAGTGTATTAGCCTGTTTGCAAGCTCTCCGGGGTGCTCTGGCGATCGATCTGAGAGAATAAATGCATGGTCGTTCCTACCTTTATTTTCATGGAACATAGAGGAAACAAGGAGCTTTCAGGAACTCTACAAGTTACTGACTTGGCTGTGATATTTTCAGCTGCAAATAATAATAACAGCGACAATTATATCAGTAACTTTCAAGACATGGCCTGTGATTGAAGAACGAAAAAGTAGATGATTCAAACAAACAGTACTCCTCGCCCTAAAAACGACAGAAGCTACTACTCACTTTGGTCAATGAAAATAGAGGTCTGGAAGAGCTATTAGGGACTTTAAGATCCAACGACGCGACGACAACGAGAACGTCGCTTAAAAAGTGAATTTGAGTTCTTTCAGCCTTTATAGCGATTCTTCCTACCCACTTACTTTGTCAAATGTAGGCGAACCCTTCTGAAGCTGAATTTTAAGTGACCATATCCAAGCTCAGAAAGAGAAATAAAATTTCGTCGTTGCTTGTTTGCATCCTCCATAAAACGCATAATAAGGCATTTTCACGTCGTAGTCGTGCAAAAACGGGAAAGAAATGTACAAAAAGAAGTGTGATGCACGTGAGAAGTTGTTGTTTTGCTTATTAAACCTTTTGTTTTTTTTACCTTCTCGTTGCCGTCCACGTCGTTGGATCTTAGTACCTATTGTACTACTCAAAACTGCATCTACTAAGCACAACTGTTACGAAAGACAGGTCTTGTCTTAGTCTTTGAAAATCTCCATTGATACGAGGATCTCCTTGACACTGTAAACGAGGCTAAGTTCCAAAAATTTCTAAATCACTGAGCGTCAACGGAACGATAAGAAAACATTTTATTATATGCCTGGCTGTGAGAGAAGGGCTAGATGGCAACTTGCTAGCCTGCGAGCAAGCTCTCGTATTTGGGCGAGCGAAGCGAGCCGCGCAAGAACGCGCGAGCTAGCGGCGAAGCCGCGAAGGGCCGAGGAAAGGAGAGCGATCATTGCAAGCTCTCCTTTCTCTACCCCGCCCCCCGCTTTGGCGTCTCCTCTCGCGTGCCCCTCGCCCGTCTACTTTTCACAATATCCCACAAATGGAGAGCTTGCTCGCAGACTAGCAATGTGCTCGTAGCGAGTTGCACGCTTCGCTCCTGCAAGAAAATTTATGCCTTTTGGCCATACATAGAAAAAGAACGAGTAAAACAAAAGAGCAAGGCGATATCCAGCCATCTCGACAGAAAAAGCGTGGTCAGCGTGGTGTGGTTAATGCACATGTAAAATTTGTGACCTTGAAACTAGCACTGCCGACAAGGAAATAAATTCCCGTTCGGGAGAAAGGGGCTTGTAGTTTTGTTCGCCACAAAAAACTTTTTCGGTTGGGAATCAACGAGTCCATTTGACCACCATTTCGCAGGAACTTCGTGTATATGTTTATTTTTACGCATAAACGCCCACGTAGGTAGCTAAATTCAAAGATTAAAATGCTCATTATCACGCCTTAGGAAATGTGGTGAATAACTACACTAAAAGAGGGACCCCACGTAAATTCACAACGAGAAGAATGCCCGGGAAGTCAGCCCACATGAACAGCATTTGTTGACATCCCGCGCACAAGAACAGTTGTGGCGGAGCGATTTTTGTGTCGGAAAGAAACTGAGCCGCGCCGATCTCGAAAGTGGAGAGTCACATATCGGATAGGTTCTGTGCCATACTTTGGTGCAGTGTCAACACCTGTTCCGCCCGCCGCAGAAGTAAATAAGGACCTTACGATCCGACAACGGCAACATTCATGGAAACGTCGCTGAAGAACAGTCTTCGCATCCTTTTAAACTTTTTCGCGATTATCTCAATTCGCCCTGTTACTTATAAGAAGGGAATTTTGGTTGAAGCTGAAGAGAGGGGACCGCGCCCAAGATCAGACAGAGATGGTAGAATGTATCGCCTAGCCGTTCCTGTTCTCAGGTAATCTTAAAATTTGGTCATTTCACGTCGTATTTGTGCAGGGACAGCAAAGAAATGTATAAAAAAGCGTGGTGCACGTGCAGAGTTGTTGTTTTTCTAATTAAACCTATTGCTTTTTTGACGTTCTCCTTGGCGTCGCCGTCGTAGTTTCGCAAGGTCCCTAATAAGGCGGCGCGAGGACTGAAACACACTGAGACGGAATCGAGGACTGGAGTTTGGTTCATCAAACCCTATTGGCCAGCTGAGGGGGCACGATGCTCCACCCCGATGTGTGAGAGCGACTTGTACCGCCCAGGGAACCGTTCCTCGAAAGTCCCGATTATAAACGGGCCCTGTAAGCCGTCTCCGTTTAAATTAAAGATCGAGGTTTCAATAGTTTTGCATCTAACGTGATAAAACTATCAGTTAATGAAACAAAATAGAGTAGTTTGCTAGCCAGGACCCGCGCTCTCATTTTTTATATTTCCATTTGAATATTTGATTTCGGGCCCGAAAAGTTAGCGGGACTTTCGAGAAACGGGCCCCAGGGCAGTTGCTGTTGACACTATAGCAGATAGCCGCCTGTCGTGGCGCCACTAAAAGCTATTCAGTATAGCGTGAACATCGCCTTAGACAGAATAACAAATGACAAATACTCACAAATTGTCTCAGGCGTTTTTTTCAGAACAGCATCGTTTGATGAACGGTGAACATTTACTAGGGGATCTCCGTAGGTCTCATCTACTTGCGCAGTTTCTGTGAAAACCAATGTAAACGGAAAAAACTGAATTAGCTGTAAGTCATCATAACATAATCATCTTCCTCCTAATTTTTCAATTAAAACTGAGTAAAAATTAACGAAAGTACTGCTCGGTAGCCATAGGATTTCGTCCGAAAGCTAGAAAGTTAGAACCACCTTGTACAGCATAATACACACTAAACAGGAAAGTAGCGCTCAGCAGCTCAGCTTTCACGATTTAAAATAATCTATGGCAAGAGCCATGGCTCTTGTCTATGGTTACACCATATGATTTCATCCACAGATGAATGCATTCTGCATTTTGCATTTAAAAACCAATAGCCGGAAATCCTTTTTCCATTGACAAACTTTGTTCATTGCGTCATGTGCGGGCTTCAGAACAGCCACAACATTTTGGGTTCAAAACCCCAAGTAAAAAGGCTGGTACCACTTTGGTGGAGTAAAATTTATCCTTTATCTCAAGAAAAAGTTTCTTTTGACCATTTGTCTTGCAAATTTGTTGTTGGTTCTCTCCTTTGCTCCGAGAGGTTTTACTCCGGGTACTACTCACTTACTAAGTTTTGCCTGATTTCTGATTGTTACTTCGTCGATCTTAAAACAGCAGCTTCCGGCGATTTTATAAATTGACAACAGGACAAAGATGCTACACTGAAGTAGAACAGTGACTCCCACGAGCCCAGCCAACAAGAAAAGAAAACGTTTTGTTAATAAAACTGAGCGTTTGACTTTCATCTCGAAATGTTGAAAATAAACTAAACTAGACTTGTCCGCGAATCTGTAGAAAATCCGTCGCAGCATATTTTGTAAGGGTATTTCGTTTCCATGGTAGACAGTTTTTTTTGTAACTGACGATATCGACGCTTTTGTTCGCCAGTGTTTAATTTGGTCAGAAATTGGCCACTATTGACACAAGCCAGGGTAAATAATATGTCTAGAAAAAGAAAAACGGGGGGAATAATTACGCGCCTTTTAAAGATAATGAAACCTCAATTTTGTGTATACTGCCAATTCTGATTTCTTGATATCTGAATATGCTCACTTATTATTAAGATTTAACTAAACGAAAACTGGGAGAAATTACTCATCATTGTCCAAAAGTTTTACTCGTGGCTGCCTAAGAATAATCACGCCTCTTAACACTCTATTGGCGATACTTAAATTCTGCATGGAACCGGGACGGTACTGTGTTGGTTAAATTGAATGCAGTATTGACAAATATACCAAAAAATGTGATTAGGAATTTTATGTGGCAAATAATAATAATGACAAAAACATTAATAATCATGTAATAATAATGACAAAAAACATTTAATCATATAAGTCTCTGTTGGCGGTTAAGGTTTATGGAAATGATTTTTCAAACAAAAAATACAGTAACTGTGTCGTGAACACATAAAAAATAAATAAAAATAAAATAAAATTTCAGCGAGAGCAATGTGAACAAATGCCTAGTAAACCTGGAAAACTTGATGGGGAGGGCTTACAGAGGTGTCTCTTGGAAAAATGGAATTAAATGCCTAATCTTAATCTAGATCTTAATCCTTATTTTTTGCATGCACTGTCCCACCTCAAATAGCCTTGCTAGCTGTGGGCACTTTGCTTCTGTAATATTATCTGCCTATCAACAAAGTTTTGTTGTTGTTGTTGTTGTTGTTTGCTAGCAGTCCGGTCAGGGTGTGGTTCCTGTTTTATTTGATCCCTAAAATATAACTTTTTAGACCAGAGCACCAAACACTTGAGGTAAAGTAATTTATAAGTTGCAATAGCAAGGCTGTCATCGAATGCTTTCCTTTTTCTTTTTCTTTTTAAAGGGTAGCCTCTAGCAATGATGCCAAACCTCCCAAGGGATACCAAAATCTTCAATTCACACCACGAAATGAGGCTGAGCAGATCTCACCCCTTACAAATGGCAGGAATCCACTCCCACCTTCTTGCAAGGACACCAGGATGATGAACTTGTATCACATTCCTTTGGCTTGAGCTGAGTCCTGTCCTGCCATCCCGGAGGGAGGGGTACTCAACAAAGTTTTAGACAGGGAGGCTCCACTCCAAGGTCCAACCCCTTACCCTGTTATAGACCATTTATTACAGAAGAGGTACCCCTTTTGTATGCCCTCTTTTGACAGATGGTACCCTTTTCACATACAACTGCTGTAAATGCACTATCATAAATCACAAAACCAGAACGTTTTCTCGACTTTTTCACAGCCACAAAATGAATATGTTAGCCCCTTGGGCTTTTTTTACAAAATGATAGATTTCCCTTCCCTTTCATATACTTCAACCAGTAAAAGCCTTACCATTCAAATATCTGGAGTGTGAAAGAAGTATCCCTTTTGGGCAGATCCTTCCCATTTAGGCCATAATAGGGCCGAGTAAACCTCCCCCCTACCCCGCCACCCCCCAGCACTTTAATGACTCAAAGATTTATGAACAAGCAACTTCAAGCCAAACTAAAAAACTTGATGATGCCAGAAAGATATGCATAAACAATTTGAACAATCCAGCCCAGGACTGATCTGATCTAACAGAGCCCAATAACCTGCCATATTATTGCACTTGGACGATAAGAAGAATATCTTGTTGCACAAAAATTAGGTAGCCCCAGCAACTGAGCACACTACGTTTGGTTTCTAACTACGCGAATAAGTAGCAATGATAGATTCTACAAAAAAGCCATGTACTTTTCTTTCGCATAATTTCAATAAAAATAGTTCAATAGCCCAAGTTCGATATATCAAAATTAATATTCTAACATGACTCCGAGGATTTCTGATCATTTTTCTACATTTTGTTTGGTTTTCTTTGTGCTCAGGTCTTTTTTGGGAATTGCGAGACAATGCATGCAGTCTTGAAAAATTTACAACTATGACCCTAAAGCCTCGGAGTCATGTTAGAATAATTATTTTAGTATATTGAACGTGGGTTGTTCCCAGCGCGTTTACCAACGTTAAAGCTGCACACCAGCAATGAGAAATTTTACATAAATTTTATAACCAATGTACAACATGGCGATCAACAGGCGAGTTTGCAAAACAATTCCCATTAAAAAATAAATCAACAATGACGGGTTTCAATATATACCTCCAGGTTGTATTCATGCTGGCTTTCCTCTTGCTCCCAGGTGCAGCCGAACTACTACAGTATCGATCCAGTATGCAGTGATCAGAATAAAGATCTTACTTCCAGCCTATTGCCTAGAAACTTTAAAGAACGCAAGGTCATTATTTTGAAAATAGTCCTTATTTATCTCAAATATTTTCCAGAAGAAACGAAAACATGAAAACAGGCTCACTCTCGCGTCCGCCATCTTAATCTTGAACTATACTGAGATGCGCGCTACTGGGCACTAAAGTTTAATTCTAAGGAGTCTTCTAATTGGCTGCCACATTGTGAAAAATATTTCATTGGTGAGCAACAAATATCGCGCGAAATGCGAAAAAAAATCACACTTTTGTCTTAACGCTATTTGATCACGTAAAAAGTTCAAGGAGTTTTTTTTCACACGTTGACGCTTTTGGTAGCTTAAGTGACGCTGTTTCAAATTGAGACCAATCGATCTATTCTAATTATTTAAACATAAAGAGTTACTGAGATGTGTGACTACTGGACTGAAATGGAATCGCTGTTTTCGTTAAATTCGCGACTATCAAACTCACGGGCAGTAAACCAGCAAGGGCGTACCTAGGGAGGGTCCTGGGGTGCCCGTGACCCCCCCTTGGTAGGCCTTCTTTTGAGCAAGCAACCTACAATATTCAGGTAGCGAAAACGCCATGACAATAGCTTGGCCGTAAAAGCCATTGTTGAAAAGCCCACTTTTTTAAAATTTGTTTTTTTGCGAAGTATTTTCGTCAACGGCTCTCGTCTTTAGTTAATATGGGCGTGGAGGTCGACATGACAATCTGGTGAATAGCCTCTGTGACCCCCCCCCCCCCCCCCCCTTTGAAAAATCCTGGCTACGCCCCTGACCAGGAGGATAATAACCCTTCCCGTCAAATCAAAAGTTGAATGAATGAATTTGAAATACGGCAGGTGATGTGTTTCGGAGACTAATCTGCTGAACCGTGGGTGTGGAACAATGAACATGTTCCATAATTTACCCCTACAGACCTAAGTTTCGTAGTTGGAAATGCAAAGCGGCTGAGTGCTTTGATTCTTTTTTTTTTTTTTTTTTACTTTGAATTATTTTGTTTAAAATATCGTAACACATTTTTATGCTGAATTACATTTTTGACTTTTGGCTGAGTCGTAAAAGGGTGCTTGGCTTTCGAAGTCTATCATACTTAGTGTACGTGCGCGTGACTGAGAGCAAAACGTCAAATGTATAAACAACTTATAGTCTTCTTCGCGCTTAATTCAATTTGTTTGGTACACATGCAAAGTTGATTGAGTTGATTGTTGTTATATCATTCAGTGTTATATGTAAACATGTCATTGAAAAAATTGCTTTTAAAATTTTATTTCTAAACGCTCAGCTTCTTCAACATGCGACTATTTTAAATATCGTTTCTTTAATACCCTCCAAGGAATAAGGTCTCCTTTAAATGCGTGCCTAATGAAACATCCCTTACGCTATAAACGAAGACGAAGAACAAATGTACGTTACACATGAAATACAAGCTATTAAGGACCAATTTGGCATTTGGTCCCTGTTTTGCCTTGTTAGTTTATCTTCTTTTATATAAATTAGACTATGTTTAACAAACAAAGTTGGATTTAGAATCAGAACGACAACAATCGGGCCGGAAAAGAATTAGAAATTGATCACCTTTGCAAAACCGATTAAGGAGCCTAACGGTTCGGTAAATTTTAGGGGAACAAACCGTCATGCAGTGATAAATTATTAATTACGAGTTTTATCCCATGTGGTTCGACTGGATGGTCGATTCATGTATTCTTTAGCTTGATTACATCTATCAATTCTGTGCAACGACAAACTAGTCAGCTTTCGATTATGACCTATATATCAGGGGCACCCAACGGCAATTTTCGGGAAAATATCTGTTCGGAAGACGATTTGAGATCTAGAATTTTCGGAGCATTTGTTGTAAAATTTCTTACTTGCCTGCCTCTCCTAGGAGTTTCGAACATCTACAAAATGGTATAATTACCCATTTTTAACGGATTTTGACCCTAAAAAAGGCCACCTAGAATTTTCGGGAGCCTTTTCCTGGCTGAAATTTTCGAGAAGGTCAGTTTTTATCCCTATAATTTTCGGATCACTAGACTTTCAGCTAGGAAATCCGAACAGATGAAAAGTTTTTAGGGGATAAAAATATGCCTATATCTACCGTTTGAATACTAAAATACGTTCAACAATGCTAGTTTAAGTGGTTTTGAACTATATCCTCGTTGGGTGCCCCTGATATATTTTCCTGGCCAGCATTACTTCATTGGGGAACATCACCGAAACGACTTGAACTGAAAGGCCTCAAATTTCGAACAGAGTGACTGTTAAACGAAAATTAAATGTATTAATCAGTTAGAGAATGAGTATTGAGCAAATAATTTAACAATTTCCAAAGAATTCTGGTTGCCAAGTGACCTCCGTTTTTGTTAAGTGAACATTGATGAGGCTAGACAAGCTCGGAAAACCCTGTTATTTGTTACTGGGGAGATGCGCCATATCGTCGACCGTACAAAGGCCCGAGCCCTTGACTTTGGGACTACAGCAATGTTTACGAACTCATAGCAAACAGCTGAAATTCCAGTACATCTGTTTACCTAAAAACTCACACTTTTCTTACACTAAAATAGATCCAATTTATTGCGATAAACAGCTCGTGCAGCCCAAGTTATATTTATTAAAAGAGGGCTTTTATCCGTGTCAACCAGACGCTTTTGTTGAGGGCTAATACAATGACCTTGCGCCACGTGCTCCAGTCGTAGTCAAGTTCAAGTCCATTATCTCTCTAGAAACGTAACTTCTAACACGTGCCTGCATTTAATTGCTTTGCGGACCATTTCCTTGGCCGATATGCGCCACAACTTAAAAATGTGGCGAGAGAGTCTGCAAAAGAGATAGATAACGAAATTTCAAGCAATTTCCGCAAGTACCAAGTGGTCGTATTAGTTAAGTGCGGGTTAAGTGATTGCGATGGCAACAGTAGGGTCCGCAAAAATAAATTTGGTAATGGGTCAAATTGGACAACATGGAAACGTAACTAATTGCATTCGGGTGAACTTGAAAAAAAGGGTCAAGAGGCCTGATATTCTTCATCCAACTTCCCTCGATCTCGGTGTTCAAGGAGATCCTTCGCCGTGGCATTTTTCAAAACGTTAACTTTGTCAGTTTGAAGTTTAAAAAAAACGTTGAACCATTTCAAAGCAAAATCAGTATTGCGTTATGCGAAGACTGACAAAAAGCCTAGCACGGTAGTTTCACACACACAAAAAAACAAAAAGACAAAAAACAAAAGAAAAGACAAGAAAAACACCACAGGCCTGACATAAAGCGGAATTAGATGAACTTACGGACGACAAGCGTAAACACGATTTCCTGTTTTTATATAGTTAAACAAATTAAAAAGCGATTAAAGTGAAATAAAACATAAAAATATGTCACTGTCATTTGTTGTTTGTTTTGCGGTGGTTTGGTCGACAAGCCTTTAAAAATGGGTCAGTGTATATGACTCGAGCTCTGGCGCGAACGATTCAACAAATTTGAATTAAACTAGCCAGCAATTATATGAAAAACAATTTTTAAACACGATGTTTACGCTCTGGCGTCTCTTTTTGTTAGGCTTTTGTAGAATGTTACAAAATATTTTGAGTATTCATGTTAGGTTGACACAATTCACCTTTATTTCCACAAACATATACCCTCAATGCTGTTTGCCATTTTTTGCACCTGTTAAATTTCATGTCTGTCTTATTTATGCTCTGTTTACAAAGCATTGATTATTCTTTCACTAAAGACCTTCAAAATAAAATGTTAGAGCCCCATTATGTCATTTTAGCGACAAAAACAACACTGAAAAAAAGCGTTCATGATCACTATCGAATGAATTAATTTCCCCCTTTTTTAGTCGAAACCTCGTAAAACTAGCTAATTTCATTACATGTAATTGGTTTTCTAGGGCTAACAGACCAACAATGTGTTTTGTCTAAATGTAGCGGTAACATAACCTAATTATTGTCTAATAAAATTTACTGAGTTTTACGATTTTTTTCGTTGCCGAGATGGTTTTTATAACCATCTCTGCCACTATTTTCGTGAAAAAGTCTTAATTCTAAATGCTACAAGCAAACCTTTTACAGCGCGCTGTTTTGTTTCACACGGAAAAAAAGCGAACGAACTGGTGGAACATGCTGTTTAAATAATAAATAAATTACCACGCCTGGACTGATTAAAGGTGCTTGTGGGGTATTACGGTGTTTTGGTTTTGAACACCTCCTCAAACACATGTATTCAATAGTTTCTTCAAAACCTACTCATCCTTGACAAGGCTTGCTGTGACACGAAGGATGTTAGTTTTACAATGCATTCTTTAAACCACCTAAAATTTTGCAGGCGTTATTAAAATATTGTAATTTCCCGCGTCGGTCGCAAGCTGGCGGAATGTGAAATTGTTTCTAAGAGTGCGTTAGTAACTCACGCTATTTATCAAGCAAATGCATAAAACAATTTTGAATTAACGAAAATGTCACTCACTGTGATGTGGGCGAACAATGATATGCGGGTTATCCATTTAAGAGCTTGCAAGTCGATTTCAATTCAATGTCACTTTGGTTCGGTTCCAGCACCCCCTGTTGCGAAGTTAAGTGGTATGGATTATAAATGTGGCTACAGCAAGCGTTCATTTTGTATCCGCCGCCAGCCGTTGAAGGTGTCGTAGAAACATGCTACGCAGTGGACTTTCGAACGGTCAGACTGGTCCGTATCCAATGGACCCCGCATTTTGTTACAAGAGTTTCCCTGCTTTAAAAAGCGACAAACAATTCCCATGGCCACGAACCCAACCTTATCAGTTGAGTGCAGATCACGCTATTGACTGGTCGTCCGCAAAGAAGAGTTCAACAAAGATTCCTGAGTACATGTCAAACACTTTCTTTCAGCCAACCCTACACCAAGACGGCAGGAAATTTGAAGAGCACAACGTGAGCTACTTCTCTAGTATGCCTCCAACGCGACCAAAGTCTAGAAGATTCTCAATGACCTACGTCGCGTTAATAGCTAGAGCAATCCTTCAATTTCCTGAAAAGAGACTGACCCTCTCGCAAATTTATCATGTCATCGAGAAAACCTTTCCGGAGTTCACCGTTTCCAGAGTTGGTTGGAAAAACACCGTTCGCCACAACTTGTCTCTTCACGATTGCTTCGTCAAAGGAGAAGTATCGGCAAACGGAAAGAGCTGCTACTGGCATATACATCCAGCCTACATCACAAGATTCAGCAAAGGAGATTTCCGCAAACGCCCTTCCAGGGAACACAGTGTGTCGGACGAACGTAAAGCTATTCCACGAGTCCGCATCGACAGACCCTACACATTGCCCTACGCGTTTGGAGGAGCTGATTCCCGATTTGAGTTTCCATACGCTGGTGAGAGCCATTCTGTTTCTCAAGTGCTTCAACCCGCTTTCTATTCAAATTCTGCTTCAGTTCCTCGCGTGACCACTACAGCTCATCCCTCCACAGAATGGCTTCGAGAGTACAAACCATATCCCTACTACTATCTGTTCTCGCCAAAAAGCGTCCCGTTGGATTCCCAGCAAAGGGAAAAGAGCCCAGTCTCTTCTAAATAGCGCCATTTAAATTTCACAGCAATATTTGTGCCAACAATTTATAACCAGTAATGACCTGTATGTACATAGTTTTAGACATTTCGAAATTTAAAGGCTATTGAAATACGAAAGGCTGTCATCCTTTTTAAGAAATATGTATTGGTTACAATTGTGCAGAGATTGAAAGGATTAGACAACAGTGAACTATAATAGATGTAGTATCATACGCCTACAGACATGTGAGTCGAAGGAACTAATATATATAGACATACTATGGCTTTCTATTACAATATACGGCCTAACGATGAAACTTTTACAGTCGAAAATATTACGATAGGGTAAGAAAGATTTGTATCTCCATTTGTGAAGGACATGTTCGTTTACTTAACCAAAACTGAATTAGAAAAAAATAAGTTATATTATAAAAGACTTTTTCTGATGTTATTTTGTTTCTAAGGCAAAAAGGTAGTTTTACTAATGTGAAGTTTTGTGAAATAAAGTTTTTAGACCACCATCAATGCATTAAGTCATTCTTCAGTTTGTGTTGTGTCAGTCGTGGAGGAATCTTAAGAGTAGTCGATCGACTTTTGCAACGCCTGTATCCGAGAGCGCATCAAGCAATCGAGACTTTTTTTTTTAATATCCTAAAAATATCAATGGTCTTTGACTATTGATGGCTTGTACGGCCCTCTGGAATGGAAATTGCTAGCAGCTTAAAAATATTACTTGGATAACGTTCAAGTTTCAAACGTTCAAAATTCTGCAGGATATTAACAAATCGTTTTTAACTCCTTATGGGATAGTTCATCATATATAATCTTGGAACATAGCAGGATAACCTCTGAGTATCCATCGTTTACGTTTTTTACCGGCTAAAAATGTCTTGTATGTCTTAAGACTGATCTGTATATATATACTGTATAGATATTGGCCATGTTCTATTGAGTATCATGCATCAGGAGCTTTTCTTGACTGAAAATGACCATTTTAATGCTATGTTTATCACGAATTACAATTGATGAAAATTTTTACACTTTCTATCCTCGTAGGCTGAAAATTATTTGTTGTCAGTTTGTTTTGAAAAAGAAAGATGTTTTATAATTTTATTTGTGTATTGGTAAGTAAAGCTAATACTGCTGATATGCTGCGGAAGCCGAAAAGAAAAGCAACAGATATATATTTAGGTGAGATCCTTCCTTTTCCATTCAGTTGACTAATGTTTTGAAGTGCACAGTTTTTCAAAAATATAAAATCAAAGAATGAAAAAGAAAATCCACTTAATTAACTGACATTCTCTATCTCTATTTTATTATTTTTCATGGCATTCTCTCATACTATGACCGTTTTTTCCCTTAGTATAAATGCAAACTATTGAAAATGGTTATTTGTAGTGAAATATAACTGGTCTCAACCTTTTGTTGGCTTGATCCCAACCAACAGTTATTATTAAAGTACTCATAGTATGTGTGGGCTCCTCTCGGTGAGGGTAAAAAAGTGATTAAAAAAAAAAACACCCCAAAAATGGAACTATGTTTAATTCTAAACATTTTTTTTTCACAAATTATTAGTTTTTTCGACCAATCTTCACGTTACATTTCTTTTTTAGCGCCATTCGTATTGAGATGATATTTTTCATCATATGGCCGAAAATCAGAGTTAGTTTTTCTCGGATTGTGTATCTAAGCCTACGCGCTGCTTGTAATGACAAAATTTAAATAAAAACGCTTTTTGAAAAAAAATCATAGTTAAAAAAGTGTGATTGAAATCTGCAATGCTATTTCCCGCGATACAGAGAAAACATTACTTAAGGTTTCGTTTGAATCGTCATAACGTACATTTTCATTCTTAGCCAAGTAAAATTTTCTTCGCAAACACTTGGTAAGCGACATATACCAAAAAAGGCCAGTGAACTTGGGAAGATCTAAGCTGAGATACAGTTACATTTAGTGAACCATGATTTACTTGCAAAGAAGTTTTGATTTTATTTTCTAACTTATTAAATGACTTATGAAAAAAGAGGTTTGTTTGAGTTACTTCACTCAGAATTTTTGCCGTGGGCGTTTTCTACTCTGATTGTGACTTAAAATAATTAACAGAAATGTGCTCTCTGATAATCATTAGTCGAAGTATAGGTGCAGCCATATTCTTGATGGTGAAGGCTCTGGTTTTAGTTAAACCAACTTTAAAAGGAGTTTTTGAGAACTGGTCTTCGAATCTCAGTGGGCAGGACGAATACACACTGAATTTCAACCTCGTTTAACAAGATTACAAGCAGGTTGAAAACGAGCAAGAGAATGTTTACCAAGTTCTCAGTTCCCTTCGGCAGGTGAAACAATTCCTCAAACGAAGCTTACCACATTTCTCTTTTTTACAAGGTGAGCAGTTCGTGTATATGGCTAGATGTTGGGCATTAAGCAAAATTGCTGTGATTTGTCCTGGCTTATTACTATATCGACGAAGATTTCAATAGTATTATATCATGATACGCTCGAGGAACTTGCCTTGAGGTAATTAAGTTAGTCCGTTATCACTTCAGCCTATTAAATCTAGGAACGCGTTGTCAAAAAAAACTCTAGAGGAAACAGAGAGAAATTGGCTAAAAATAAAAACGTTTTGCCCAAAATGTCAATTTCAGTCCTGCCACACAATGAAATTGATATAATAGAATTCAAAATTGATGAAATGTAATCATTTGAGTTAGCTAGGTAAAACAGGCAGTATTACGAGAAAGTAAGGCAATTGAAATAACATACTTTTGTGGTTCGCTGTCCTTTCAACTAAATTTTAAGTATGCCAAGATTACCAAAAAGAACAACAAGAGAAAAGCACTTTTCAAACATTGATGTGCCATCCTTCATAAGCTTTCATGTTACTCGTACTCATTTTTCGCTTATCATTTTCTTTAATTTCATCGCACTTTATGGAATTTCGATGTCTTCTTTCTTTGCTTGGTGAAAACTAGTGAGAAGACACACACCAAAATTAATTTGAATCTTGTCCTCGACCACGTTTGTCAACTGATTTGCTCTTACTTTTGTAGTAGTGCATATGTATTCGGCTGTATTCGGAGTATTCCAATTTTGCAACGATAGCTACATTTAGAGATTTCAGACAATTTTGAGTTTGGTCCACTGTCAGATAATTGCAAACACTAATGTTCTTTGGTGGTTACTTTAAACACAGATATCGTCAAGAGGTTCTAAGAATCAAAGTTCCCGAAAAGTATTCAATCATATTTTTTAAGGTACTAAAGAAATAAAATACTACCACAAAGATTTTATTTCAATAGTCATATAATATGTTAAGTGAAAATGTACAGAGATAAGAAGCTATAAGATAACAGGAAGGAAGGAAGATTTCCCTTAACACATAACGTTAAAAAACCGGTTGTAGACCATGTTCAAGTTACTAAATTTTAATTTCATCTTCCCTTTAGTTTAAGGAATTATTAAAAAGAGTGACTTAAGCTAAAAATAAGCGTCCATTGTTTGAATTTGTGCGTGGGTGATGAGTGAATTCAGGTAGAACTTCTATGTAGGCGTTTACTGCGCTCTGCTTGTGTCACAGAAATAATTCACATATTTTCGCAACGCGAAGATTTTACGTGTGGCTAATTCTTTACAATCAACGCACTGATTTCTCCAAAAGGATCGACTAAGATGATGTATAATAAAGTCCTACCAGAATTTAATTTAAATCTGCTAAATATGAATAAACACCGAGCTCATTTGGCAGATAACACACAAGCAAGAGTTTTACAAAATATGGGTACCCAAGAGAGTACATGTGGCCACTTTCCAAGTCTTTTCTCTGAGTAAGAAACAAATCAATTTGGGCGTATCATTCGAGCTTGTACGCTGTTTTTCTGATGGTAGTTTGATTTGCAGTGAACGGAAGGATGCAGTTTTTACATTGTGAAACAAAACTTGTCGAGTACGCACCAGTTTAATGTTTTTTCAATAGCCTAAAATTTCCGAATCTTTTTAGTGGACTGTGGATAGGTGCCAGGTATGAAAACGGTTTGCAAAGTAAAAGCAATGGCTAATAAAGTTTCAAGTTCTTCACCCCCAGCTAGAAACAACAGGATCTGCATTTCTTTTTTGCTTTGGCCCATACCTCGCATGTGGCCAAAAGTGGTGAAAGTAAGTGACTGAACCAGAGACATGAATGAGATGATTTTCCACCCCTTAAGTAATTAACATGATGTATTTAACCTTGCCAAAAGCTGTAAAGGAAACCGTAGTGAATACTAAGAGATAGTAGTGTAAACATAATCTAACAATTTGACATCAGTCAACAGTTTTAATTCAAATCTCGAGGCGACAATCACGCACCCAAATTTGATGAAGTATACCCCGCTTCTATCCCGCAAATTACTCATTACGCTGTGCTCTAAATTTGTTTGTATATTGGGCAGCATTGGCAATATACCGTGGATATTAGAGAGACAAACTTAAAATATTTCAAGGCCAGGTTTTTTCAATAACTCATTTCAAGGATCGACTCTTAAAAGGAGCAATCAAAACCTCTTTTGAAATGACATGGCATTCTTTTTCTGATAGCTCGCCATCACACTCAAAAATGTAACAGTGTATGACTAAAACGATATTTTAGCAGGGAGCCCACTTTATCAATAGGGGCTCTTCAAATGGTGGGCTTATAATACTTAATTATAAGTCCCTTCTTCTTAATTACAACAATAACTTTGACAGTAAATGGTTTTGACCCGAGTCCATTTTTGTTTGCTTGACAAATCTCAAAATAACTGAGAAGGAATCTATATTTCTTTCGAAGCCTTTTTTGTCTATTTTACTAAATGTCTATCTTAGACCCACATTGAGACATTCATTATTGGGAAATCAGGTCCAGTTGACAGCACTTTTTAGTTGCCAGTAATTCAAATGATAACACTGGCAATTGCTCAACACTTGCCAAAATAAATATAACAATTCAAAAATATAGAAATCACCCACATTCTATTGTACAGGATACGAATGACAAAATACGGTTTTATTTCAATGTCGTTTTTGGTTTGTAACTTAAAACATTTCCTATGACTGATAAAAGGGTTATTTCCTAAAGGTTTCTTCTAAATCTGAACTTAGAACTTTTTAATATACTTTTTTTTATCATCGCTTTTTTCCCGTCCATTGGTGATATGTTAAGTATAATAGTATTTTTTGTAGCATGTAGTATGCTGATAGTGAACACTGTTAAAATATTAGGTTTGACCAAATTAAGAAATTAAAAGCTTGCAAAATGGCTTTAACGTGGTGTTTAACCGCGGCCCTGTTCAAACTTCGAAATTTCTACCTTAGTGTATGGAACTTAACCTGCTTGGTCTACCCAAATGAAATAAGTTCGACGGCTGATTCAGACGTCAAACTTTATTAGTCGGACTCAATTCATTTTCAGAACTACAATATCAGTCAAAATAAATTATAGTAATTTATGTAGTAGATTCAACACAAGGAAAGCTCGACGTTTGAGACGGAGTTGCTCCATAGTCGAAATTCCCATGTGGGTCACTCGAAAATAATTCATGGCTCTACCCAAATGAAATATGATTTGTTCACCCTGTTCATTTGCGAAGTTTTGATTTTAATTTGGGATCTTCAAATGTCTTTGACAATGAGCGAGAGACTTGCGTAAAGAAAGCAAGTTCTACATTGTTTAACCTTGTTCGTGGGTGGATGAGTTAATGTGTTCGCTTTTGTAGTGGGCGTTTTCTACTCTGGTTGTGCCACATAAATATTTCACTTAATATTCTCGCACAGCCCAGGATGCTTTCAAAGAAGTTGAGATGATTTTTAACGAAACTATTTCGGAACGAATAAGTTAGAAACCTGACCAATGCGTAAGAATGCTGGCCATGGTTTCAACATCGTTTACCATCGCCGAAGTCTCGACTCAGAAAATATGCACCAAGAGAATGCATGTAGCCACGGTTATTAAGAAATTGAACCATTACACCTTTATTCTTCCAAAAATAGTGTTCAATTTCGAATTTACACCTTTACCGTTCTTGATAATGAAAAAAAAAACGAAAAGAAAAAGGAAGAAAGAAAGAAAGAAAGAAAGAAAGAAAGAAAGAAAGAAAGAAAGAGAGTGGCAAAGAAACAAAGAAGAAATAGTAGCATAGTAAAGAAAATCTCGTCAAAGGATCGTCATGTCAGCCAATGAATTCCTCTTCTAACATTTCTTTATTCCTATATTTCTTTTCCTTAACTTTAATCGATATTTTTTTTTACATTGGGATAATTATAATAACTAATCGTAGTCAAAATAAAGCTTATTTGTATAAAAAATTTTAATTTAATTTTGGCCTGTTGTGTGTTGACTTCTTGTCATGTAAACCGTCAAGGACTGAATAGAAGCACCGTGCTTTCTGAAGCGGTGTTGCTTGTTTGGAAATATATATTTACGTTGAAGCAAGCTCGACTTTTTCTTTATCTTGAAGATAGCAGCAAACTATATACATTTGTCAGTTTGTCACGAGTCATAAACAGAGACGGTTTTGCTTTTCGGCCTCATGCCTACTCTTTTCCTAGGAAACGATCGTACATTAAGGCCCAAATTATAGCACACCTCCAATCTATAGATCGTCTTCACATGATGCCACGGCGGCCATATTAGTGTCCCAAAACAATGGAACGGCGGCCATGTTGGTGACGTTGGTTTTCCAAACATATCTTGTAAGAATTGAGCTCTTTTGTTATGGAAACGCCTTTTTTGGTTTCAATAAATTCGCATAGATGCTGGCCACGTGAGTAAAACACTCTATAGGTGAACGCTAACATGTTTCACACAAAGCCACTTGTTCTACGCGGTACGAACGACAGGGACAGACTCGGATAACACCAGGCCTGGCTGCTCGGCAACTGAAGAGCAGTGGTTGGCTCTGTAGTAGACAGATGTTGTTTGTTGTGTTCAGTGATGGCGCCACTAGGCTTTCGAGTGATTCGACAGATCCACACTCAAAGCCAGCCCTAAAATGAAAAAGAAAAGGGATTTTCACCAAGTTCATTATAGACTGAGATAGAGTCAAGTTTGATGTCTGTACGTACTTTAATTTATTAGTTCTAGGAGCGTCAGGGGAAAAAACAAACGGATAATCTCTAGTCACGGCAATGTTGTAGTGCACAGCGATTTTTCGTGACTGGCATCCGGAACTTGCATCCAGGACGTATAAAAATGAGAGAGCGCGGGAAACGTGTTGCCACTGAGTGCAAGGTCGGGCAGGATTAAAATGTGTCAAAAGCCCACGTTCGATATATTAAAATTCTAACATGACTCCGGGGCTTTCTGGTCATTTTTCTATATTTGGTTTGGTTTTCTTTGTGCTCAAGTCTCTTTTGAGAATTGCGAGACAATGAATTCTTAAAAAATTTGCAATTTTAACGCTAAAGCCTCGGTGTCATGTTAGAATTTCAATATATCGAACATGGGCTATTCCTGACAGAACTCTACGGCGGTTTTCTACACTACAAATGGTCTGGAATTTTCTCTATATAATAATCCCGTTAAAGTCAAAGACGCCTAGCAGCGCTACAGTTACCTTACAAGAAGCGTTGCTTTTGTATTTAAGGACACAAAGAACTGCGGTTCGCATATCAGCTTTTTCTTGAGGCAGGTCTCAAGACACGATTCACCCACCCCTCCAAGCGTCATCTTCAATTCACTCAACGGCGGCCATCTGGATGGCTTGCAGAAGTCCTGTTGAAAATAAGATTATTTTCTTGATATCTTATCTCTTTTCCTTCTGTAAAGGTAAAAAAAATCCGGTATTCAGTTCTTCCTTTATTACGCTTTCTCGTCTTTCAACTCGGTTCCCCTTTTCTTTCCAGTAACGTAAAAGCTTAAAGCTTGGTTAACTCGTTTCCAAGTTCTGACAGGAATTTTGCGCTGCACTTAGATAAGAAACTGAAACATTTGGATTTGGATTAGAAGTATCCAACATGCCTGAAGAATGAAGGACAGAATGTAGTTCATCACTTTTGAGAACGTTATGTATACCTGATTTTCAACGTAAGCATTAATTCTTTCCAGCATTCCAACATGGGTAAACTCATATGGTAGATGAGGCTCTTTCTGAAATGAAAATCAGGTGTAGTTTTAAGTGTACACAGAGAAGAGCAGAGAAGAGCAGTTTGGAGCAAGCGAGGACTAAACTCTTCATCGCCCCGCTATGGGATTGCCTCAAATTCAAAAAATGTAAAGTAGAGAGGAGAAGTGTGACGTCACGTTACCATGGTAGCAAAATGTCTGTACCTCAACAATCTTTCTTGAAAGAGACAGCGATTTGTATTGCCGAACGATGGATAAAAAGTACGGGCTACCATTTCTTTCCTGAGCGTTATCATGAACAGGAAAGTCATACATGTCAATGTTTTCGTTTTTTCCTTCCACATTTGCAGGAACACAGTTTGTTTAGATCCAGACATTTTGCTACGTGACGTACAGACTTCTCCTCTGTGCCGACGTCCATGCTGCGACCCCGCTGTGCCTCCTCAACCAAACAGGAGAACAACAACAATAATGGCTTGACAATTTTAATGAAAGCCTTTAGGCTACAATTTACCATGGTCCTACAACTCAGTTCTTTTCCATCACAGCATTTCATTTCCCACAAGAATAGTTTGGTAGACCAACTGGTTTGCTTTCATTACTTACAGTTCATTATGGGAGGCATGACAAAATATGAAAACTATCTTGCTACATTTAAAAATTCAAAAAGTTGATCCAACATACAAAAAAAGATTAATAGCAAGTGTTTCCTTACTTCTGTACTAATGATTTCCTTCAAAGCTTCTTCCACCTCTGTTAAATTATGGATATCCACTGTCTGAACGAAAGGTTTACCAACAAACACCTCCGCGTACGGATTTTGAGATGTAATCTGAGTGATTGAAAATGATCGATGTTAAAAGTTAGATAAGATATATTGTAATTGTAGTTCTGGTTTTATGAACTCATTCAAATTTAATACCACAACGTGACCATTATATTATGCCATGCACTCACTTCCCTTCCCTAATGGGGATGAAATGTGTCTAAATGAAACAATTATTTGAAGTACAACTTTAACACGTCTCCAAAGTAGTACGTATTTCACGGGTGAAACAATAACTAGTTACCTTTCTGCTAAAGGGTTTTCCAGCGAAAAAGTTTGAGTTTGTGCGATCGAGAGGTGGCACGTACTGAAAAGTAAAAATCGAGCATCGATTCAGAAAAGAAATAAAACATTTTGTCTGCCCTTTTTCTGAGGAGACCTGCATTACTTATTTGGTCTGTTACCATTTTAAACTGGAAAGAAAACATTTTCTGCTCATCCAGAGCCTATCATTTATGAGGTTGGCACTTGCTTCTACAGCAACCCGCCTTTGAAATGTCTTGGCTTAGTCTGGTGATTGTTGCTCGTTAATCACCAATCATCATCATCATCATCATCATCATCATCATTATCATTAACATCATCATCGTAAACGTTACGTCATCATTTTCATCATCATCATCATCAACGCCAACGTCACAATCATCGTAATCCTAATTGACCTTAACTGGCTTAAGCAAAAACACAGGTAAGGATGCCATTATATCTTTACTATACCTTAGGATTAATGAAGAAACATCCATTAGCCAAGGCCTCAAGGGCTGCTGGCCCTTCATAGGGTTGACCCAGACCCACAAACACCTGAAAAAGAAGCCAGGCAAACCAGTTTCAAGTTTTTCACTTTCAGTTTAGAGAAAACCGAGTTCTGAAGCTGCTCAGAGTTCCGAATGAAATTAACGACAGATGAATTACCTTACTGGAGTCTAATAAATCTATCAATGTTGTTATATTTACAATCCCATGATTGATGACATACTCGGGCACACGGAATTTCTTTCGACTTTCCTGTGGAAAATAAAAGCGCGAAGAGAAAATTGTTGAATCTTTTTGAAGGTGCAGGTATGTCTTATCATAGCTTTTAGTTATCTAAAAACATGGGTGATATTTTACCTATTGGTGTCTGGACATCGGATAAAACACTCCGTCACGCGTTTGGCATATTAATACTCGGTGTTTCTATATCAGAGAAAACATCCCTTCTCATTAATGTGATATCTATTCTCGGAGTCTGGAGATCAGATAAAATGCTTCCACTCTTGTTGGACATGTTACTTCCCGGCGTTTGGATACGAGATGAAACACTTCTTCTTGTGTTTGATGTATTACTTCTCAGTGTTTGGATATCAGATGAAACACTCCTTCTCGTGTTTCGTATATTTCTTCTCGGTGTTTGGATATCAGATGAAACAGTTCACGTCATGTTTGGTATAGTAAATTGTGAAATTAGACGGTGGTTATAACTCATTAGCAACAAAATACTGACTTAAAACGAAAAAGTTAGTTTAACCTCAGACGATTTCGAAGATGTATAATATATTGTGAACGGGGCCCTGCCTACGTACCTCAGTACCTCCCAACGTTGCGTGAACTTCGTTAAAATAAGTCTTCACTGCATTAATGTAGTCTCCATGCCCCTAAAAATGTTGACAAAAATGGAAAAATAATTTCATGAGATACGTTTATTCGCCACAACGTCTCAAGCAATTTAGGTAACGAAAAGGATAAAATAGTCATAGTGATTCAACAAGTCATACTTACCTCCCAGAACTGGGGATCTTTGCCATAAACTAAAGCTGCTTTTCTCGTTTTTGTCTTCTGCAAGGGTTCTTTGTCTTTTTTAGCTCTTTGTGGGACGGCAAATCCAAGAAAGGAGTTATCTGGACTATGGGCTACAGGAAAGAAGTGCCAATTAATTCTAACTCTAATTCTTCAATAACAACCATGCAACATTATTAAGGGTGGGGGCAGAGGTTACCAATGCAGGAAACCTCAGCTAGACCCTTCCAATACAGCGTAGTAGTGAGAACCTTTTGTAGTTTCAAAACTTTTAGATTCTTTTTTAAGGTACTTACGATACATGGTCAAAAACTGAGGTAGTTGAAGGTCAATATCTCCCCAGGGTGACCTACCACCAGGAATCTTCCCCTTGTAATGTTTGTAGTTAAACTCTGCATCTGTTCCAAAAGAGTCTAACACACGCATCTTACACCTGTTATCAATAAAAAAAAAACTTCATTTATGAAGAAGGTGGAATTGGAGAAGGTGTCTTGCCTTAAACTGGCAAGTAGTTTACTGGGATAACCACAAGATCGATACTTTTTGTCAACCTTCAAATCAAGATGCTAGCGAGATAGCTTAGTTAATTTTCGCTAAATGATAAAATTTCTAACATTGGATAACTTGTTTTCGCCACTACGACATTCTCGCTAAACTGTTGTAGAATAGAGTACTAAAGTGATGACGTCATAAAAATGAAATTTCTGAAATTATGGGATTTGTCAGGATATTCTGAAAGAACAATGTCCAAGAGGCCTACTTGCCAAAAATGAGCATTTGGGGGCAAATTGTCTCTGAGATAGTAGCCCAGTTATACTCAGAAAACTCCATACAAACCCTTCTAATTTTTTTTGGGTCGATCCAAAAAAAATTTAGAAGGGTTTGTATGGAGTTTTGTAAGCATAACTGGGCTACGATCTCAGAGACAATTTGCCCCCAAATGCTCATTTTTGGCAAGAAGGCCTCTTGGACATTGTTCTTTCAAAATATCCTGATAAATCCCATAATTTCAGAAAATTCATTTTTATGACGTCACACTTTAGTACTCTATGAAGATGGCTAGCGCATTTTCCCGCCAAAATGGCGTTGGTTCGCACACGAGGTTCGACCTCGTCTTAGAATCTAAAGCTCAGTCTTATGTTGCCTAGTCCTTATTCTGTGCGGCCTATGTGTTTCGGGCCTCGTCAGTTGTCCAGCGAATTTTTTTTGCCCTTCGTCTTGGAAAACGTCACCAAAGTGAATCCATCGAGGTCTGTCAAGACCCCATGCAGGGACTAGACAAGATAATACCTATAGCAAATAACTCTAAGAAATACAAACTTGTGCAGCGAATAATCCGGTCCACTTCGTTCTGCTATTATAAACACTCCCATGATATCAGTAAAAATAAGATCCAATCCATCGGTTAACGTTTCACGAACGCAGCCATCAGAAGCCGGATTAACTAGGGAACTGGGAACAAAACCAGAAAACATTAAAAAGCTGTTACCTTAATGATCACTAATTTTTTCATTTGTTTTTTTAATTAGGAAGATTAGTTTTAAGTAAGGTTTGATAGTTACGCTCGAAACTGTTTTGCTACCACCTTATCTAGTCGCTCTCAGTGACTCTGACAAGAAAGCATTGCATCGATGGATTCTTTTGAATCGTTTCATTAATAAATGACTTGAGTGGTTTTAGGAAGTAGATCGAACCACAGGCGAGAACTTGTGGCACTTCTTTATTGTTCTCACAGCAAGGAGCACAAAAGCGCGACCGCTTTTGATTTATTCACATTCTTTTGTACAGATTTAATCCAATCAGAAGCCAGCTGGAAATTAAACTGTCCTCCGATTGGTTAATGTCTGCATGAAAGAATGTGAGATATTTCAAGGAGGTCACCCTTTGGGCTCCTTGCTGTAACAAATAGGAAATGATTGTATATCCCTGAAATGCAGGATAATTTTTTGAAATTTCTTTTTGAGTTAATCAATAAATCATATTTCAGCGTACGTGCATTATTATAAGGCTCGAGGAATTTCATGGAATATCGTTCTGACTAATCATACCGCGCGTTTCGTCGGATATTTTATAATGTATTTCTATGGTTTTCTTTTCTACTGGTCTTTTACCTTGGAATATCCCCCACTTGAAAACCGACAGTGAGGTCATGGCCTAAAATGTACAGGGCACTTATCAGGTCGCACCATTGGACCAGTTCACCTAACGGCCCTCCCAAAAACGCGCCGTCTAAGAAGAACTTGTGCTCTCCCATAGCAGCCAGGTACAAAAGGATCTGAAAGAAGAACAATAGCCAACAAATTTGGCAAAAAGATATTTTTAACATAGGTATAACGGCTTAGTAATCATTAGCAAACTATGATCTATGACGTTATCGATGCTAATTAAGTTTCACTTTGCAATGAGTTTCCATGGCAATTTCAAAAAGGAAGCCTAAGACACTACTGACACGGAGATGGTATCACAAAAAGTATGCGTCTCGCTTCCGGTTGTTTTTACTTCCGCTTTGCTCACACGTTATAGGCTTCATGCGCGTTTCTAAGAGCCAGAAGAATAGCGTTCGTTATATACCTTTTTTTGTTTCCTTTCACAAAAGTTAGGCTTTAGTTGTAGCTCTCCAACAGCTCGCATCCAATGCTGCCATGTTCCAAGAATTCTGTTCCGTATCCAGGTAAATCGTTCTCCTTTAAACTTATCAAGAAGTCCAGAGAGATCGGTTTGAATTGTAGCCTTCGAAACAAAAATCAGAAATGTCATAAAAATATGTTTTGCAAGTACGTAAAGTTTTCAGGAAACGTTTGCATGAGTTAAGTCCAAGAAAGAGCTACAGAGGACGCGAAAACACTTGGACATTTATTAAGCAAACTTAGGAAAATTTTTGATTGGCTTCGATGATATCTCTTGATCACCCACCCCATTTATTTTGTGCCAAAAAATACTTTATCTTTTACATTGTTTGGGAGAGCGAGAAGCCAAGGGAGGGGGAAAAATCCAATTTTTACTAACAGCACGTTAAGCAGTCCCTATACGTCACTCCTCTACTGTACATTAGTACGAATTGTGAAACTTTAGAAATAATGGTGTAAACTTAGTTAATTCACTGCCCTTAAATTATGTTGCTTCACCTTTTTCGGTGGTCCATTTGAAACATCCAAGGAGTGGTGACTACTTCTCCATGGCAACACTGGGCACCAGGCCTCTCTCTGAAAATTAACAATAACAATCGATGTGACTCACTTGGTGAGTTTCGTGCGTTCTCCAAATTCACCCACTAAAATCATAGGAAATCCTTTGAACGAAAAGGTGCAGAGTAGATGCCTTACCTCGCTCAAATACTGAATAACAGAACAAATGTTTTTTGGATCAACTTTGTATTTCTCCCCATGACAGTTTTGGTTCCACTTCGTGTGAAATTCCTGAAAGAACAGGTATTTTGCCTTAATTCAAAGCATATACATTAATTTAATACCATACGAGGGTGTAACACCAGCATTTTTTGAAGGAAAGTGGGTTGTCTAAAATTAGCCTCTTAAAAAAGTTTAGATATACAGCAAATCATAGGTCATAAGCATGTCACGTGCATAGGAACAATTTTTCCCAGAATTATTAGCCTGTGCCAGGGGCTAAGATAGTAGGGACGTCGTGAAAACAAGCCAAGCAAAAAATAAGAACCGCGTGCTCTGGAGAAGGGACTCAGGGAGTGGCGCATAAACCCCCGCCCCCAACCCACCCCACCCCACCCCATCCCACACCTTTGGCATCTTTCACAGCAGTTTTCACGATCTTTGCATACTACTCCCTATAATGGCGGGGGGGCTCCGCCCGAAAGAGGTACCTTTTTCAGGCTTCAGGTATATAAAAGGGTATGGATTTCACTAGTTGAGTTATATAAAAGGGTAGGGATATTTGTTCCTTCAGTCTTAAAAAGCCCATAAGGGCTAACAAATTCATTTTATGGCTGTGGAAAAGTCGAAAACGTTCTAGTTTCATCTTTTAAAAAAGTGCATTTATAGTAGTTTAAACGATCACTAAGTTCTAAACTAGGTATGTGAAGGGGGTGCCCAGTTGTCAATAGAAGGTATACGAAATGGGTACCTTTCCTGCTAAAAATGGTATATAGAAGAGTACGAGGTTGGACCTCGGGGCGGAGCGTTACCTTATAAAACTTGGTTGAGTACCCCTCCCCCCCACCCCTCCCCACCAGGATGATAGGACCAGACTTAACTCAAGCTAAAAGGTTACTATTATACATACTTTTACCCAAGAATGCCTTCATACAAGAAGAAAAGATGAGGCGAGCAGGGGGTTTAGGATGTTCCTGAGCAAGTCAAGCCTTCCCTTCCTTTGCACCCCTTGCAGTATTGAAATTTTGATATAGAGCCTCCATACCTGTATTTTAAATTCGCATAAAGGAAATAAAGGGTCCTTTGGAATGGAACACGTGATTAAGTCTTCACTATGGTTGATTTTTGCATCTGCGTTTGGAGAAATGTAAAAGTTAGTAAGAAAAAAAAAGGGTAAATGGAGCAATAATAGGGTTTTTCAAGGAAACTAAATCTGAACTAAATAACTCGTCAATTTTTGCACGGTTTGCTGCCATACAGTTTAAGTTTTAATTGCATATCAATGCAATTATTTCATGGAAACTAATTCTACTAAGCTATGTTCACACAACACTGTATAGTTTTGCGCCGCAGCGAAAATCATACCCGATATAGCCTGCGTAGCAGGTGCCTGGAAGTAGTGGGCGCAAGAAAGAACGAGCGCACGAGAGGGAGACACGCGTGTCCGCGTGTCTCCTTTTCGCGTGCCCATTCTTTCTTGGGCCTGCTACCCAGGCTATACCGGATTTACCGGATAGGGCTTCTGTTTTCACACAAAATAACAGTTGTGGAGGCGCGATTTCTGTGACGGAGCGAAGCTGCGCCGCGCTGATCTCGAGAGTGGAACGCCACATATCGGATAGGTTCTGTGCCATACTTTGGTGTAGTATGAAAACCTGTTCGGCCCGTCGCGGAAGTAAATAAGTAGGAGCGAGGACTGGAACAATCTCCCAGCGTTTACTGATTTTTTACGACAAATGGCAGCAACTAGGAAACTGTACAGGAATACTTCAATTGGAAATAACGCTGGTGAATATCGTCTGACCAATTTCGAATCCACTGTGAATGGAACAGCGTAGGTCACAAATCCGTTAATCTGGATTTGGATTCCTCGGATTTTAAACCAATGAATCCTTTTTCAGAAAGGATTCACCAGATCAAAACTCCGGATTTGGATTGCCGAAAGGAACGCGAAATCCGTTTTAGGATCTAAAATCCGTTTTTGGATTCACCGAAAGGAATACACCCTTAATCATGTCGGTTGCTGATTTTACACAGGACGATGGACTTTCACCCGTGTTTCTCCCGAACAAATGTGCAAATACTGGGAAAAGCACGTTGCAACCGCTGGATTTTTCCTCACTAACTGAAAATTGTTAAACAACTGTTGCCGCAATTTTCGTCCGGCTGTGGTAAACTGAAAAGGTCACAAAAATCAGCGAAATGACAAATATATTTAAAAGTACTACTTTTGCCTCGTACAGAATATTCTTGGTTCAGATAAGTACCATTTGTTTTGGAAAAGTGCAGCACATTCCAACGTGAATTTCCCGTGAATACAAAAGCTGGTCACAGCAATATTGTGCGCCGCCGCGAATTCACTTTAATGATGGATATTAAAAAAAATAAAACTGTAAGAGGCTTAGTGTTCTTTTTTTAAACACAATGCGCCTAGTAAATTACACGTCGATCACACGACAGGATATGAACTGCAGCAACGAAGAACTCGTATGGATAAATGATGTATTTTACATCCAAAAAAATAGGAAAGACAAAAAGGGCAACTGATATTGACATACTACGTTTAAAATAAAAGATCCTCGCTTACCTTTGAAAAATATCTGTGCTTGTATCTTCGCCGCAATGTTTTTTTGAGCCTTAAAAGGTACCTTTTTTTCGTCTACACGGGACGTTATATTGAAAATACTAATTTGAGTTGTGAAGAAGAACAGGGCAAGAATAGACCAAATGAAAATTACAGTTTTGCTCGAGAAGATCCTTCTGGCTTTCATTTCAGAGGGTATCTATTAATGCCAAGTCATTTTGACAGTCATTTGTAACTACGGGCGTCGTGTTTGAGGAAAACAATAAAGATATTTCTAAATTTGACCATATATCTATGGTTACAGCTCATTATTAATCTGTTGAAGGCTCGCCAGTGTATCTCTAGTCTAGTTATCACGTAGGTCTGAACTGATCATTGTTTTTTGTTATTTGTTGGCCTGTTTTTGTTGTTGTTGTTGTTGTTGTAAGTTTTTGTTTTTTATCCGAGAGGCCACGCCACGGTGAGTTCTCTGAGCCTCTATATTAAGACGAGAGCAAGTGCCCTTAATGAAAAAGGTTTTTTTTTTCAATTCCAAGCAAATCAAACTCATTTTCACAAAAAAGGTTTCGCATTAGCCTGGCCCAAGAGGCGCCCTTTCCAATTAGTACCCAGTCCCTTGACCAAGGGAAGAGTGTATAGCGCTCACAATTTTTTTTTTCACACTTACTATTTTAGGGGAGGGGTGGGTGGGAAGTTTCCCAGCAACGTATAATGATCCAAAAACGATTTGATAAAACGCTACCCAATTCATTTTGGATTCTCTAATCTTTCTTAAGTTTAACAGCATGTGTATGTGTACTAATTCATCCATTTGAGGCCCTCTCGGATCACATCTTTATGCTATATATTTTATAGTTGTGGAAAATGTGGAATTTGTTAACCGTGAAAAAATACCACAAACCCAGACGGAGAGAATGAGAAAACCAGCAATAAAGACTGTTTTTCTCTTGGTGTTGTTGACACCCGGCCGGGTGACCAATGCTCATTCGACCCAAGAAGTGGCTACCTGAGGACGCTTGGAATAGCCCATTTTACAGGTACAGTTGGAAATTCGAGGCTGGAGTTGAGCTTGTTTTGATATAATCCCTGCTCCTTTATTATGTAAATCATGTGGTTGCTAAGCTAACTAGTATTTCCAAAATTTTCATTAGGGAAGGAAGGAGGTTTGTATCAAAACGAGGTCAACCTCAGCCTCACGTTTTCTCAAAGGCTCGGACACCAAGCCCACTAATGTAAAATGGCCTGTTGACCGGGGGGAAAATTAGATACAGTGTCAACAAATTGTCGAATGGATTTATCGATAAATGTCCCATATGTACACGTTTCGTTTTTGCCCTAAAGTATAAATAATTGGCCTAGTAAAGGCGACGGTGCTTTTTAGCTCACAAATATCAAATAATAATGCAAGACGAATTCAATTTGAACTCGTCATCAGTTGTTTACAGTTCAGATAAAGGAAGAAACTGACGCCGCTTACCTCTTTCCAGATAGGGAATTTTTGGGAATCTCTTTAGCAGAGTCTTTACCCCCGTTCTGCTAGTGATACTGTTGTCATCATATGGAAGAGTAACGTGAAAAATTCCTATTTGAGCGATCAAGAAAAAAACGCCAAATCCGGACCAAACGAAGAGTACTGTTCTTTTCATGAAATATTGCATCGTTTAAACTTCAAATTGGTTTCATTGTATACTTGCGATGCGGATCGTTTTCAATTCAAGCTGAGTTATATATCAATTAATTGTTATCGAAAAAGACACATTTCTATGGTAACAAATATTATGAGAACGCTGGCTTTACAACTAATAACGGACTTAAAGGTTTATAACGAAGGATGAATAATATTTAATTTTTTAAAAGCCCAAAGCTAAGTCTCTGAAAAAATCCCACAGCTTAATTGAAAAACGTCGACTATAGTTTTAATATTCCTCTATGGTGGTCAAGGTGCCGTGGCCTTGCATTTGATTTCGTTATGACCGGTGGAACATTTCCTATTAAATGAAACTGAGATCGTTATAGTACTAAATAAAATTAATAACATTGCACACCACGTCTTTTCCCTCATTACCCCTTTGAGCTCTTCTGCGTTGTTTGCGTCGCAGTTTTCTTTGCACCACTGATCGACATGGCCCAGTTCATGTGCATTTTGTCCACCAGAATCGATAGCTCTGACAATCTCTTTGCAGTCCTTGTCACGTCCCGTCGAGCAGGGTTTTGAGCAAATTTCTTCAAATGGCATCCATCGTCGTAAATAATCAGTGGACGGTCAATGATATCTTTCCTTTAAAAGCGTCTGCTCCCTTCATTTTCTCGGCGGAGGAAACAGGAGCTGAAAAAAGTGTCTACTTCCCGCATTTTCTGGGCGGGTGAAACAAGAGCCGAAAAAGATCTGCTCCCCGAAGGCAACCATTTGTCTGGTTCTGCCTTCATTAGTGCCAGTTCTTTATGCAATAACGAATAAGTATTTATTTAGCATCGTATTTACGGGTAGATTTGTCTTTTTTAATTATAGATTGAAAAAAATGTCCCGCACAGCCTGCGAAGGGGAATCTCAGTCTATGCTTGCCAAACTACGTATTTTTCGTTTTGGTTCTATTTTTTCAGTCAATTTATTTTTTCATTCTTTTTGTCAGAAAAATTTGGTAAAAATTCGTGTCGTCTTGGGCAAAATACGAAACAAAATTCTGTATGAAGCGAGTTGTGCCCTGCTGGTCCCTAAGCGCCACTTATAGCGCGGAAAACAGGAAACGTGGAGCACTGGGATAAACCCTTCCCACGATACCTTGCGTGCCTCGTAACTGAGTAAGGAGGGGTGTATTGGGAAGGAAAGGTAGAGTGTGCGCAGCCTCGTTCCCAGTCGTCCTCGGCGATTTCGGATGTGACGTCACCTGTCAAGCTTGTCGGGAAAATTCGCTTGGGTCCAAGTCTCCTCTGGTCACTCGGATAGCGCGAACAGGCCTGGGTACGAGGCTGGAGTGTGCGTAGGCTTTGACAGATTGTGCCACCACAATTTGTAGCACGTTGTTATTGGTTATAAGAAGCAGACATTTTCACTCGTCATGTTTTTAATTTAATTCTTAAAATTTTGAAACTGAAGCACTGCTAGCATATAAAATCAGCAAATTTAGCTTGTTTTGTGGCGAGAAGCATATTTGCAGTGTTATTGTTCAATTCACTTGTCTGTTGATTTAGTTTGTATATACGTTGGATACTAGATGGGGTCGATCTTTATGAGTTGCCAGTTGCGCTTGAAGACCTCACCCGCATAGGGATCTGGATGCGACTTGAAGTGACCCAGGAATCTCCACGTGCTGGTCTATGTCGCAAAACAAGAGCCATATATAATTAGAGTGAAATTTTATAATGGTCTAAAAAAAAAAGATTTTAGCTACTATAACTTTAGCATGTTTTCCAAAAAAGCATAATTCATGAAAAAATTAGGCAGTGCCGATAGAAAATTAAAATGTCGCTTTTTTAGGAGCAAAATCTGTAAAAACTTAGTTGTGTACAGAGCGCAAGCTCCAATCATGAAGGTTCAAACGTACAATGCTTTAACAGAACATATGAATATAAACAATAGCCAATCAGAACGGGCGAAAGATTAGTTTTAATTTCCATACTAAGTTTACTCAGTATCGACAGCGGTTTTACCATGCAGTTCCGAATAAGTTTTATTTAAAACGACTTTAATGCTTTAAAGCCAGGTTAAATTAAAGCTACTAAAACTTCGCAGAAATGATTGCAATTATTACCGGACCGACTTAGATAAGAAGAAGTTTTTCTCGTGCTAGGTTTTTTAGCCACGAAATTAACACTTCCCGCTGTTGATCCGTGAACCAATCGCTGGCAGCAGCTGTCGCAAGAAGCATGTGAACATCTTGCCAAAATGCCGCGGAATTACGATAGTAGTCATAGCAACGATTCAGACAAGTGAAAATTCGTTGGGGGTCTACGTAGGGAGGTCTTTCAAAGAGAAACCGGGAAATAAAACTAGCCAGGTCGATGACACTCCTAGGCGAATATCCGTAACTGTAATCTGAATCCCAGGCCGGATGAAGTTCCTCGTTCGCTCTGATTGGCCTGATTCGTGTTTTGACTCTCAAATCTCGTAAGCTGCGCTGAAGTTTTTTGATCGTCTCCTCGGCTATTTGTAGGGATTTCTTAGTCTTGGCCAATTCGTTTTGCAACATTGCTATTTCCGTTTTAAGATGACTGTCGAACGAGCTTTCATGACCAACTTTACACTTGCTTTGGTGCTGGTGCAGTTGAATTTGTGGAATCATTTCAAGACAACTGCAGCACTTGACGAGAGTGTAGCCACAGTTCTTTAAATGGCTTTCCATATCACCTAGTCTCAAAACCATTTGACAACCATTAGCAGAGTTCTGGCACTCCACCGAAAGCCCTTCAATCACTCCTCTCAACGCTAATACAGGCGCGGTTCCAGGGAGACTCACTTCCTGCCGACATTCAGGGCAAGTTTTCTCCTTTTTAGCGCACGCGTCAGTCACCCAAAGTTTAATACATTCTTCACAGTATGTATGTCCGCAATGCGTCACTACTGGTTTTTTAAACACTCCTGTACATATCCCACAGATTAGGTTGTGATCTACTCGAGAAATAAACATATTTGTCATGTAACCCATTTTGCAAGATAGATCACTTCGATTACGTTCGCCGCCTACGATTCTTCACAGCGAAAATACACACTTCAAGGCGTCGGCGTAAACAAAGTGATTTGTTTTGAGGTCAAGCGTGGTTTTAAAAACAATGGCTAACACTTTTGACAAAAGTTTCGTGTCAATAATTGGGCTATAGATGCTTGTGGTTTCATTAACCCACAGCAGGTCACCTGACAGGTGCATGTTAAGTTTCGTGAATCAAAAGGAAGTTTTTAAATAAACAGAATGGGATCAGTAGAATTCTCCGAAAATAATCTCAATGATTTAATACACAATGAAAGATCGCTGTGCTTTCTCGTTTCTCGTAACATCGAGCCTATACGTACATCTGTTGATTCCTTGCTCGAATCTGGCGCGATACAAGGTGTGGTCAGTCGAAACGAAGAAGTGGAATGTCATGCACTATCTGTTTCGATCAGTCTAAAACAGTTTTACCTGGAGGACTGATATTTGTAGATGTAAGAGACGGAATTCAAATCTAATTCAAGGCAATCCGGATCATTTTCCAGTACTTCGTTTAGTTTTGCCATAAAACGATCAATCCGTTATCACTTTTAATAGTAATAAACACGCAAAACGCTTCAAGCTGACATTCAATGGTTTGTGCGTGGTAAAAAAAAAGGAACATTGTAAAAAGGAATTAAATGAACCATGGGGGAAGAATTTGATTTAATAGTTGTAACGAAAAAATACGTGCTTGCCGTTTATGGATTGTTATCAAAAGTTAAAAATAAACCGTTTTGCTACAATGTTGGTTAACATATTATGTTTCTTTTTGATCCGGCTTTGACTCGACCAGAAAAGTAACAAATGTTTTAAAGTGGATTGACGTAACCCTGGCAAGATCGAAGATTCTAGAAAAAAAAGAGGAAATTGTTTGAATTTTGTGTGTGCAAAGACTCTTGCGGACCTTTAAATTTAAAGCACGTGATTTGCTGTCATGGCGACTTCCCAATAAGGAGCCGCGCTTTGAGCTCTTTGCGTCACGACACTATTCCTTGATTGAAGTTGCTAAATGAAAGTTCGTGATGATATATTGGTATATTCCTTGTAAGTAACGTGTTGGATTTCAGCCAAGTAACGGGCTCCGTTGCTTTGTTTTTCAAATGATGGGAAATCTTGGATGAGGAGGCGTTATTCGGCGCGAATTGATGAGTGGCTTTGTGAAAAAGAGTAAGTCGAGTACTCGCTGTTGTCCGAGGATTACAGTTTATTATGGCGCGATACGTTTTTGTGTTTTTGTGTTGATTGCGCCGCTTAGAAACGCAAAAGAGAATCGTATCCGTTCATTAATTGGTTTTGTTTCTACCTTCGATATAGGACAATCTGCGTCCTCCTTCGTTTAAAGTCTTATCTTTGTGACTTCGTTTGGTTGATAATATTTTACTGATACTACAGGCGAGCTCAACGGCTCGCCGAGTAGATCGAAGTTTCACAAATGAATAAATTTGAAAAACTGGGGAAAATCGGTGAGGGATCCTATGGAGTGGTCTTCAAATGCAGAAATAAAGAAAATGGACAGATCGTGGCGATCAAAAAATTTGTCGAGTCCGAAGATGATCCGATGATCAGGAAAATCGCTATGCGAGAAGTTGGAATGCTCAAGGTATGAGCTGAAATTTTCTTCCTTCTTCTGGTGAATTGATTCGTACGTGTTAATTGGTAGAACATCTTAATAATTTATAAGTTTACTTCTAGGTGGAAGTCTGTTTCTCTTGTCAGAAATTTTATTACCATACATCAATTTCTTCCCTTGTTTGCTGGTTGCTGGCACATTGCAACCAGTACTAAACCTCTAGCCTGCCAAGGGAAGGAATGTTAAGCTGTGAAAATCCAGTAGAATTTTTGTGAAAAAGAATTTAAGCTCATTTAAGTCTACTCATCTATTTTACATTTATTTCACCTTGCCAATGAGGATTAATTCTTGATGTTTTTTTTGCTACACAAAGCAAATAAAGGATTATAGGTTTTAAATTGAACGTATATAACCCCAGAAATTCTACAGTTGTACTTGGTAGTGGTACAGTAGGTCCTTAAATGAACAGTTGCTGTCAATCAATAATTAATCCATGGTTGTCAAGTCATCAATTTCACTTCTTATAGTTTTGGTTGAAATTTATTCTCCTGTGTCACAATATTTTGAGGGGAGATAAAAATCTCTTTTTTATTTCCTTATTAGAACTTACGGCATCCAAATCTTGTAAACTTACTGGAGGTGTTTAGAAGAAAACACAAAATCCACATGGTGTTTGAGTACTGTGATCATACGGTGTTGAATGAGCTTGAAGCCCATCCAAGAGGGTAGGTTCAAATCTACTGCCAAAAAAAAAACAGTGAAAAACCTACGATTGGTAGGTCGCTTAGAGGAGGGTTTGTTTAGGACAAGGGCTCTCTCATAGGTAATCAGGGCTTCTGATAGGTTGCGGAAAAAAGTCAAATTTCACGGGATTTTTTGCGGCAAATTTGCAAAAAAAATTGGCCGATTTCGCAAGAAATTTGGCGGCAAATTTCACTGCGAAACAATGAATAAAAAACAGGCAATTTCATGGCAATTTTTTGGGCAAATTTCACTAAAATCAATCTGACCAGTGCTGTCAGGTTTTTGTAACAGAGATAATCATTTGCTCTTCCAATAACAATGACACCATGGCTAGTGCCCAGTTTTTTTGCAACATAATGTAGGCCTGGTAGTTTTGGGACATTGTTTGCTCGTTGCAGTGACGAAGTTTCAAGATAAATTTGAACATTTGAGGTGAATATTAAAACAGGTCCAGTGGCCAAGATAAGTATCAAATATGTCGTACGAACATGTATTTGGTAATGTTTTACATATTTTGGTGAATGTTTCGGGATTTCGCGAGAAGTATCAGAAGCCCTGGATAACTGGTCTGATACCTTTGCCAAATATTTATAATGTGCATGCAATTTCTGAGTTGGCCACAAGCAGTGCCATTTACTTAAAGGGTCATATTTTTACTGCAACAAAACAGAAATGGAAACGATTGAAATGAAATAAAATGCATGTAAGATTTTTCTTTTTCTTAACTTATTTACCTGGGAGTGATTTTTCATAGAGAACGTGTGTGAAAATTAAACTGCATTCCAACAAAGTTCATGGTATCAAATCTTTCTCTTGGATACTGGCAGAAGCTTGGAAATTGAGTTTGTTTGACTTTATTGTTTCCTTTTTATTTGTAGTGTGGAAGAAAAAATGGTCAAGAGTATTATTTACCAAACTCTTCAAGCAGTTAACTTTTGTCATCAACATAAAGTGAGTGGTTTCTAAGGTTACAGCATGTTTTGAAAAGAGGGAAATTTTGAGAATGGTGACATATTTTTTACTGCAAGGTGTAAAAATGTGTACATTGCAGACTGTACTTTAGTGTGAAATGTACTGGCAAACACAGATAATAGGGAAATAGTTTCCCTCGGGGCCAGGGGCGAGGGGGGGGGGGGGGTACTCCACCAATATTTGGGAAAAGGTGAGCTGTGGAGGGTTTGAAACCCTGACGCTGTTCAGGACAAAAAGATCCTAAAATATACACCCTGTTTAGGACAACAACCTCAATTTTATGACCCTGTTTAGGACAAAATATGTGCCGTCTTGTTTTAAAGCCATTTATTGGCAATTGCAATAGAGCGAATACACATTATATTAATACGGTTTGTTTGCTTGGAAGTACAAACAAATTTCATCAACCAAATCAAATCAATTGCATATGCAATACCCTTTTTATGATTTGAACAGAATCTGTTTAGGACAGCTGGGAAATTATATACCCTGTTTAGGACAGAGAGGAAAAAACCATACCCTGTCCAACGGCACATCCCCCTACAGGTCATAGCACCCCCTCTCCTCCCCAGGTAGTTTCCTTTATGATGAGCGGCACAGTTAGCTCAATTTACTGGGTTTCTGACTGTGGCATGGTAGGCATGGGTTCAATTCCCAAGCCAGACAAACACTTAGGTTCAGACGCTATACTCGACATCAGCTAAATCAAATTCCAAGTTAGGCCAGCTGAATTGATTCGGATGCCGATCTTTATTCTGAACTAAAATTAAAAGAGGATGCATTTGGTTTGGCGCTTGTGAAGTCCAACCTCTAAATCAATGCTGGTCCAGAGCCATTATTCTTGGCTGAGCTGACCCAAATCCAGTTTTGAACTGTGTCAGACGCCATACATGTATGTAATTCATATGAATTTAAGTCATTGAATTCAATATTGAATTCAGTGAATTAACTGCAGGGCCTCAAAGTCTTTAAAATAACTTTGGAGAAAGTTCTACCTTTGCTCTGACATCTGCAAATATGTAGAATTTTGGTCATCTTTGATGGAGGCATGTGTGGCCGACTGGTTAACACCTCAAACTCTGGATCTTGAGGTCCAGGGTTCAAGCCTCGCCCTTCCCGTTGTTTCCTTAGACAAGAAACTTTACTCCACTTTGTCTCTGTTCACCCAGGTGTATAAGTGGGTACTGGTGACATACTACTGGGAGTTACTCTGCCATGGACCTTGTATCCCTTCCATGGGGGGAGTAGCAATACTCCTAGGCAATGATGCTTCATGCTAAGAAAACTGGCATAAGCTCTTGCCATTTGGGTCTTTGGCTTGTGCCCGGGGGAGGCACTTGGGTATTTTTTGGGTGGGTATGTGCCGCCTGGGACTCCAAATTGGCACCCCGTTCTAGAAAAAATTTCCCCTAAAATTGATACCCCGTTCTAGAAATGGGCCAATTTTTTATACCCCGTTCTAGTATTCGCCCTAAAACTGATACCCCGTTCTAGAAATGGGCCAATTTTTTATACTCTGTTCTAGGGTGCAGCAAGAGTACAACAGTTTGCTTGTTAACGCATTGAACAGTATTTTTAAAAGCAATCTGTCCTTGAATACTTTCAAATGGCAGCTTACAAAAGTGGAGCTTTCGTGCGTTCGAAATATTATACCCTGTTCTAGAAAACGCTTCTGAAATGGATACCCCGTTCTAAATCAGGAGCTTCAAAATCACGACCCCTTTGGGCGGCACATACCCGTATAGGTAATGTATGGGAGTACCCCCCCCCCCCCCCCCGGGGGCTTGTGTGCCCCTTTACCTTTTTTGACGAGTAGTGTGCTACCTCAATTTTCTAAGACAGTGAGTATGTTAACCCCCACTTCTCCCAACAAACATACATGTATACTACTGAAGATCTTTTCATGTAACTTAGTGTTTTCTCTGTCCCTTTATAGTGCGTCCATAGAGATGTAAAACCCGAAAACATTCTTATTACTAAAGATGGTGTTATAAAGCTCTGTGACTTTGGATTTGCCAGAATCTTAAGTGAGTTGACTTTATATTGAAACAGATACATGTATTGATAAAAATATTATTCATATTGATAAAAATATACCACTTGATATTTTTGAAGAACATGTCATAAGGCGGGAACCAATGGGTGACAAGTTGCAGCAACACGTTACAGGGACAAATTGCTTTGTTTGTACTGGAGAATTTTTGTGAAAATCTTTGTCTCCACAACAGAATTTTGTCTCTGCAAGAAGTCTCACAAAATCAAATCAGACTGAATTTGTTTGACTTGTTGCGGTGACAAAATTCTGTTGCTGAGACAAAGATTTTCACAAAAATTCTCCACTGCACGCAAAGCAATATTTGTCACTGTGACTGTCATGCGACTTGTTGCAGCAGCTTGTCTCCTGACCTGAACACATGGAGTGATTTGTCACTATGACATGTTGCAGCGACATAATGCCTAGTGCGTTGTGACCTATAAGGTTTTAACATGAAAATGAGGTAAATTTAAACCACAGAGAAAAATTAATGGTTGCCATTCTTTTTTTTCCCCATAACTAAAAAATAAACATTCTCCCATTTTATTACTTCATTTTGTTATAGCTGACAAACTGTTAAAAACTGATTGTGCTTCAATGTAAAGTGAACAGTCACCATTAGTTTTAATATAAACCTTGGATGTCTTTTTTTAGCAAATTCTTTCAGCCAACACAACAGGCTCTGAATTGAAGTATGGCACCTTGTTAAAAGATTTGCAATGCTCATAATATATCATGGAACCTCTCTCTGATTACTTTATTTTCTTGGATTTTTAGCAAAAAATGATGAGTGTACAGACTATGTGGCAACACGGTGGTATCGTGCACCAGAGCTTCTTGTGGGCGATGTACAGTATAGCTTCCCAGTGGATGTGTGGGCAATAGGATGCGTATTTGCCGAGCTTATAACAGGGCAGCCATTATGGCCAGGCAGATCAGATCTTGATCAAATACACTTGATCAGAAAGACATTAGGTATTTATAAAGTATATGTATAGTACTGAATGCATGTACAGTGTAACTGAGGGTTTTATGTGTATTGGGGATCTGGCATTGTACTCAAATTGCACTGCCATGAATGCTTGTGGAAACAGTGAATGCGATCGAAACTGTTGAACTTGTTTTGAAAATAATTTGGGTCTCTTCACATACTGGACTCCCCCAATCTTGTCTTTATACCTTTTTTAATAATGAAAATAAAAACGATAATGATGATCAATCACCCAAGTGTAGTGAAACTACAAATGAATGTTAGGTACAACAAAGAAATGCTTGCAAAAAAATGTGAACCCCCAGTGGAAATTGAACCTTCAACCTTCCAGATAGCGCTTTACAGTAAAACACTGATGAACCTGTGACAGCCCTGCAAAATAGTGTTTTCCTTGGTTAACCTTTTAAGTCCCAGAGTCCCATCAATTTTCTTCTAACAATAAACAATCAAGAGAATAGGTTGTGAGAATTGATCTGAGGAAAAAATGCATTTATCTATTTTCAAATTCTCTCAACTCATTCTTTATGGAAATGCATAGAGACCAGTTTGGAGAATTTGTATCTGGATACTGGGATTTAAAGGGTTAAGAAACCAGTGGCAGGCAAAATATTTAATAAGGGCTGCATTGCTCTTTTAAGTGAACACAGGCCATTAACTACCACATGTATGCTAATAAGCGAATGTTTTGTGGGAATGCACTTGCAGGTGATCTTACTGAGAAGCAAAAGAAGATATTCAGAGAAAATAAATTTTATCATGGATATACAATACCAGAGCCAAAAGAAATGGTAAGAAAGTTAATGCAACAACTTACATTCAGTAGCACTCGATCTCTTTTCTCGTGGCTGCAGCTTTACATTTTTCATTGCTGTAGGAGAAAAGTTGAACCAAGAAGTACCAGTGTAAATTATTTGGCATTCTTGTGCTGCATTGTATGCATAGGATGAAAGCACAGTATTGAAGCAATTTGATTTTTTTTTCAGGATCCTTTAGAATCCAAATTCAAGCTGCCAAGCACAGCTATGAATTTTATGAAGGTATGTGGATATATGTTGTAGTTAATTTTTTAGCTCAGGTATTTTTTGTTTTCCCTTTCTTTTTGGGTATGGTAATGTATGCTAATGAAGTTGGAACAAAAGAAAAGCAAAAATTACCTGAGATAAAAAATTAACTAGAACATATACATTCATTGGCTGAATTCTAGTGCAATGGTGTTGTGGCATCAATAGTTAAAGGTTGAAAGAGTAGTCATTGATTTGCTATGATTTTATCTGCATATAGGGGTGTTTTGAAATGGATCCTGAACAGCGGCTAACTTGTGCTGAGCTTCTCGCACATGCATATTTTGATGATTATGAACCAATGAGAGCTCCTGCTGTTAAAACGAGAAGAACAAGGGTAGGTTCTTTCAACCAAACGCGAGAGTTTCAACAATAGAAATTCACAAAAGTTCGACATTTCATTTAAGACGATAATTTCATCCACAGATTCAAAAATTCGAACCACCTTATATATTTTTATAAACAGCACCACAGGAAAGAACTCCTTATACCAGTAGCTTTCATTTGAATGGTCTCACCATAGGATTTCATCCACAGACTCAAATGTTAGAACCACCTTTTACAGCATAATAAACAGTACCATAGGAAAGTACTGCTCAGTAGCTTACATTTGAATGGTCACACCATAGGATTTCATCCACAGACTCAAAAGTTGGAGCCACCTTGTACAGCATAATAAACAGTACCACAGGAAAGTACTGCTCAGTAGCTTTCATATGAACGTTCACACCATAGGAATTCGTCCGCAGACTCAAAAGTTAGAACCACCTTGTACAGCATAATAAACAGTACCACAGGAAAGTTCTGTTCAGTAGCTTTTTTTCAAATGGCTACACGAGGATTTTGACGATAACAGCACAGTATTTTAAACGACAAGAACTTCGCGGTAGCCTTCATTGAATACATTCAGTAACTCTAATAGATTATTTTCTTTCCTTGCTTGTTTAGCAACGAATTAAACCTTCGTCAGATAATGAACCTCCCTCGCATCACTTACCTCAGCTTGCCACGGAATCACCAGCTCCGGATAGAACAGGTAAGGAAGCGTAAACTGAAGAGTTTTATGGCATTTCTTTGCAGTCATTAATCGGAACTTAGCGTTAGGGAGCTTACGCAACCACGACGACGACGACAACGTGAAAAAACAACTGGTTGTATGAGCAAAACAACAGCTCTGCACGTGCATCACGCTTTTTAGTACATTTCTTTCACGTTCACTGCACGACTACGATTTGAAACCTCCCAATGCGACGTTTTAGAGAAGACGTTAACATTTGACGACGAATTTTCCTCTCTCTTTTTGAACCTGGATAAAGTCCTTTAAGAATTCCACTGCGGGAAAACTCGCCTACATTTGACAAATTGAGCGAGTCCAAATGGACGCGAGAAAGTTTGAAAGAACGTGAATTCATTTTCATCGTGGTGGTGCTTGCCTAAGCTCCCTTTTCACTACGACGACGACAGCAAAAATGTCATGCACGTGCAGAGTTGTTGAATCTGTTATTGTAGTTGTGCTGGTTGTTTTAATTCAAGGTTTTCTAAACTTGCCCATGTAAATGCAAAAATTTGGCTTTCTTGAAAGAGAAAAAACCTTACTATCATTTTTCTCTACGCTGTCAATGATGAGTGGTCGCCTTCATTCTATACTAAAGGTACGGTAGCCGCTGGTAATGAGTAACGAAAGTATTGTGATAACTTTTAATTTAACAAATCGACGACAGTTCTCCATGGTCTGTACTCTTATCGACGTGTTAAAAACTCGAGTTACTGCATTAACAAAAAAAATTGCCACACCATCACGTCATTACCATCTTCTGTACTCTTATCGACTTTAGCTCTCGACCAATCAGTGCGCGAGAAATCGCTCAGTTATTGTAAGTGATTGTTCGGCTTTGCTCGCATTTTTCGCTCTTCGCGCTTGGCTTTCTCAGTCCATCTAGAGGGCAACTAACTCTTGCGTCTTCCTTTATATAAAAAAATTAATCTTGTTTACGGCAAACATGAACAGCATTTTTTATTTTGACAAATTTTAATTAGTAAAGATTTCTCTTTTTTTTTTCGTTAGACAAAAACAAGGACAAAGTAAAACATAGCAAGCTCATGGATCATTTGCCTTCAATTTAAACCTCCATAACTTCTTAATGTACATGTATAGACGACATTATTTTCATTCGATGGACTATGTATGCATGAATAATAAACACTAAATGACTGATGCGAGGGATTAACTGTTTCCCTCGTGGCCAGTCTTTCAGTGATTTGTTATAATTATAGCTGGAAATTTTGAAGCTGGAAATTCATTAAACATCGCTGTAACGGCAGTCGTCGGTCATCATTCGCGGGCAACAGTGCACTGTTACCCTCTGACGTCATAGATTTTGCAGTGTTGTCCGCTCAAAGACTTTGGCAGGAAACAGTTTTATTGTCGGATGTCATGTGACCTCGAAGTAACCAATGAGAGCGCGCTTGTGGGAAAAATTTCCAGCTCTATAGCATTAAGAATCATGATTAGGGGTTTGTTATGCTTTTAAAATTAAATCGTTTACTGCCAAAGAAAAAGAAACAACAATTTTTAAATCTCAAATTATTATTTTGTAACATAACAAGAAAAAATAGCTGTACCAAAGAAATATACATCTAGTGTTTAAATAGTCGTGGTTAATGTTATTGAAAGTTTATGAAACACCATGTACAGCGTAATTCCCCTATCTAGAAACTATAACAGGAAGTAGTACAAGCTAGGACAGCTCCTGTACAAGCTCTTAGCACAACCATTTCTGGGCGATAAGCGTTACATGTACTTACGACTGGTGAATACCATCGACCAATCATAACTAACGCTTGTCCAGCCAAACATTTCCAGAAATCACTGCACCTAAAGCTTGTACCCATTCTCCATAGAGTTTCTGAAGTGAGGAATAAACAGTCATAGGAAAGTGCTGATCTCTTAAAGGTCACATTTTTAAGGCCGGGGTGTAGCGAGGAGGGTCCTGGAGTGCTCTTCCGTCCCCAACCCCCCCCCCCCCTCCCCCGTGAGAGGTATCCTTACCATTTCCGTGAATAACCAAAGTCGACGCTGAAATCCTAAACTTCATTCTCTTCGAGTGTCCGTACCTCGGCCATTTCGTGTCCAAATATTTCAAAAACCATCGTTTGAAAGACAACTTTTTTAAAAACAATTTCTTTGTATCAAAGATTTTTGTCCGTAATTCTTGTATGGACCAAACTTTGGTTTTATATAGACGGTCCCTCTCGCCGCGTGACTCATCTCAAGTGTGCAGCTATTTTGTAGGCTTGTCCCTTCCTCCCACGAAAAGATTCCCTCCCCCCTTGAGAGATCCTAGCTACACCCCGTTAGGGTTAAGGATTTCAGCTAAAGTCTACAATAATCAATGTTCCGTAATACTTAATATTTGGGGTGGGGAGGGGGGGGGGTTAGTCGGAGACAGGAAATCCATTCAATTCTCAATGTTTTAGTTTTTCAGTGTCATAAATACACTGTACGCACTCATGAAGAGTAGTTCTCGTCAGTCGTCGTATTTCATCTTTAAAGGGTGGCTAAAATAACTGAAGGATTCTTTTACGCGCTCTCTGTAAAATACGTTTTTTTGCAAGTATCATTGGGCTGCGCTCTTGTTAGGTTCTTGCACGATAAATAACTTAAGGAAAATGTATTCCAGGAGACTTCTTGCCATGCATATTTATATACTCATTTAAAAAGCATGTTTCGTTTTAAATTATAAGCATGAGTAAACGTATATTATACGAGTATTGTATAAGAAAAGAAAAACGTTTCACAATCCGACTGTAGTCGCTATTTTTTCTTCAAGCGAAATGCCGGTCTATAGAGCGTTGTCACTCGTTTGGTCCGAATTCGTTGGAACAAAAGAAAGCGTTTACACAGGAAAAGAGTTCAACTCCACGGAATTGGTTTGGAATTTGGCACACCAATATAGCCGCCATGACGTCATGTGAAAACGCTCTATGGACCTTGCACTCTGACACGGGCTCACGTCGTTATCAATTTCGTTCCCAGGGTCGCTCTTCGCGCCTGGAAACGAGGTTGTGCCTTTCGATGGGTACTACCAAAGTTTTCGATGGTGTCATACTTTTCCGGGGGGGGGGGGGCAAGAAGGCGCCGCTTCACAAGGGGCTCTCTTTCTCCTGTCGATAGAAGTAGAGTTTTAGAGCTGTCTAACAGCGAGAAAGATGAATAATTGGTTGAGTTGAATTTTTTAATTCCCTGAACCATACAACAACCTCTCCCGCTGAAGAGGTTGTGCAGTCTAAGCGGTGCAACCAGGAATGGACTTTAAGAGAGGGGGAATTCTCCTCTTCTATAATTTGAGATGAGACTAACTTCGTGATTGGAGTAAGGTGGAAAGTGTGGAGGTCCTGTGACGACCCAAACAGCACAAAAGTTTTGAAGGTGCAATCAATGTATCCTTTCGGTGGAATATACGATGCAGGACTGAGAAAGCAACCTGTACATAAGAAATTCTACAAAAAATATCCAAAAACCACAAGGTATAACTGGTTTTCAACCGCGTGCAAGGCAGGTGTGAGTGGCCAAAACAGTAAACAATGCATAAAAATAAATTACCTAACAGCGGAGTAGCCTCCCAATCCGGCCTTCTCCCCTCCCCCCCACCCCCCTCGTTCGTTGAAAAGGATTGCGTGACGAGCCAAAACGTCAGCGTGGGAGGCCATCAGGGGAGGGAAACGCCTTTGTTCTTGTCCACCAGCATGGCCGCTGTAACCTCATCACGAGGCGTCAGCTGAATACCAGCAATTTCACATTGTATAGTACGTTGCTACGAGTAGACCTCTGTTACTATAGCTTGCATATTTTGCTAGCCATGTTGGTCATGTGATAATACTCTAGGGAGCTGTTTACATTCAAATTTCGTCTTATTCGCGTGCACATGTACACATAATTTCAAAAAGGGCAAATCCCCCTGAGGCCCTTATGTACAGGTTAGAGGTTTATTGCTACAATTTGCAATGTCCGTCCAGTTTATTCGATCTAAGGGTGATTGTTTAACCCCTCCCGAATTTGCTCCGAGGGAAAGACCCCTTTTTTACTCCAGCAGCGCAAATAACAAGTAGCTAGCGATTTTTCAACTCTGCAGTTTTATTTGTACCCCAGATTTACATTCACCTTTATCATTTAATCACTATTCTTCGGGAAGCACTCCTAGAACATTTCACATCGTGACAGTGTTTGGTAGCGGGACTAAACATTAGACACCTCTGACAACCACATTCCGTGTCCATCACGGCATCGATGTTTTCCTTTGTCATAATCATCACAGTGAGTGATACGCCATTTGTTCTTCTTGTAAACCACATCAACGTTATGCTGGTGACCCGCCCCAGTTGATGTGAGAAGCATCTTAATGATGACCCCTCTCCTCGCACGTTCTGCCTCCTCCGGTGTCAATGTGATCTCATGACTGTGAGCTCCTGGAGGAGTCTTGGTGGCGTCCTCCATCTTGAGCGTCAGGGGTTTACTGGGACGTTGCGTTGGAATAACACCTGATCCTCCTGCCAAGGGTTCCCTGTAGAAATAGCTGTACGTTTTGGACTTCATCAAGACGTCTTTGGTTGCCTCTAGTTCCTTCCAGACAGCACTTCCTTCTCCGTGCACGGGCATTATGGGATACCGCTGTCGCAAGACTCCCACTCCACTTATGGGAGGCAGAAAGATGCGAGTTCCGCTGGCTCGAGTGATTCTGACGTTGCCCTTCTTATCCAAAACTCCAACGCTGCTTCTGGCGGTGTCTGCGGCGTCCGTGGCCACTTCTTTCCCCGAGAAAAAGGCTGATGGCGTCAAGTAGTATTTTTTGCTGTTTACCCCATTGTAAGCCTTCTCGGGGGTTGTACCTCCGTTGCGACCATCTTGAAAGACAGTTTTTCCGTAGGGCGTTCTCTCATCCCCTTTATCCTCGATATCAAATGGGTTCCAGCGGTTTAGGGGCGTCAGGTAGATTATTTCAAGAGGAAAGGCGTATGTCACCTTCTGATGCACCGTCCTGCAGTTTTTCGGTTTCCCCTTTGAACGCTTGCAGCTTCTTACATTCATTCCTGCCACTTTACTTTGAGTGGTCATAGCCACAAACAGGTTTTCATCGGAATAGCCTCGACGCCTCATGGATTGACCCATTGCGTCTTTCTCCATTACCCTGAACCAGCGATGATAGTAAGCGGAGTTCAGCTTTCCCTTTTTGTCAGGGTCCATGGAGTGGGCAGGCAGGTCAAAGGCTTCATCAGTCAGATTACCGGGATAGTTGTCTTTTCCAGGAATCTCACTCATTATCTCATCTAACAGCGTATACTGCGGTCTGTTGAAACTCTCGTCGGACCACTCGTCGGAGTCTTTAGGGTTAAGTTGGAATCTTGCAGCTCTGCTATATTTCTGCTCGTTGTACACCCTTTGCAGGGGAAGCCTTGCATGGAACTCGTCAACTAAACGGAACCTGTTCAACGGAATGTCGCGGCTGATTGGATGGCATAGAATACGGTAATTCCACTGCGCAAAGACTGGAAGTGTTCCGTTGATGATGTCAATGATTGTCGTGGGCAGGAAGGAAAAGTTCTCAAGGTTGTCTTTCCTTCCAGTGTAAGAAGTAAATCGGACTTTCTCTTGCAGTTCGAACCAGGTTTTTGCATCGATAAAGTGCCTGTCACTATCGAACGGCTCATCGATGTCCTTTGTTGCTGTGGTCCATGCGCCTTCTAAGTAGCAGAGTATTGGCTTGAAATACTTTCTGTAATCTCTTACGCTATGATCTTGATCTTTCCAGGCCTTGAACCATTCGCGCATCTCAGCTATCTGCTCGTCCACAGTGGGTTTGTTTTTCACCGCTGGCGGGACGTCTGGAAATGGAATCGGCTCTGTTTTGTGATATTCTTTACTGGTTCTGCTAGGCATGAAGGTTCGGAAGTCGTTGTGCCTGGTCCTGAATTCCACTCCATTGAGAACTGCAATGAATTCTCCGAGCCCAACAGTGCGAACGTTATTGGCGTGCTCATGAATGGCTAAGAGTCTTCCAGCGTCACCATGTGCTTCTGAGAAGTAGTTTCGGGACCCACTTCTGCTAACGCGTACTTGTTTCACCCCAGAGTCGCCATCAGATCGGATACGTTCTTCAACGAACATTTGTTGCATCATAACCTGGCGCGACAGAGCGCCCAGTATCTGGCGAAATGACTCCATTTCTGAGAGTTTAGCGTCACTTACTGCGATGTGTGTTGCAACTGTGGCGGTTAGGAGCAAAACTTTGAGTGCTAGTGCCATATCTGTAAAAATACAATAAAAGGGTTATGGCGAGGACATAGTAGCAAGCCAAGTTAATTCTGACCTATAAACTATTACAGCGCAGTTTCGTTTTGCTTTAAAATGTTGCGTAAATGTTACCGCCTTAATCAAAAAAGTTTCCGAACGAAGACCAAGAAATTATATGTAAAACCCATCCTCAGGAATAGATGTTATTTCACTTCTTGCAGAAGTTATCTAAGCCTTATCTGCAACAGGCGGCTTATGCAGGGGTACGTATTTGCAGCTTAATTGATTCGAATTCTTGTACTGCTATAAAAACATGTTGTGAGAGAGTCATGCATGTGAAGCACGGAAAACCAAATAGTCTCCTGTCGAAGTTCTTTCAAAGTGGTTTCATCTGAATGATCTCATGCACTATAGATTATTAATCCACAGATTCAAAAGTTTGAAGTAGACATGTCGATCTTACTTCCACTTGGTGGAGTAAACGAAAGTGTTAATTTCTAGCCAAGTAGCTATTAATGTAATAAGAGAACACTTAGGGCAGGAACTATCCAACAAAAGTTTTCCAGAAATAACAAGTCCACACAGAAAAGAGTTAACTCTCCCACTTTAGAGTCAAATTCTAACTTTTAAATCTCATTCTGCGGATGGAAACCTTTAATGTGAGTATTTTAATGCCGAAATCTATGTAACAGTTTAATACTTTCCGTTTTCTGGTAGTTGACAAAATTATATCTGTAATTTTCCACAGTTCTTTTTAACTGTGAGTAAATGGATAGTCCCACAGTCATTCTCTTAGCTCACTGTATTTGAAAAGAGATATATCACACATACCTGGGCAGGTTCCAATCCTTATCCAATCTTGTAGAGATCGATCGACTGCTTGAGGAAATGGCTTCTTCAGTAAAGGTGGAGAGAAGTGATTGTTATTTGGGCCAGCATTTGCTTTTCGTTTTTGCTACAAGACGGTGCTAATCACTACATTATTGTGTTAAGGTCAAGGTCAAACTGGTTCATAAGTAGG